>NC_139998.1:29245010-29265659 GCF_964263955.1 Coregonus lavaretus | reverse complement strand
CTCTTCTGCTTACGCTCCACTCTGCCGCTCTAGCACATGGTGTGTGTGCGTGAACGCGTGTATGTGTGTATATGAGGGAAAGGGAGTATGCTTTGTTTCTTCTCTCTCTCCCACTCTAGTCTGTCTCTCTGTCTCTCTCTCTGTCTCTCTCTCTCTCTCTCTCTCTCTCTCTCTCTCTCTCTCTCTCTCTCTCTCTCTCTCTCTCTCTCTCTCTCTCTCTCTCTCTCTCTCTCTCTCTTTCGCTCTAGTCAGGGGCTTAACCAGGTCACTGGATGAATGCAACGCTACGGTTGTTATTAGCATATGTACCCTTGTCATGTGATCACAAAGGAATAGTGAATGTGTGTGTGCGGGGGAAGGGGACACACACACAGACAGTACAGTGGGTCACATGGTACACCTCAAAAGGAATATGTGATGTTTGCCATCTGGTGAGTAGATTATCTTTAAATCCCACATCCAGCTTTCACTCCTTCTGTCTGGACTGGAGCACTGAGAGGGATACCCCAAAACACGCACGCACACACGCACGCATGCATACCAAGCCAATAAGAATACAACGGGACAGGATCCCAACGAGAGGGGAATGTCTAGGGACAGGATTGGGGACACACAGTCATCACCATGGCTATTGGCTTATTCTCTGGTCCACAAAAAGGGTTTTGAAGGTTTTAGGCACAAAACCATGTGGTAAACACTAGCATAAAAACCATCTGTCCTGATAAGGAGGGAGACCAGTGGTGTGGTGTCCTTGTCTGACCATCATATCTATTTCCTGGCTTCTTGAGGGTTGGGGTTGGGCTGAGTTACAGCTGGTTATAGTGACATACTGTCTTATTCTCATCATCACTCTGTAATGCTCAGCTTCACTCAATCAGCTGGTCAATACTGCATCGGCAGATGATTAGCTTGAATGGATAAACACACACACAGGCATGCACGCTCACACACAGGAGTAGCGGAGGTGGTTTGGTGGACTACGCTTACATGATGAGTAATCTTGCCTGAAGACTTGTGTTAGCTCCCAGATCTAATGCCTAGAAGGTAGCTCAGTGGGCTGAGGCGTTCTTGAGGCATACAAAAGACCAGGGTTCGACACACACATACACCCCCCCCCCCCCACACACACACATCTAGATTAAATGAGCAGCCCCCTAAAAGTCCCAAACCCCCTGCCATGCATGGTATTAGAGGTGTCTGAAACACAGCTTTTGTGGACATTATATGACCCCCCCCCCCCCCCCCCCCCACACACACACACACACATACACACACAGCTTGTGGTTAAAGCTGGGTGCCAACAGGAGAAAGTCATCTGCACTAGTAATCCCCACTAAGCATCATTTATTCAATACCTACATCAGGAATGTGTGTGTGTGTGTGTGTGGCCTACATAAGAAATATCAGAGGGCTATATATAACCCTAGAGTGTGCTGCCACAGAGTTCAGGCATCCATGACTCAGAGACTCAAACTGGAGGGAATAAAAGAGAAGAAAGATGAAAAGAACTACGCATCCCTTTTCACTGTCTGATGTGTCTGAAATGTAAACGCTCTCTGTGATGCCTTAGATTAATCATGTTATTTTGTCGGAAGATATCCTATTTTATCTTGTTCATCAGGAGGAAAAATGACATCGTTGTCCATAATTAACTAGTAAAGACGGCAATAAGTCCATCATCTGTGTAGGCTAAATTGGGTTGAATGTTCTGAATATGTGATAAGCATTTTGAATGAATATTTTAGTCAAAACACAGTAATGAGGCCTCAAGTTATCACTAATCTTAACAGGAAGAGAAGACATCATTTTACGCCTCAGGCAAGATGCATAATGACCTATTTTAGTCAAACATATGCACAACACCCTGACATACAGGACAATCACAAACAATAACACATACGAAAAGGCATGCACACACACATAAAATGCAGAGACACACATATGAGCCATTCACAGACAGACGGTAGGGTTCTGATGAAAATCATTACTCTATCTGAACATAAAGTAACCCCCACACTCCCTTCACACACTCCCCTGACACACAGACTCTCCCCCAACTACCTAATCACCACAAAACCAGCCTAGCCAGCTCCAGACACAAAGAACTGAGTGAGTGAGAGAGAGAGAGAGAGAGAGAGAGAGAGAGAGAGAGAGAGAGAGAGAGAGAGAGAGAGAGAGAGAGAGAGAGAGAGAGAGAGAGAGAAGGAGAGAGAACAATACAGTAACAAGCAGTACATTAATTACTACTAGTAAGACCAGATTTCTCCTCAAACAATGCACCTGGTGTGTGTTGTATGATTGGAGTGGTGATCTGAGTTGCAGAGATGGTTCCCCATGGTAAAGTCTTGGCATTGTTTAGTTTTAATTTACTGAGAGCCCAGCCAGTTTCTGCCTACAGCTCTCTGATTCATCCCTATGGTCCCTCGTCTGAGGTGTGTGTGTGTGTGTTTATGGAAAATGCCCTCTAGCCAGACTCTATGCTCTTGCCAGACAAAGAGGGAGTTTCTGTATTGCTGTTTATGTTTAAAGATACAGATACTATCCAACATAGAGTTGCAGCACCATAAATACATACACATATACAAACGCATGCGCGCAGGCACGCACACACACAACACACTGAGATCAATCTCACTCAAAACAATACCGTCACACTCAAACACTATAACTCATTGATTTGCTGTTGTTATGCCTGCCTGGCATTCTATGAAATGATTCCTATTGACTGTCATACAACTCATGGTGTTCCCTGTGTCTGTGTTCTTATCTGTTCATTCACAACCACTCTTGTCTTTTGCTTTCTGATAATGCACTCATTTCACACTCTCTCAGGTAGGTCACAAATACAGCGGTGTATGTGTGCGCGAGAGGGAGAACCCAGATCCCTCCATGAGGGCTTAACCCATCATAATGACTTCACCACAGGGGACTAGGAGGCCACTGCTCTGCTCTCTTTGTCATCCTCCTGTGTGTGTGTGTGTGATTTTGTATCTTTATTTGGTCTATATCACAGAACGGTTATGTAGAGAGAGAAGCGATCAGACACACACGCATACACACGCACACATGCACACACACACACACACACACACGCACACACACAACCTACCCTAGTTTGTGATAATTTATCATATAGCCCACATTTTCAAGTTCAGAAACAGTTGAGTTCTATACGTTTCAGTCAGGGTGAGGGAGGAAGGGATAAAAGGAGAGACGGGATGAAGAAGTGGCAGCGATGAGGAAGTGGCAGGTGGGAGGGGGAGGAGAGGATAGGAGAAGGAGGTAACTCAATTAGACTACAGGAAGGTTGAATGCATTTTTAATCCTGGTGCTACATCTCCTGCCTGATGTGATTGTCAGCCTTTGTAGAAGCCAAGATCCTGTATGGTCTCATTGTAGAGACAGAGAAGTACGTATCCCACGTATCCCTTCATTCTCCCTCCACATCAAGTCATAGGTTGATATAATGTCATCACAGCGTCAAATTATAAATGGAGACTTTTGATATTAGAATGCCAATCGGGTGGGAAAAAACGGTGTCCAGAGGGTCTTGTTGCTACGTTGTTATGTGCATTGCTATGGCGCTTGGCTATGTGAATGGCCAGTCCCTTTCATAGTGTATAGTGTTGTGGTCTGACAGTAAGTCAAATCAAAATCAATATGGCAGCAAAATACAATTTACCATAGAAATGCATTGAGATTCTGAGATAATAGTATTTGCATAATAATCCGACATTCCAAAAGGTACGCTGCTTCATCCATAAAGGAATATTGCTTTGCAGGGAACTTCCTATAAAACAAGAGGACAGATCTATTGTGTCAACCTGAAGCTGTCCCTGTTTCTCTATGTTAATAAAGTAACTCACCGATGTGGGTCTGCTAGCCTTACTGAATCATTCATATAGAGTACTGTAATTATGAATACAGTCACGCTCCAATACCCACTCCAACATAATGCTGAGAATGGCACACACACACAAAGGTATAACATCCTTCTCAGCCCACTGGCGTGTGAAGGAGTACATTGCTTTAACGTCCTCTGATACGTTACTATAATGTTCTCTACTTACTATATCTACAGAAAGAACAGTACTAACACATACATTTTACATATTTAGCAGACGCTCTTATCCAGAGCGACTTACAGTTAGTGAGTGCATACATTTTTTTTATTTTTTTCATGCTGGCCCCCCGTGGGAATCGAACCCACAACCCAGGCATTGCAAACACCATGCTCTACCAACTGAGCTACACGGGGCCCAGCTACACAGACATTACACACACTCCTTGACAAACACCAGCACATGCAAAAGAGGGACAGGCCATGCTATGCATTATGGCTTATAGAGGTTGGGGAGGCCTCTTCTCAAATGTACGCAAATGTTTGTGCTTGTGTGTTTGTGAATGAAGTTGCTTGCGTGTGTGTGTGCATGTGCGACTGATCGTGTGTGTATGTGTCACGACTTCCTCCGAGGCTGCCTCCCCTCCTTGGTCGGGCAGGCTTCGGCGTTCGTCGTCACCGGCCTACTAGACACTGCCGCTCCATATTTCATCATTCCATTTGTCTTGTCTTGTCAATTACACACACCTGGTTCATATCCCCTCATTAGTACATGTATAAGTGTTCCCTCTGCCCCCCTTGTCCTTGTGGGTGATTGTTATTTGTGAGCTGAGTGTAGCTCGGTTGAGCTACCCGTACCTTGTATTTCCGGGGATATTGTTCCCCGTGTGCCTGTATTTTGTTGACGCTATCCAGCGTAACTGTGTCCTACGGAGTAAACTCTGTATTCGGCGCCTGACTCCTTCAAATCACATTCTCACAGAATCACCCACCCTGCACTATGGAGTCAGCGGGAGAGGAGCGCATGCCTGGAGTCGTGGCACGGGTCCAGGAGCATTCCTGCTGGCCAGCTTGGGGGAAGCAATGGATCGGGTTCTTCAGGTAGTCCAACGCTTGGAGAGGAGAGGAACCCGATCTGTCGAGACTAGCTGGCCAACCGGATCCAGCCACCCACACCCCAGCACCAGGAGGGATCCAGATATCCCGACCACGGGAGTTCGACGGGACGGCGGCCCAGGATTCCTCCTCCAACTGGAGCTCTATTTCTCCAGCATCAGGCCGGCCCCATCGGAGCGAGAGAAGGTGTCCGCCCTCGTCTCCTGCCTCTCGGGGAAAGGCCTGGAGTGGGCCAAAGCGTTGTGGAACAAAGGAGGAGCTGCGTTGGAGAACTACGGGGAGTTTGCGTGCCTCTTTCGGGCGGTCTTTGATCACCTGCCCGAGGGTCGAGAGGCAGGCGAGCGGCTGGTCCACCTGAGGCAGGGGACGAAGACCGCGCAGGACTTCACTTTGGAGTTTCGGACTCTGGCAGCGGGGTCCAGGTGGAACGAGCGGGCCCTTATCGACCATTTCCGGTGCCATCTGCGGGAGGACGTCCGACGGGAGCTAGCTTTCCGGGACACCATGTTGTCTTTCACGCAACTGGTGGACACGGCCATCCGTTTGGACAACCTGCTGGCAGCCAGAGGATGTCCTGGAAGGGGTCTGCTCGTTCCCACCCCGGCCGACTCGGATTCTGAGCTGATGGAGCTGGGTGGAGCCGCCATCCGAGAGAGCGGAGGACGACAGCGACAGTACACCACACGGAGTCGTCAACGCTCTTTTGGGTCTGGAGGCGGCAGCCAGGGCACTCTCGCATCACCCCAGATATCGAACACCCACACTCATTCAGAGCCCTCTGCTGCGCACTGTACCCTAACCATATACTTTCCCGATCAAATGGTAGTTTCCCAGTGTAAGGCGCTAGTTGATTCAGGCGCAGCTGGGAACTTTATGGACAGGGCATTCTCACGCCGTCTAGGTATTTCATTGGTTCCCCTGTCCATTCCACTCCTCATCAGAGCACTTGATAGTCGACCATTAGGGTCCGGATTTGTTCAGGAAATTACTGCACCAGTTACCATGATTACCCAGGAGACTCATTGTGAGCAGATCACTTTTTTTTATTATTGAGTCCCCTGCTTTCCCTGTGGTATTAGGTATTCCTTGGTTAGCACTCCACAACCCCACCTTCTCATGGCCGCAGAGGGTTCTCACGGCGTGGTCGCGAGAGTGTCAGGGTAGGTGTCTAGGTGTTTCCGTTGGTGCAACCACGGTGGAAAGTCCAGACAGTACCTCCACCATGCGCATTCCACCTGAATACCTCGATTTGGCGCACGCATTTTCAAAGACGCAGGCTACCAAGTTACCACCTCATCGGGCGGGGGATTGTGCGATAAACCTCCGGGTAGACGCTGTACCTCCCAGGAGTCATGTGTACCCCCTGTCGCAGGCTGAAACGGCGGCTAAGGAAACATACGTCACAGAGTCCCTGCGCCAGGGGTATATACGCGCCAGGGGTATATACGAAGGGTGGGCCGTCCCGGCTCCGCTGGTCTGCTGAGGCTGACCTGGCCTTCAGGAAACTGAGGGGTCTGTTCACCTCAGCCCCGGTACTGGTCCACCCCGATACATCACTACCGTTCGTAGTGGAGGTGGACGCGTCCGAGGTAGGGATAGGCGCTGTCCTATCTCAATGCTCGGGCATGCCACCAAAGCTCCGCCCCTGTGCCTTCTTCTCTAAGAAGCTCTGCCTGGCGGAGTAGAACTACGACATTGGTGATCGGGAGCTGTTGGCTGTTGTCCGAGCTTTGACCGTGTGGAGGCATTGGCTCGAGGGGGCGAAATACCCTTTCCTCATCTGGACGGACCACCGTAACCTGGAGTACATCCGGGCAGCGAGGAGGCTGAATCCTCGCCAGGCCAGGTGGGCCCTATTCTTCACCCGGTTCGATTTTACACTGTCATACATCCCGGGTACGAAGAACGTGAAGGCAGACGCATTCTATGACACAGATTGAGAGGCCAAGAGACAACACCCCCATACTCCCGGCATCCTGCATTGTGGCGCCGGTAGTATGGGCGATAGACGCGGATATAGAGCAGGCATTACGCACAGATCCATCTCCACCTCAGTGTCCAGCTGGGCTGCGGTACGTGCCTGCTCTTATCCGTGATCTACTGGGCACACACGTCACCCTCCTCCGGTCACCCAGGTATCAGTCATACAGTGCGCTGCCTGACCAGAAAGTACTGGTGGCCTACCTTGGCTAAGGATGTGAGGGTGTATGTCTCCTCCTGCTCGGTGTGCGCCCAGAGTAAGGTACCTAGGCACCTCCCAGCGGGTAAGTTACAACCTTTACCAATTCCACAACGACCATGGTCTCATCTATGTTTTGATTTCCTGACTGATCTTCCCCTCTCCCAAAGTAACACCACCATCCTGGTCGTTGTGGACCGCTTTTCCAAGGCCTGCCGCCTCCTTCCTCTGCCCGGTCTCCCCACGGCCCTGCAAACTGCGGAGGCCCTGTTTACACACGTCTTCCGGCACTACGGGGTACCAGAGGATATAGTGTCTGACCGAGGTCCCCAGTTCACATCCAAGGTCTGGAAGGTGATCATGGAACATCTGGGGGTCTCGGTCAGCCTGACCTCTGGGTTCCACCCCGAGTCTAATGGGCAGGTGGAACGGGTAATTCAGGATGTGGGTAGGTTCCTGCGGTCCTACTGCCAGGACCGGCCGGGGGAGTGGTCGGTGTTCTTGCCATGGGCCGAATATATGCCCAGAACTCTCTCCGGCACTCCTCCACTAACCTAACGGCATTTCAATGTGTGTTGGGTTACCAACTGGTTCTGGCACTGTGGCACCAGAGCCAGACCGAGGTTCCTGCAGTGGATGACTGGTTTCGGCGCGTGGAGGAGACGTGGGACGCTGCCCACGTCCACCTCCAACGCGCCGTGCGTCGTCAGAAGGCCAATGCTGACCACCACCGCAGTGAGGCCCCGGTCTTCGTACCGGGTGATCGGGTCTGGCTCTCGACCCGGAATCTGCCCCTCCGCCTGCCCTGCTGGAAGCTGAGCCCGCGGTTTGTGGGGCCATTTAAAGTCCTGAGGAGAATCAATGAGGTCACCTATAGGTTATTACTTCTCCCCGATTACTGTATTAACCCCTCATTTCACGTGTCTCTCCTCAAGCCGGTGGTGGCTGGTCCGCTCCAGGAGTCTGAGGTGCGGGAGGTCCCTCCACCTCCTCTGGACATCGAGGGGGCCCCGGCGTACTCTGTCCGTTCCATCCTGGAATCGAGGTGTCAGGTGGGGGGCCTTCAGTACCTCGTGGAGTGGGAGGGGTACGGTCCGGAGGAATGGTGCTGGTCCCGGTGAGGGATATCCTCGATCCATCCCTGTTGCGGAATTTCCACCGTCGCCATCCGGCTCGCCCTGCTCCGCGTCCTCCTGGCCGTCCCCGAGGCGCTGCTGGAGCTGGGGGGGGGGGGGGTACTGTCACGACTTCCTCCGAACCTGCCTCCCCTCCTTGTTCGGGCAGGCTTCCGCGTTCGTCGTCACCGGCCTACTAACCACTGCCGCTCCATATCTCATTATTCCATTTGTCTTGTCTTGTCAATTACACACACCTGGTTCATATGCCCTCATTAGTACATGTATAAGTGTTCCCTCTGCCCCCCTTGTCCTTGTGGGTGATTGTTATTTGTGAGTTGAGTGTAGCTCGGTTGAGCTACCCGTACCTTGTATTTCCGGGGATATTGTTCCCTGTGTGCCTGTATTTTGTTGACGCTATCCAGCGTGAACTCTTTATTCGGTGATTTACCCTCCTGCGCCTGACTCCTTCAAATCACATTCTCACAGTATGTGTGAACATGCATGTGTGCTTTCTTGCCTGCATGTGTGTGTGTGTGTACATAGTGTGACTTTGTGCGTGAGTGACTCTTTGTGGGTGTGTATGGAGATCGCTCAGAGCCATTTGAATATTTCTAATTTAAAAATGCAAAACAGCCAGATAAACCTCTGCATTGTGGCCTCCTGCATTAATTAGAAAAATAAAGAAATAAGGCTGCTAATTAGAATGCTGTGAGGAAGTGTAGAGGAAAGATGTGGTCTTCCTGCTTGTCAGTTTCCACCTCACATGTAGTGCATGAATAATAGTCCCAACACTCCCAATCCTGCTCCAACCACTCCTATAACATCACAGTCTTACCTCCAGCCTCAAACGCAAAAACATATTCTTAGCTGGAATCATATCCACGTTATTCAATTATATCACCATTTGGCTGACCTCAAATTTCAAATCGTGAAACGTTGTACTGATATCGGTGTTGTATTGATGTACTCACGTCAATATTGTACAGCTCAACTATCAATGCATTATATGAAATGTTAGAATTGTGTGAAAGCACTATACGCTTGATGAAAGGTGATATTATTCATTTGTGACAGATCCCTATGAACAATGTGAAGGGGAAACTGCATCTTAATGACTCAACTTATTATGGAAACAAAGCTACCAGGGGAAAGTCATATTTACATCACGCTGGTGTGTGTGGGGGTCTGTCCGGTATGGTTACTGAACACAGTTTACCACCTTTCTGAATTCTAGACCACATGGGCTGCTGTGATCTATAGCTACTGAAGCATTACAGAAAACACATTTTTTTTCTCTCTCTCATATCACTGCCAATAACATTGGCCTATTCACAAAAAGTCAGAGCACAAATAACTTTAGTACAACTTCAGAACTTCCAGCACCATGTTCCAACCAACTGAGCTATAGCAACATTTACAGACGCTCTTATCCAGAGCGACTTACAGTTAGTGAGTGCATACATTTTCATACTGGCCCCCTGTGGGAAACGATCCCACAACCCTGGCGTTGCAAGCGCCATGCTCTACCAACTGAGCTACAGGGAATATACCACTCTAACCTAAACCTACTCAGTGCATGCTGAACAGTCTATACCACTGGGGTACACTAGTTTAATCACTTCACTATTCTCTGTGCTGATTAGTCCAAACATCTGGACAGGGACATGAACATATGCTGGCCTCTGGCCTCTAACCACAATTATATCAACCTGGACTCAGGGGTAGACGTAACATAGTAAACAAAAATCTGCGATGCTCCAATTAGTACGATGTGTTACGTTTGGTATGGCATGTATTTATTTATGGATGTCCATCACCCATTTCGTATGATATGTTACAAATCACAATTCATATGATAAGGTTAAGGTTAGGGTTGAGGTTAGGGTTATGGTTAGGAGTTAGGTTAAATAGTTAAAGTTAGGGTTAGGGGAAGGGTTAGCTAACATGCTAAGTAGTTGCCAAGGTTAAGGTTAGGGGTTAAGGTTAGGGTTAAGGTTAGGGTTAAGGTTAAGGTTAGGGTTAGGAGTTAGGGTAAAGGGTTAAGATTAGTTTTAGGGGAAGGGTTAGCTAACATGCTAAGTAGCTGCAAAGTAGCTAAAAAGTAGTATGTAGTTGCAAATTAGCTAAAATGCTAAAGTTGTCCATTTTACATTTTAGTCATTTTAGCAGACGCTCTTATCCAGAGCGACTTACAGTTAGCGCATACATTATTTTATCGAACCCACAACCCTGGCGTTGCAAACGCCATGCTCTACCAACTGAGCTACATCCCCTGCCGGCCATTCCCTCCCCTACCATGGACGACGCTGGGCCAATTGTGCGCCGCCCCATGGGTCTCCCGGTCGCGGCCGGCTACGACAGAGCCTGGATTCGAACCAGGATCTCTAGGGGCACAGCTAGCACTGCGATGCAGTGCCTTAGACCACTGCGCCACTCGTCCATGATTCGAACATGCAACCTTTGTGTTGCAAGATGTTTGCATTATATGCCAACACAACCAACCACCCTCCTTTTGTTTTTGCCTTAAGTAACCTTCTGTCTTATGTAACGATACCAAACGTAACATATCATACTTATTTGAGCATCCCTTTTTACTATGTTACGTCTAGTCTATGACACCAGCCTGATTATACTGAGGAGAGAGACAAAGGGAAAGAGAGAGAGAAAAAAGAGAGGGATAGGCAGAGAGAGGGAGATTGAAGAGAGAGACAGAAAGGATAGGTAGTGGAAGGCTTGACTTTTAAAAGCTCTTTAACCCTCCCGTTGTCCTAGGGTCAAAATGACCCACCACTGTGTTGAACCAACTTTATTTAATTTATATATTTTTTGGATCATTTGTGAGAAGGAGGCAGTGATACTTTCTTTAAAGTCTCACTGCCTCCTTCTCACAAATGATCGCAAAAATATAAAAATTAAATAATTTGGTTCAACACAGTGGCGGGTCATTTTGACCCTAGGACAACGGGAGGGTTAATTAAACCAATCAATGGCAAAGAGCATTATAAAATGGAAGAGAGGGAAAAAAGCGAGGTAAGAGACAGGGAAGGGGATAAAGAAAGACTTACGAATACGTCCATGAGCATGTGTTCCAGAGTGACCTCTAGGTCCTCCAGTCGTGCTGCCAGCGTCATTATTCTTCTGATCTAGAACCTTTAGAACCCGTCCAGGACAACTTAGAACCCTCCTGTAGAACTTTGAAACACAACTCAGTATCCTTCACTGGAACTTTGACCACTCGTGTTGGTGTTTGTGTTCATAGAGAGAGATGAGATAGAAAACAGAAAATGATCTCATAAAATATGCAATGCCATGTATGTCCAGCACAGAATGTCTTAATACAACACACAGAGCTCATGTCCAGCAGCCACCAGTCAATGGCATCTATCTCTAAAGAGTAAGTCCTCAAGAAGCACAGCTCTCCAGAACCATATTGAACAAACACCTCTCTCTCCAGCGGAGAGGTCTCTCCATATCAGACGCTGATGTTACAGTCCTTGTAACTCACACCAGACCAGAAGTGTCACCACAGACCATAAGTATAGCTGTATATTCCTCTGTTATCCGCAGTAAGGATCCTCTGAGAACTGAACACTGGTCAGACTGAATGACAGGCATAGGGAGGGCAGAAGGTGGGTCTCAGCACTGCAGACAGCTGATAGAGAGGGAGATGAGGAAGAAGAGAGGGAGGAGAGGAGAAGAGAGGAGAGGAAGCATGAGGCTGTATGAGACAGATATTCACAGAGGCGGCTAATACGTGATTCTCTCTTGATGAGCCTCTCCTTTTTTTTTTTCTCTTTCTCTCTTTCTGTTTCTCCTCCCATTCTCTCTCTCTCTCTCTCTCTCTCTCTCTCTCTCTCTCTCTCTCTCTCTCTCTCTCTCTCTCTCTCTCTCTCTCTCTCTCTCTCTCTCTCTCTCCCTCTCTTTCTCTCATTTCAGGGTCTCAGTCCACACTGGAGGCCTTTGTGCAGAGGGTGCGCCCAGGGCAGTTGATGTCTGTCCGGGGTGCTCTTGGCTGGGGTGAGATTCCTACATGCTGGGTCTCTGTCAATGGGTCTTTGTGTCCCCTCATTAAGGCCTGGACACCACTGCTCACAGAGAAACACCAGACAAACACAGACGGCCAGGGTCTCTCTTTCTCTCTGTGTGTGTGTCCTGGCTCTGTAACTGGAGGCTTACATAAGATGGGTGATAGAGGGAGGGAAGGGATGGAGGAGACGAGGAGGTAGAGGGGGCAAGAAGTGGAAGAGAGGATAAGCAACAGAGACAGGGGTTGGAAGGAAGATAAGAAGGTTGGGAGAGGGTGGAATAGGCCCTAAGGAGAAGAACGGGAGGAGAGAGGAGAGGAAATTGGAGGTAGGTAAAATGGAGAGAAAGAGGGGGATGTGGGTGTATCTACAGTAGATAAAATGGAGAGAAAGAGGGGGATATGGGTGTATCTACAGTAGGTAAAATGGAGAGAAAGACGGGGTTGTGGGTGTATCTACCATGGGCGGTGTGTTCATTAGGGCGATATGGGCGACGCACTGCCAAACGGGAAAAGGAAGGGATTTTTTTTCTAATCAATTATATCACGGCAACAGTAGTTATCAGTGTTCTAATCTGGACGTCTGATCTGCCACTAAATGTCCAATCAGGCTAAAGTCGTGCTTCAAATGGCCCCGCCCCTTTTGGGGCGATTTCAGTCAGGTTGAAAATCGCCCCAGAAGTCTCTCATAGACTCTCATGTAAAATCTTTTTTTTTCAAATATCAGAGCTTTCAATACAATCTCTATGGGTTCCGGGAGGGCTTGCACTTACGCGCTTTCGTCATACGTAACATAACCATGAACGTAACTAAGAAAAGAGCGGGTAGCAGCGTCAATCAATTCACGTACTACTGTCAAGATGGCTAGCGTTCAGTGCAACTCGATTGTCTCTTTGAAAGAAGTTCCTTTTTGTCGGCGAACAAATCAAGATAAATTGGCAACGAAACAATTATGACCTCCCAGACCAAATTTAATAATTCAACAGGTTTCTACTAAAGGGGGAAAGTCCTACACCCGAGGATTTTCCAAAAATTGGTACGAACGAAAAACCTGGCTAGCAGGCTGCGATGTAGCTAATGCAGTCTTCTGCTACCCCTGCTTACTCTTTCACCCTGAAGGCGGCACGGCAGACAGCACCGCTTAGACAGCGACTAGTGTAACGGACATGCACCATCTTTCAGAAAAGATTAAGAAACATGAGCTGTCAAAGACCCACATGGATAGCTGTTTGAGATTGTCTGCTTTGGGGAGAGTGAACATTGCCACTCAACTGGATGAGGGATACAGGCTAGCTGTCCGCCGCCACAACGATGAGGTTAGCAAGAACCGCCACATCCTCAGCCGGCTAATCCAGTGTGTGAAGTTTTGCGGAGTGTTTGAGTTAGCTTTGCGAGGCAAAGATGAAACTGAGGGCTCCACCAACCCTGGTATTTTTCTTGGACTTGTCAACTTTGTGGCACAATTAGATGAGGTGTTTTATGGAAATGCATATTGTTTATGCAGTGTTGAGGAATGTGAAAGAACACCCTTGATTATTTTTACTGTGATAACTTATTTTGCTTTTGTAAGCCAACACTTTTGAGATCAGTCAATAAATGCTTCTGGTATTGACTTATATGCTGCCCCTGTCTTCATGTTGTTGCTGGACATATCTTTTTTTAAATGTGTGTAGGTCACCTAAATCATCAGAAAAATTGCCCCCCCTGAGAATTTTTTCAGGAGCCGCCACTGGTATCTACAGTAGGTAAAATGGAGAGAAAGAGGGGGATGTGGGGAATGTTAGGATACAGAGCAGGATGTGAGTCCATCTGAGTCACCAGGAGACAGAGCTTTAAACACATAGGCTTTACCAGAGCTAGGGGCAGACTGATATGTGCTGTCTCAATAGGACACTTGTTTAGAAGCATGTCCACATGGAAATAATGGCAGAGTCCCAAACACATAAACATGTTATGACAACAGACACATGTCCTCCAGGCACTGGCCCACATCCAGCAGGGTTTACACTGGGGATGGAGGGGTAGGATAGGTGGGTAAGACCCGAACGCCGGACAGTGACGCAAATATCGTAAAAGCTAATGTTAACAATGCAAATGGATGTAAAAACACTACACACCAGTGTCAAAGGTGACCTAACATTTGATCAATTAGATGATTCCCAATGTCATCCATACGACAACAACAATTAACTATTACTGTGTCTATAGGACATCACTAGCAGATTTCCGACAATAAAACTAGTATAAAACTGTTAGGAAAGGTGGCATTGAGATCTGAAAAGAGCATCTGTGTGTGGTCACATCATTAAGAGCAGGGTCGTTAAGGGTTCTAGAAGTGGTTTATAACTCTGACCACATGACCACGACCACAGCCTACTCTGCTCCGACGTTTCTACAATACATGTTTGGCTGCATATCAGTTATTTTCTTCTCTTTTTTCACGATCCCTCTCTCGATCTCTCCTATTCCATACCTACTTTCTAAGCCCCCATGCCTTTCACTCCTCCCTCTTCCTCTTCCCATGTTCCCTCCCTCCCCCTTCCAGTCCTTCTCCGGAGTCGTACATGTCAGAGGTCAGTGAGGCATCATTCTGGGGTCAAGAGCACTGGGGCATGAAACACAGCCTGTCAGCAGCAGCATGTCTGGACACACACACACACACACACACACACACACACACACACACACACACACACACACACACACACACACACACACACACACACACACACACACACAATCACACACACACACACACACACACACACAGCTGCTGAAGGCAGTGCAGACCAAAAAAGATCCATCATGTCTTTGTTCTACTCATCTGAGGTGTTCATCTCTCCCTCTACCACTCCTCTACTTCCTTCTCCTCATTCATCTCTCCCTCTAACATTCCTCTACTTCCTTCTCCTCATTCATCTCTCCATCTACCACTCCTCTACTTCCTTCTCCTCATTCATCTCTCCCTCTACCACACCTCTACTTCCTTCTCCTCATTCATCTCTCCCTCTACCACTCCTCTACTTCCTTCTCCTCATTCATCTCTCCCTCTACCACTCCTCTACTTCCTTCTCCTCATTCATCTCTCCCTCTACCACTCCTCTACTTCCCTCTCCTCATTCATCTCTCCCTCTACCACTCCTCTACTTCCTTCTCCTCATTCATCTCTCCCTCTACCACTCCTCTACTTCCTTCTCCTCATTCATCTCTCCCTCTACCACTCCTCTACTTCCCTCTCCTCATTCATCTCTCCCTCTACCACTCCTCTACTTCCTTCTCCTCATTCATCTCTCCCTCTACCACTCCTCTACTTCCTTCTCCTCATTCATCTCTCCCTCTAACATTCCTCTACTTCCTTCTCCTCATTCATCTCTCCATCTACCACTCCTCTACTTCCTTCTCCTCATTCATCTCTCCCTCTACCACACCTCTACTTCCTTCTCCTCATTCATCTCTCCCTCTACCACTCCTCTACTTCCTTCTCCTCATTCATCTCTCCCTCTACCACTCCTCTACTTCCTTCTCCTCATTCATCTCTCCCTCTACCACTCCTCTACTTCCCTCTCCTCATTCATCTCTCCCTCTACCACTCCTCTACTTCCTTCTCCTCATTCATCTCTCCCTCTACCACTCCTCTACTTCCTTCTCCTCATTCATCTCTCCCTCTACCACTCCTCTACTTCCTTCTCCTCATTCATCTCTCCCTCTACCACTCCTCTACTTCCTTCTCCTCATTCATCATAGCCCACCATGAATAACCCAGTAACACTACTCTCCATGACACTCTACTATTATCCATATGCCTTAACATGGGGGGAGATGGATATTGAATCTCTCATTACACATGTAGTACGTTGGCCTGCATGTGGAGAGTTGTAGCATTGAGTGGTTCATCAAGTATTAGTTAGCCAGTCTATGAGACAGATTAGAGAAGAGCTTAGCCCCCTATCACAGGATGGGCACACAACAACTTGACCTGGGGTGACACACTCACGTGCGCGCACACACACACACACACACACACACACACACACACACACACTCTCTCTCTCTTTAGACCACCTACGTAAGAGGTCTGTCAAATTCATGGTTTAAGTCAGGCCTGTGTGTAATCCACCGAGTGTGAGTGACAGTAGAGAGCGAGAGCACAGCATGTTCTACAGATAACACCTCTCTTCTAAAGACAGTAAGCATCACTTAGCGTCACTCACACACACCTACATATCTACTCAGACATTCTCACTCAAATGTGTAAGAACACAAAAAAACACCAGAGATAAACCCAATATGATGAGGTGTTCATATCAACAGAACCCAAGTACGCCAAAGACTAAGGTTATACAGTGGGGAAAAAAAGTATTTAGTCAGCCACCAATTGTGCAAGTTTTCATCATAGGTACCAATTTTCATCATAGGTACACGTCAACTATGACAGACAAAATGAGATTTTTTTTCTCCAGAAAATCAATTGTAGGATTTTTAATGAATTTATTTGCAAATTATGGTGGAAAATAAGTATTTGGTCAATAACAAAAGTTTCTCAATACTTTGTTATATACCCTTTGTTGGCAATGACACAGGTCAAACGTTTTCTGTAAGTCTTCACACACTGTTGCTGGTATTTTGGCCCATTCCTCCATGCAGATCTCCTCTAGAGCAGTGATATTTTGGGGCTGTCGCTGGGCAACACGGACTTTCAACTCCCTCCAAAGATTTTCTATGGGGTTGAGATCTGGAGACTGGCTAGGCCACTCCAGGACCTTGAAATGCTTCTTACGAAGCCACTCCTTCGTTGCCCGGGCGGTGTGTTTGGGATCATTGTCATGCTGAAAGACCCAGCCACGTTTCATCTTCAATGCCCTTGCTGATGGAAGGAGGTTTTCACTCAAAATCTCACGATACATGGCCCCATTCATTCTTTCCTTTACACGGATCAGTCGTCCTGGTCCCTTTGCAGAAAAACAGCCCCAAAGCATGATGTTTCCACCCCCATGCTTCACAGTAGGTATGGTGTTCTTTGGATGCAACTCAGCATTCTTTGTCCTCCAAACACGACGAGTTGAGTTTTTACCAAAAAGTTCTATTTTGGTTTCATCTGACCATATGACATTCTCCCAATCCTCTTCTGGATCATCCAAATGCACTCTAGCAAACTTCAGACGGGCCTGGACATGTACTGGCTTAAGCAGGGGGACACGTCTGGCACTGCAGGATTTGAGTCCCTGGCAGCGTAGTGTGTTACTGATGGTAGGCTTTGTTACTTTGGTCCCCGCTCTCTGCAGGTCATTCACTAGGTCCCCCCGTGTGGTTCTGGGATTTTTGTTCACCGTTCTTGTGATCATTTTGACCCCACGGGGTGAGATCTTGCGTGGAGCCCCAGATCGAGGGAGATTATCAGTGGTCTTGTATGTCTTCCATTTCCTAATAATTGCTCCCACAGTTGATTTCTTCAAACCAAGCTGCTTACCTATTACAGATTCAGTCTTCCCAGCCTGGTGCAGGTCTACAATTTTGTTTCTGGTGTCCTTTGACAGCTCTTTGGTATTGGCCATAGTGGAGTTTGGAGTGTGACTGTTTAAGGTTGTGGACAGGTGTCTTTTATACTGATAACAAGTTCAAACAGGTGCCATTAATACAGGTAACGAGTGGAGGACAGAGGAGCCTCTTAAAGAAGAAGTTACAGAGCCAGAAATCTTGCTTGTTTGTATGTGACCAAATACTTATTTTCCACCATAATTTGCAAATAAATTCATAAAAAATCCTACAATGTGATTTTCTGGAAAAAAAATTCTCAATTTGTCTGTCATAGTTGGCGTGTACCTATGATGAAAATTACAGGCCTCTTTCATCTTTTTAAGTGGGAGAACTTGCACAGTTGGTGGCTGACTAAATACTTTTTTTCCCCCACTGTATGGTATACTCTATATCTTCACACAACAGATCAGTTCAAGTTTAGCTAAAGCTAACAGCACACGTTATCACAATTGACACGGTCCATCTCTATCATGGCACAAGCCAGACTTTCACAACAATAACACTAACAACAACCAAGCTAGCTACAGTATTACTGCTAGTGCACCAGAACCATGGCTTTGCTTGGCCGAGGCATCAGTACCTCAGGTCTCAGGAAGGGAATGTCAGCATCATGCTATTTTAGCAATTTGCTACATTTAAGAACATATGATGGAACTAAACTGTCTAGACCAGAACCTCTATTAGTCGCTGCCTCTTACCTTTAGCAGGAACATGTTGTAGCAGCACTGTGTCCAGTCTACCAGATCTATCGCTGTCTCCCATTCTTCTCCCATTCAGGAGTCAGTGTTGGTCATGCTGCCAGAGGGAACCAGTAATCCAGTCATAACCCTAACACTCATGACTAGTGTCCAGTCTACTGGGTCCATGTGGAAATGTCGAGTTTTAGTCTCTAAAATCTAACCATCTCCCAGTCTTCTGCCGTTCAGGAGAGAGGTTGTCTAGTGTTTCTCAGTGTTCCGCTTACTTCCACAGTGGCCTCAGTAATCTAGTGAGTGGACTAATTAACAGTGACTGACTAACTTTGGTGTGATCCAGTGACTCTGTTCTGCTGAGTCTGACTGACTGACTGACTGAGATCTGGAGAGTAGTGTGTGTGTGTCATAGCTTTGCTACTACAGAGAGGGAGGATTTGTCAATCAAACCAGGACACGTCTAGGGGAATTTAATGTCAGCACGCAGGTCTACCCCTAAGCACCTACAGACATTATAGAGCCAGTGTGGTGTTTGGAAGGGAGAGTAAACAGCCTTATCTATTCCCGTCTTCAGTTTTAAGCCTCTTAAGCACCTGTTAGTGTCTCCAGGTCTAAAAGTCTTAATGATAATCACATTTTGGATCAGTAGGGGTTACAGTCTGCTGCAGTCTGCTGCTGATGTGGACACACTCACACACGTTCAGGGGGATTTTCAAAGAAACATAAAAAGTAGTATATATTTTCATAAATCAGCTATTGCAAGATGCTACATGCTTCTGAAAATAGAGGTATTAAGTTTGCATGTTTCATTCAGAAGGCACAACCCTCCCATCAAGGCCGATGAAAGTTGAAGGCACTTTTTGAAAATCTATCTGTGTATCACCTCTATCATTGGAGGGGGAGTGGGAGAAGGGAGGAAGATGGGGGATGGGTCATGGTTGCCAGTGATGATGAAGGAGAACCAGGAAGTGCAGACTCACAGTGATTCTGCTGAATCATCCTCTGCAGCAATCCTCTGTCGGTGTGTGTGTGTGTGTGTGTGTGTGTACTTGCGTGCATGTGTGTAGAAGGTTATAGTCCTTTGTCTTAAGAGGAGAGGAGGGTGAGGTCCCCTCCCTCTCTATGTCATCCCTGCAGCAGTGGAGGTCACCTTGGTATGAAGTCACACGCACAGCACGTTCGCTCACACACACACACACACACACACACACACTCACACACACACACACACACACACACACACAGACACACACACACACACACACACACACACACACACACACACACACACACACACACACACATACACACACACACACACACAAGAGGTGGCTGCTGAGGGGAGGTTGGCTCATAATAATGTCTGGAACGGAGTAAATGGAATGGCATCAAAGACATGGAAACCATGTGTTTGATGTATGTGATACAATTCCACTGATTCCGCTCCAGCGATTACCACGAGCCCGTTCTCCCCAATTAAGGTGCCACCAACCTCCTGTGACACACACACACACATGGTCGCTATAAGAACTATGCACACCAACATAGACAGTAACTCACAGTCAGCCTTAGACATATGCAAACACACACCTTTGCCATCTTTTCTAACTCGATCAGCGATAAACAGACTGTCTCAGTCTGCCCTATATACACACAAGCACAACTCTCACTAGCATGTGTGTGTAAGGCAGTGAGCAGACAGAGTGCGACGGAGGCATATTTCTGAGGCTGGTAGAAAAACACCAGAGTAAGTCACGCTCCTGCATTTTCTGCCCCAGTAAACTTAGCCCACTTTCTCCTTACTCTCACACAAACACAAACACACACACACACAAACACTCACACAGACTTTCAGGGTGAAATAGGTACATGGCTTGTTTTTCCAACGCTAATTCAGTTATATTTATTTGCACACTGCCTATGGGTGTCTGTCTACATGTACACAACAACGCCACTGAATGGTACACACACATGAACTCAGAAAGTCAGTACTGCACAAACCATAGCCTGGACAAACACTATCACCTAAAAAAACACACACATGCACTCTCACTCCCGACACACACACAGGCCCCCCGACCCAAACTTTAAACATGTGTTCAGTGGTTAAATGTTTGATGAAAATATGACATATTTAATCCATA
>NC_139998.1:29133184-29244810 GCF_964263955.1 Coregonus lavaretus | reverse complement strand
TGTCTACATGTACACAACAACGCCACTGAATGGTACACACACATGAACTCAGAAAGTCAGTACTGCACAAACCATAGCCTGGACAAACACTATCACCTAAAAAAACACACACATGCACTCTCACTCCCGACACACACACAGGCCCCCCGACCCAAACTTTAAACATGTGTTCAGTGGTTAAATGTTTGATGAAAATATGACATATTTAATCCATATTTAATTCAGACGAGCTGGAACATAGAGAGAAATGGAGTAAACATGATGCTAACCCCAGGGGGTCTAGGGAACATGGGAGAACATAGTTAACACAGGAGGGAGAGAGAAAGCGGTCGGTCCCATATTCTTATCATTCCCCCATCTTTCTGCATCCGGCATTGATCTATCGGCTGTCATACTGCCACAACAACCACTATCACTATCACTGTCATACCGCACCTTCTAATGCCCCTCAGAATCACTCTAGGCAGAATTGAATAGAATAGAAGAATGCAATGGACCTTCATTTTCTCCCTCAAAACTCTACCATCTCTCTCAGGCCCACACTTACTACACCTGTACACACCTTGCAGTCATACAACCCCCCCCCCATATCAGCTTGTGCCCTGTACCCCACGCCTCCCGGCACTACAGCTCAGTGAGAGTAGGCAAACCCCCACCCCACCTCACCCAACAAATGAATCATCACGACCACATCGTTCCATCTTACAACTATCTATCTACTGCCCGTCTGCCCTTCAAGACCGTGGTAAGCCAACCCAAACCCTGCTGACTGCTACACCCCTCCCCCACCCCAGGCATATTACTACAGTCCAGATGGGACCACTAATGTTACCCTGCTGTACTGAAACCGTTGTCCTGACGTTAACTGAAGAGGGGGGTTCTCCTTTTGTTCCAATGATAGGCAGTAACAGAGGCAGGGGAGACAGATTCACTTTGAAGTGACACGGAGGGAGGGAAGAAGAGAGAGGGGGAGTGGAGACCCTCTCCCCCCAGGGCCAGTCCTGTCCCATCTACAGTATGTCTAGATGTCCGTTTCTCCTCACCATGGGGTATGGTATGGGGGACAGGGAGTGGAGGAGAGGGATAGAGCAGAGAGAGGAACAGGGAGGAGGGGTCAGAGGTAGTAGGAGGGAGGAGCCAGGGGTAAAGTCCAGTGTAAAGGTCTCTCCAGGAGACAGAAGAGGTTACAGCCTGTCAATCTGTCACTAACACACCCTGTCATTCTTATTTACATACTGCCTATAACATATGCTGCATACACTCTCTCTCCTTCTCATCCCCCTTCTCTCTCCCTTCCCCTCGCCTCCCCTCTCTCTCTTTCTCTCTCTCTCTTTCCTCTCTCTTTCACTGGCCAATAGCATATGCTGCAATTTGACAGCGGGAGGGGCAGGCAGAGGTCATCAATTAAACATGCACTAGAACCACCTTGTTACACACACACACACACACAGATGCAGGCACGCACTGACGGACACACACCTGGTCCCCCTGTTAGTGGTCGTGTCATAGAGTTAGGATGATGACAGATGAGAGGGGAGAGGGTGTGTGTGTGTGTGTGTGTGTGTTTTGGTGTGTGTGTGTGCGTGTGCGTGTGCGTGTGCGTGTGTGTGTGTGTGTGTGTGTGTGTGTGTGCATGCGTGTGAGTGTGTACATGTGGGGAGAGGAATCCAATAAAGGGCTGGTTTTATTGGGGCCAAAAGGGGAACTATACGCAGTGACACAGGGCCACAGCTCATTACAGTCTGAGCTGACTACAGGTGATTCCCATTAAACAGCACACTCTACTGGTTATCTCCAGAACTGCTGCTGAGGAGACAGCTCTTTAACAGGAACAAAGACGGAATGATATTTACAAAGCAATGCACATGGACACACAAATATACAATGTCAAACCTTGGGAAGACACAACAAGATGTACTGTTTTCATTCCAAAAATGTCTGTCCTGATGACTTGAACCGTACGTGAAGTCAGACATCATTACAGTGAAACTACAGCATGATTATCTAGAGGAATATCTATCTCATAACCTTTTTTGCCTTGATGTGAAAACAACATTTGCAAAAACAGCATCTGACCCAGTTTTCTCTATAGATGTGTATTTTTTAACACATGATTATGTGTGTGTGTGTATGTGTACATAAATGTGCATCAGCCGCGTAGGCACTGACGGGCCTAACTGGAGAGCCAGGCCCACCCAGATTGACAAAAAAACTTTATTTTTTTATTTTTTTATGCTCTCTACTTTTGAACTGGAATTACATTCACTCTCATTGGATGGGTGGCCAAAAATAACTAACTGAAAGCCACACCCCCAATAAGCCACAAATATGAGTCATATGTCACTGTGCTTATGGCTATATGAAGCATGCCACTGCCTATTTAATTTGTTCATTTAGCAAATAATCCAGTGCCTTTATCACAGTCAACACCTATATTTTAACTTTAATTAGCTTTAAAACAGCAAGATTTTCTCTCAGTCTCATGGCAAATATTGTGTAGAATAGCATGAGATCAGCTATAAAAATGCACAGTTTTCTATTTGCCCCATGGCTAAATGTGTAGAATGGCAGGAAGTTAGCTGTTTCCCCCAAATTTCTGAAGGCCCACCAACCAACACATTTCTGATGTGCATGTGAGTGAGTGTACAGTAGTGTGCTTGTTTGTGTATGTGTGGGTTTGTGTATATGTATGTTGCAGCTTACACTTCAGCTAATGACCTAGCATCATCACCTCTAGGAGAGCGTTTCACACAGACAATGACAAGCACAGACATTCTCACTCACACAATTTTGGCAGTTTTAAAGCAGATTTCCTGCAATTCTATATATTTTGCCATGAGGCTGAGAGAGAATTTTGTCGTTTTAAAGCTAATTTCCTGCAATTCTAGAAATGTTGCGTGCCTGTTCGGTAATCTGGCCCTGGTCAGGTAGACACTTAGAGACATGTAACTATTCCTCAGAGAGGGGAATAACCATTAATCTGGCTACCTTCATATCTTATTGAGGTCTAATTCCGTGTAATGGGACTGCTCCACAGATGGGAAGATGCGAGTCGTAATGGGATACCAATTTGGCAATCGCAGCGCTACATTTATCAAGATATCTGAGCTCTGGAGTGTAAGGGAATATACAGTGGGGAAAAAAAGTATTTAGTCAGCCACCAATTGTGCAAATTCTCCCACTTAAAAATATGTAATTTTCATGATAGGTACACGTCAACTATGACAGACAAATTGAGATTTTTTTTCTCAAGAAAATCACATTGTAGGATTTTTAATGAATTTATTTGCAAATTATGGTAGAAAATAAGTATTTGGTCAATAACAAAAGTTTCTCAATACTTTGTTATATACCCTTTGTTGGCAATGACACAGGTCAAACGTTTTCTGTAAGTCTTCACAAGGTTTTCACACACTGTTGCTGGTATTTTGGCCCATTCCTCCATGCAGATCTCCTCTAGAGCAGTGATGTTTTGGGGCTGTCGCTGGGCAACACAGACTTTCAACTCCCTCCAAAGATTTTCTATGGGGTTGAGATCTGGAGACTGGCTAGGCCACTCCAGGACCTTGAAATGCTTCTTACGAAGCCACTCCTTCGTTGCCCGGGCGGTGTGTTTTGGATCATTGTCATGCCACGTTTCATCTTCAATGCCCTTGCTGATGGAAGGAGGTTTTCACTCAAAATCTCACGATACATGGCCCCATTCATTCTTTCCTTTACACGGATCAGTCGTCCTGGTCCCTTTGCAGAAAAACAGCCCCAAAGCATGATGTTTCCACCCCCATGCTTCACAGTAGGTATGGTGTTCTTTGGATGCAACTCAGCATTCTTTGTCCTCCAAACACGACGAGTTGAGTTTTTACAAAAAAGTTCTATTTTGGTTTCATCTGACCATATGACATTCTCCCAATCCTCTTCTGGATCATCCAAATGCACTCTAGCAAACTTCAGACGGGCCTGGACATGTACTGGCTTAAGCAGGGGGACACGTCTGGCACTGCAGGATTTGAGTCCCTGGCGGCGTAGTCTGTTACTGATGGTAGGCTTTGTTACTTTGGTCCCAGCTCTCTGCAGGTCATTCACTAGGTCCACCCGTGTGGTTCTGGGATTTTTGCTCACCGTTCTTGTGATCATTTTGACCCCACAGGGTGAGATCTTGCGTGGAGCCCCAGATCGAGGGAGATTATCAGTGGTCTTGTATGTCTTCCATTTCCTAATAATTGCTCCCACAGTTGATTTCTTAAAACCAAGCTGCTTACCTATTGCAGATTCAGTCTTCCCAGCCTGGTGCAGGTCTACAATTTTGTTTCTGGTGTCCTTTGACAGCTCTTTGGTCTTGGCCATAGTGGAGTTTGGAGTGTGACTGTTTGAGGTTGTGGACAGGTGTCTTTTATACTGATAACAAGTTCAAACAGGTGCCATTAATACAGGTAATGAGTGGAGGACAGAGGAGCCTCTTAAAGAAGAAGTTACAGGTCTGTGAGAGCCAGAAATCTTGCTTGTTTGTAGGTGACCAAATACTTATTTTCCACCAAAATTAGCAAAGAAATTCATTAAAAATCCTACAATGTGATTTTCTAGTTTTTTTTCCTCAATTTGTCTGTCATAGTTGACGTGTACCTATGATGAAAATTACAGGCCTCTCTCATCTTTTTAAATGGGAGAACTTGCACAATTGGTGGCTGACTAAATACTTTTTTCCCCACTGTATCTCAATCAAATGTTCAATTACATTTTGGTTAGAATTATAGAGTCATCAGAATGGTTAGATAGAGTGAAGTGTGCTCTGTACTGTAAGTTACATTTCTGTGTGAATATTCAGTATCTAGGCCCAATGGCATGTATTCATGGATGCCAAGGGAAGCCAGGCTTCCCCAAAATCTTTCATCACTCTGTGTTTCATAATTTTCCTTCAATTCGCAAGAAGCTGAATGTATCTCACAGGAGAAAGCATCTGAGTGAGTGAAACATCGCCCCTCTGTCTCTCTATGTGTAGGCCATCTATCTGATGCTGTCTGGTCCAAACAAGTACGACATTGTTGCCTCCCGTACCGTTGAAGGCAAGGGAAGACAGCGAGTATCTGGCCTCCCTTGACAAAATAAATATATAAAACATTTGCCAATCAGCATTGAGCTAAACTGAGCGAGCTCAACTGTGAATGGTCCAGGCGCACCAAAAAAAAAGTATCAAAGGAAGCCAGCTTGGATTTGGCGTCACTCCTATCAAATCCCACTGATAGCATACGTCATTGACAGAAAAACGTGAACTGTTGCATCTTGTTGTGTTGTTGTCCTCCAGTGCCTAGCTAGCCAGCAAGCTAAAATTGTCCCTTTCCTAAATTAGCCATGGATGGAGATAGGGTTTTGGACTTGTGGTTTTACTTAATTCTCTGTACTGGCCAATGATTATTATGGCGATTCTGATCCAACCATTAACTCATACATTGTTGTGCCCCTGGCCTGAGAGGATGGGAGTTCAATATGAAGCTAGATGTAGAAGGCTAACTAACTAATGGAAGTTAGGCTAGCGAGTTTTAGCCAGGTAGCCTAGGACAACAAAAAATGTAAGCGTGTACTGTTTGACAGACTGTTTCGTCAACATAAAAGATAGGAGGATGGCATTGGCGTTTCTCTACAAGTAGGGTGAGTCAACATGTTTTTCTACTTGCACGAATGCGCACACACACATACGCACACAGAAATCAGAACCATGAACAGCCACATCATACTTAGCTTACGTTGATTGGACTAAATTGTTTTTGGTATATTTTAGTTGTCACTGTATTAGACTAAGCATAGCTAGGTGATTTGATTATGTTAAAATGTTGAAGTTGAAATGGTGCTGGAATAGTGGAGGCAGCTCCTGTTTTCTTTGCGACTTGCGGTAACTCTCTGTGGTTCTAAATTAATAGTTGTTTAGTGTCCGGAAATATGAGAAACATTAACTTGCTTGACCATGCTGTAGGTCATGTAACTGTTTGTTACATGCAATATGCTTTGTGGACTTCACTGGTCAGAGGTTGCTCTCCGGTTTTGTGATTAAACAAAGGTGTGGTTAAATGTATTCTGCCACTGTGTCTTCTTATTGTCTCGGCCTTTAGGCCTATATATGAATTAACAGGTTATAGAGCAAACAACGCAATTATCACAACACATAGGTTGTTACCCACGCACTGCTACTGTCTAGGCCTGATGTAGTCCAGTCTGACATCAAAGTATAGGACATATCCATATCTGTTAAACTATCTGAAGTTCCTGCCTCTGGAATCCTTGGTGTTACCAAAAAGAGCAATGGGATTACTGCCGCTGGCGAGGAGGAACACTGTCATGGAACACTGCCTCGGAACAACATTTTTTATTTATTTATTTTTATTTCACCTTTATAACATTAAGAGCATGGAATCAAGAGGCAGCATTTCTAATTCACCCCCCTCCCCTGTTTCGCTGATCCTCCATCCCAACACCGCTCCAACCCTCACCTTGTCTCCTCCTCTCCATCCGCTTCAGGTCCAGCCCTGCAGCTAGTTGTACATCATACTTCACATACATAAATACTACACTATTCTGTAATAGTGAGGACGGAGAGCTTGAAACAGCTCGAAACTCATTCTGTCCCCATTCAGCTCATGATGCAATGTCAACTACTGAATTACTGGACTGGTTTCTATTATGCATGTATGTATGCATTAATATGCATTTCTGACACACCGGCCCATTTTTTTCTCTCGGGTCCCACGCCCCGGACAATTATTCTCCTCAAGACCCCATTATCAGCCAAATAATTCCAATTTTAGCCAGTCCATCCCTGCATCTATGTACAGCTGAAGTCGGAAGTTTACATAAACTTATGTTGGAGTCATTAAAACTCGTTTTTCAACAACTCCACAAATGTCTTGTTAACAAACTATAATTTTGGCAATTCAGTTAGGACATGTACTTTGTGCATGACACGTCATTTTTCCAACAATTGTTTACAGACAGAGTATTTCACTTATAATTCACTGTATAACAGTTCCAGTGGGTCAGAAGTTTACATACACTAAGTTGACGGTGCCTTTAAACAGCTTTGAAAATTCCAGAAAATGATGTCATGGCTTTAGAAGTATCTGATATTCTAATTTACATAATTTGAGTCAATTGGTGTACCTGTGGTTGTATTTCAAGGCCTACCTTCAAACTCAATGCCTCTTTGCTTGACATCATGGGAATATCAAAAGAAATCAGCCAAGACCTCAGAAAAAAATTTGAAGACCTCCACAAGTCTGGTTCATCCTTGGGAGCAATTTACAAACGCCTGAAGGTACCACGTTCATCTGTACAAACAATAGTATGCAAGTATAAACACCATGGGACCACGCAGCCATCATACCGCTCAGGAAGGAGACACGTTCTGTCTCCTAGAGATGAACGTACTTTGGTGCGAAAAGTGCAAATCAATCCCAGAACAACAGCAAAGGACCTTGTGAAGATGCTGGAGGAAACAGGTACAAAAGTATGTATATCCACAGTAAAACGAGTCCTATAGCGACATAACCTGAAAGGCCGCTCAGCAAGGAAGCAGCCACTGCTCCAAAACCGCCATAAAAAAGCCAGACTACGGTTTGCAACTGCACATGGGGAAAAATATCTTACTTTTAGGAGAAATGTCCTCTGGTCTGATGAAACAAAAATAGAACTGTTTGGCCATAATGACCATCGTTATGTTTGGAGGAAAAAGGGGGATGCTTGCAAACCGAAGAACACCATCCCAACAGTGAAGCACGGGGGTGGCAGCATCATGCTGTGGGGGTGCTTTGATGCAGGAGGGACTGTTGCACTTCACAAAATAGATGGCATCATGAGGAAGGAAAATTATGTGGATTTATTGAAGCAACATCTCAAGACATCAGTCAGGAAAATAAAGCTTGGTCGCAAATGGGTCTTCCAAATGGACAATGACCCCAAGCATACTTCCAAAGTTGTGGCAAAATGGCTTAAGGACAACAAAGTCAAGGTATTGGAGTGGCCATCACAAAGCCCTGACCTCAATCCTATAGAAAATAAAGTGGGGGAAAAAAGTATTTAGTCAGCCACCAATTGTGCAAGTTCTCCCACTTAAAAAGATGAGATAGGCCTGTAATTTTCATCATAGGTACACGTCAACTATGACAGACAAATTGAGAAAAAAAATTCCAGAAAATCACATTGTAGGATTTTTAATGAATTTATTAGCAAATTATGGTGCAAAATAAGTATTTGGTCACCTACAAACAAGCAAGATTTCTGGCTCTCACAGACCTGTAACTTCTACTTTAAGAGGCTCCTCTGTCCTCCACTCGTTACCTGTATTAATGGCACCTGTTTGAACTTGTTATCAGTATAAAAGACACCTGTCCACAACCTCAAACAGTCACACTCCAAACTCCACTATGGCCAAGACCAAAGAGTTGTCAAAGGACACCAGAAACAAAATTGTAGACCTGCACCAGACTGGGAAGACTGAATCTGCAATAGGTAAGCAGCTTGGTTTTAAGAAATCAACTGTGGGAGCAATTATTAGGAAATGGAAGACATACAAGACCACTGATAATCTCCCTCGATCTGGGGCTCCACGCAAGATCTCACCCCGTGGGGTCAAAATGATCACAAGAACGGTGAGCAAAAATCCCAGAACCACACAGGGGTACCTAGTGAATGACCTGCAGAGAGCTGGGACCAAAGTAACAAAGCCTACCATCAGTAACACACTACTCCGCCAGGGACTCAAATCCTGCAGTGCAAGACGTGTCCCCCTGCTTAAGCCAGTACATGTCCAGGCCCGTCTGAAGTTTGCTAGAGTGCATTTGGATGATCCAGAAGAGGATTGGGAGAATGTCATATGGTCAGATGAAACCAAAATATAACTTTTTGGTAAAAACTCAACTCGTCGTGTTTGGAGGACAAAGAATGCTGAGTTGCAGCCAAAGAACACCATACCTACTGTGAAGCATGGGGGTGGAAACATCATGCTTTGGGGCTGTTTTTCTGCAAAGGGACCAGGACGACTGATCCGTGTAAAGGAAAGAATGAATGGGGCCATGTATCGTGAGATTTTGAGTGAAAACCACCTTCCATCAGCAAGGGCATTGAAGATGAAACATGGCTGGGTCTTTCAGCATGACAATGATCCCAAACACACCGCCCGGGCAACGAAGGAGTGGCTTCGTAAGAAGCATTTCAAGGTCCTGGAGTGGCCTAGCCAGTCTCCAGATCTCAACCCCATAGAAAATCTTTGGAGGGAGTTGAAAGTCTGTGTTGCCCAGCGACAGCCCCAAAACATCACTGCTCTAGAGAAGATCTGCATGGAGGAATGGGCCAAAATAACAGCAACAGTGTGTGAAAACCTTGTGAAGACTTACAGAAAACGTTTGACCTGTGTCATTGCCAACAAAGGGTATATAACAAAGTATTGAGAAACTTTTGTTATTGACCAAATACTTATTTTCTACCATAATTTGCAAATAAATTCATAAAAAATCCTACAATGTGATTTTCTGGAGAAAAAAAATCTCATTTTGTCTGTCATAGTTGACGTGTACCTATGATGAAAATTACAGGCCTCTCTCATCTTTTTAAGTGGGAGAACTTGCACAATTGGTGGCTGACTAAATACTTTTTTCCCCCACTGTATATGGGCAGAACTGAAAAAGCGTGTGCGAGCAAGGAGGCCTACAAACCTGACTCAGTTACAACAGATCTGTCAGAAGGAATAGGCCAAAATTCACCCAACGTATTGTGGGAAGCTTGTGGAAGGCTACCCGAAACGTTTGACCCAAGTTAAACAATTTAAAGGCAATGCTACAAAATACTAATTGAGTGTATGTAAACTTCTGACCCACTGGGAATGTGATGAAATAAATAAAATCTGAAATAAAGAATTCTCTCCACTATTATTCTGACATTTCACATTCTTAAAATAAAGTGGTGATCCTAACTGACCTAAGACAGGGAATTTTTACAAAGATTAAATGTCAGGAATTGTGAAAAACTGAGTTTAAATGTATTTGGCTAAGGTGTATGTAAACTTCCGACTTCAACTGTATGTCCATCTGTCTGATTTGTAGTTGTGCTGTTCTCACAGTTGTTTATAGATGTATGGGTAAATGTAGAGGGTAGTGGTAGGGTGTGTATGTGAGTGAGAGAGAACTGTTCTGGATGTGTGTGAGCTCATTTTCTCCTCTGTATCCTTGGGCAGCAGTGTATGTAAATCAAGAATTAGTCATTTGTGTACTTAAGCATAAAAACTGCAGCTGCAAATGCAGTGTATGCTAATATCACACACACTGCAGAATGATTACAATAACTGAACACTGACAAAGGAAAAGGTGCACTGCAAATACACTACAGTGTGTGTGTGTGTGTGTGTGTGTGTGTGTGTGTGTGTGTGTACGTGCATGTAACCAACTTGATCTCACTACATCAACATTGTCCAAACCTGAGAAACGTTAACATTCTCTGAATCGCAAATCAACTGACATTTACATGCAATCAAGGTTAGCAACCTCATAGCAAAGAATTACTCTTATTACTCTTGCTGCACTTCCCATGTGTCAGGGCAGTGTCACCAGATGCAAAGATCAGAGGAAAAAGGACCACAAAAGAATCCCTCTACTGTTATGCTTCCTAAAACTGTTCAGAGATATTCCAAGTACTACAAGCTTCAAATATGCTATATTTAACAGTGTCTGCTTTGAAGAAAAACCTAAAATAACATTGATCTGCATTTAGATTTCATAAAATCCCTCCATTTCCTTGGAGATGCTACCAGTGGAGATCTCTGCATGGGCAGACAGATGGTGAAATGTATGGCCTCATAGCCATGGGGGTAAAACACCTTTAATAACCCCCTGATGTGTCTACCTCCCTGCCAGCTAGGGGTCAACCAATCAAATTTCATGAGGTGTCCTATATCGACTCTGTCCCCCCCCCCCCCCCCCCCCTCTCTCGTAGATACAGAGTGAAGAGTTCAGGAGCTGTAGGGGAAAGGGGGACGGAGGAGAAAGGTAGAGGAGAGGATTTGATGAGGGTGAAAGAGAGTAGAGGGATGGGTGATGGGGTGAGGGAGGAATAGAGTAATGGGAGACATTGTGAGGAGAGCGATGAGAGAGGGTGAGAGACAGGGAGTGAGAGAATGGGTGATTAGTGGAAGGGAGGAAGGAGAGGATGGGGTTATGGGAGGAAGAGAGGAGAGGATTGTGTCAAAAGGGGTTGAAGAAAGGAGATAAGAGATTAATAGAAAATGAGGTGAGCGAGAGAGAGAGAGAGAAGCTGCTTTCCTATGCAAGGTATAATTCGCTTTCTGAAGGTGTGTGTGTGCATGTGTGTGTGGATGTGTGTGTGTGTATGTGTTTGTGTGTAACAGCCTGTCCAGACTATGTAGATCGTGAGATATTTTGATGTATGACACCTGCTCTAAGCAGGGTCGACCTCTATTGGAGAGGTGACCCACCGGTGACAACACTAATCCACTACTTGTTTATCAACCGTGTGTGTGTGTGTGCGTGTGTTTATGCATCGTTAAGATGCATGCCCAGGGATGTCTTTAAATCATTACCCCCAGCTTCCCCCACCCACCGTACCCTCCCCCGTACAACCTGACTCCCCCCCCCCCCCAACCCCCATTGAAAATAATAAAAAGCCCTAGAACTGATGACAGCCAATGAAGCAGAAAATTAGGTCACTGTGTTTCCATGACAACCTCTAACATTACGTTTGTCATTGGTTCACTCGTTCTGTCGATCTGTGGCACACACAGGCACAGTAGAGATCAGAGATTGTGTGTGTGTGCGACCTGCAGTGCCATGCTGCTTCAAACAGGCCCAGTAGAGATCAGAGAAACGTAGTGACAGTGTCAAACAGGTACAGACTGAGGATCAGAGTCTACATGGCCTCCTACAGCTCACTGACATCACCACCACCACCACCACATGACTGTCTGCTGGTTTTCTCTTTTTCCTGGCACTTGGTTACCGAAAATCATTCTAAATCAAATGCTGGTTTGAAAGGACAAACCAGCAGACACCAAGGCCCCCTAGGACCAGAGATGTCTGTCTCTTCCCCAGACCCTAAAACATAATAACAAATTAGATCATAGATGACTGCCCCCACCTGCCAACCCCCCCTTGGTCTGTCTGAGAGCAGCAGTGACAGCTGGGAGATGGAGTATCCTTGCTCTGCCTTCAATATGGCCGCCTGTCGTCTGCTCTCTGTCTGCTCTAGCCTTTACCTGCTGCCAGTGTGTGTGTGTATGCGTGTGTGTGTGTGTGTGTGTGTGTCGAGGGAGTCCACCTCTCACCTCTCTTGTAAGGCTAGACCTCCCTAGATCTGCCTTTCTCTCCTAATTATATTCAAGCAGGCAGCGAGGCGGGCAGCTCTATGGGGTCCTGGCCTGACCACCTCCCTCTCTACTCTTCCTTCTCCTCGTTTTCTCTCTCTGTTCTCTTCCTTCTCTTCTTTTAACCTGAACCATCCTGACTGCTGTCTGCCCTCCAATGAACCAGGTGGAGGGATGGAGGAAGGGAGGAAGGGGGATGAGGAGAGGGATGGAGAGAGGGAGGAGGATGGGAGTGAGAAAAGAGGAGGCGAAAGGAAGAGAGAAGGGGGGCACAATAAACATGATGCTTGAGGCCAGCCTAGCATAGGCTGCCTAGGAGAGTAATTCTCACTGCTGGAGGCTGTGTGTGAGTGTACGTGCATGAGTGTCTGTGAGTGCGTCCATGCTTGCGTGCATCTTCCAGCCCTTGGCTGTTCCTATAATGGCTCAATCTGTTAGTATAACCACAGACAGCTGGACACCAGATACACATACAGTACATGTTCACAAACACACACACACACACGTTCTCTAGAGTAAGGACTCTCTGAAGCTGTTGAGTTTCGCACTATTCTACTGACCTACATGCATACATTACACACTACAGATGATACCACAAGAGACAGAGATGGTGTGTGTGTATGTGTGTGTGTATGTGTGTGTGTGTGTGTGTGTGTTTGTGTGTGTGTGTATGTCGCTCTGATCTCTGCTTAGCTACATAACTAGACAAAGAGACATTCAAGTACAGTCCAGTGATGCTTGTTTTATTCAAATTGTATCCTTGACTGACCATCGTTACTACCATGGCTACTGAATGTACAAGAGAGAGAGATAGAGTGAGATAGAAGGAGGGAGTGGGAACAGAAGTCAGAGATTGGGGGACATAGAGATCAATAGACAAAGAGAGAGAAAGAAAAAGGAGAGAGATAAGAGTGCCACTGGTACTTGCGGTCTCAGCAAGAGTTGAGCTCATAAGGTTCGAACACACCTATAGCGTTTGCCTGCCAAGAGTACTTGCAAACCGAGTGCAAACCAATTTTACATGTCGGCAGATAGACGTAAACAGTGCGCTGAACGATCGGTAGAAGAACAGGAGATCCATTCGGTGCAATGTGTGCGACCCTTTAGGCTTGGGAATGGCTATACTGTCTCTACCAACTCCAATTCCCACCCCTCTCTTTAAAACTGTTTAGTGTTTAATGTAACATATACCGGGTTGAAGTGTACCAATCAGAAATGGAAAGACTCTCTTTCTATGTGTTTATATGTGAGTAACCCGACACAAATCCATGTAAATGTACAGTATGCTGTGTGAAACACTGACCTTCTATTAGCAGACAACTGTCATTATGCCTGGCACTCCAGTCAATGAAATCCATGGAACTCCCCTTGGCTGTTTGGCTTGGCTTGGCATGGCTGGGATTGATATGGAGATGGCACCGATACATTAGGGCTGGGTGGAGGGGGTGGCACACACAAAGAGAGACGGCCACGGTTGACTATGTGCCAAGTCTCTCTGGCCAATGTTATCCCCCAAACCCTCCTAGCCCTCCTAGCCACCCAATAACTCTCCACTTGGCTCAGATCACAGAGATATCTGGAAAAACCTATTACAGAGATCAGATGGACTGCCAAAACAGAGAGAGAAAAAGAGAGAGCGGGTGAGGGGGGGGTGACAGATGGAAAGTTACAAGGCTCGTGTGAACAGCTAAACTAAAGAGAGACAGAGACAGTCTGAACCATCGATGCAGGGGGTTTGATGGAGGAGAGTAAAGGGGAATGAGAGGAGAGGGGGACAAGTGTTGCAGTGTGTGAAAACCCTGATTGGATTAACCCCTTCAGAACTGGTCGGTAACTCACTGGTCGTGCATTCAGGGGTGAACATGTTGAGTGGAGAGGATTAGATCAGACTCACTCTGCCATTTTTATAGTCTAAGTCCATTAAAATAATAGCTGTCCTCATCCCTGTGTCACACCAACTCGAACTTGATACTCTGAGGTTTTAAACCAAGAGACAACTTGCTGCAACCAACTTGCCTTCATTACACACTCAATCTACATCTAACAGTTTATAGCCAACAGCTTGGATTTACACCTTTACCACTAAGTGTGGCTGGGGAACGCTGTAAACAGATTGGAGAGTAGAGGGGTGGTGGGGGGGAGGAGGCACGGGAGAGAGGGGGTGAGGTTGTGAGGGGAGGGAGAGAGGGGGTAATTGGGAGGGAGAGAGAGGGGGTGAAGGGAGGGAGAGAGGGGGTGAGGGGAGGGAGAGAGGCGGTGATGGGGAGGGAGAGAGGGAGGTGAGGGGAGGGAGAGAGGTGGTGATGGGGAGGGAGAGAGGGAGGTGAGGGGAGGGAGAGAGGGGGTAAGGGGAGGGAGAGAAGGGGTGAGGAGGATTCTGTCTAAATTACCAACTCTCCTCTCCCAGGAGATATTACAACTACACAATCCTTCAGCTCACTGTAGAACTTACATTATTGTGTGTGTGTTTTTGTTTTATGTGTGTGAGTGTGTGTGTGTGTGTGTGTGTGTGTGTGAGTGAGAGAGAGAGAGAGAGATAGATAGAGAGAGAGAGAGAGAGAGAGAGAGAGAGAGAGAGAGAGAGAGAGAGAGAGAGAGAGAGAGAGAGAGAGAGAGAGAGAGAGAGAGAGAGAAAAAAAAGAGAGATGACTATTCAGTGCATATCTTACTGAACAATGGACATTAATCATCACTACACTGTAACAGACAAACAGAGACCAACATTTCTCCTCCCCACCCGTCCCTGATGATAGTAGTAGAATGCTATTGTATCTGGTCATAGCAGCAGCAGCAACAACACATTGGTCAAACATATAAATATTTATGACAGCAGCACTTGCCCTTCCCCGTCTCTATTGTATACTATGATTTTTACTCAATCCACACTCATACATACACAGGTTACCTACAAATGGTATGCTCAGCCAGGTCACCAGCGATACAAGTCAGTAGTCGACGTCCATCCATGTCTGAGGATGTCGGAAGATGACGTGGAAAACGGGCTCTAGGGGCAACAGTGAGCGCTGTTACCTTCAAGTAGGTTTCGGGTTTTGCTAGGGCATTGTGGACGGGATGGTGGATTGGTGTAAGCGTCTGATTCTAAACGTTGCAAGCTCAAATCCAGCAATCCATAGTTGTTTTGTAGATTTTTGTTTTAAGCCTATCCCAAACCTTCACCCTTAAAAAAAAAAATATATATATATATATATATATATATATACAGTACCAGTCAAAAGTTTGGACACACCTACACATTCCAGGGTTTTTTTTTTTTTTTTTTTTAAATTCTACATTGTAAAATAATAGTGAAGACATCACAACTATGAAATAACACATATGGAATCATGTAGCAACCAAAAAAGTGTTAAACAAATCAAAATATACTTTGAGATATTTGAGATTCTTCAAAGTAGCCACCGTTTGCCTTGATGACAGCTTTGCACACTCTTGGCATTCTCTCAACCAGTTTCATGAGGTAGTCACCTGGAACGCATTTCAATTAACAGGTGGGCCTTGTTAAAAAAAAATGTGGAATTTCTTTTCTTCTTAATGTGTTCGAGCCAATTATTTGTGTTGTGACAAGGTAGGGGTGGTATACAGAAGATAGCCTTATTTGGTAAAATACCAAGTCCATATTATGGCAAGAACAGCTCAAATAAGCAAAGAGAAACAACAGTCCATCATTACTTTAAGATATGAAGGTCAGTCAATACGGAACATATCAAGAACTTTGAAAGTTTCTTCAAGTGCAGTCGCAAAAATCATCAAGCGCTATGATGAAACTGGCTCTCATGAGGACCACCACAGGAAAGGAAGACCCAGAGTTACCTCTGCTGCAGAGGATAAGTTCATTAGAGTTGCCAGCCTCAGAAATCCAGCCCAAATAAATGCTTCACAGAGTTCAAGTAACCGACATCTCAACATCAACTGTTCAGAGGAGACCTTCATTTTTCAGGCCTTCATGGTCGAAATGCTGCAAAGAAATCACTACTACCGCAGCGTCTTTGTGAGACGCAGAGTAGGTGAACGGATTATCTCCGCATGTGTGGTTCCCACCGTGAAGCATGGAGGAGGAGGTGTGATGTTGTGGGGGTGCTTTGCTGGTGACACTGTCAGTGATTTATTTAGAATTCAAGGCACACTTATCCAGCATGGCTACCTCAGCATTCTGGAGTGATACGCCATCCCATCTGGTCTGCTTTTAGTAGGACTATCATTTGTTTTTCAACAGGACAATAACCCAAAACACACCTCCAGGCTATGTAAGGGCTATTTGACCAAGAAGGAGAGTGATGGAGTGCTGCATCAGATGCCCTGGCCTCCACAATCACCCGACCTCAACCCAATTGAGATGGTTTGGGATGAGTTGGACCGCAGAGTGAAGGAAAAGCAGCCAACAAGTGCTCAGCATATGTGGGAACTCCTTCAAGACTGTTGGAAAAGCATTCCTCATGAATCTGGTTGAGAGAATGCAAAGAGTGTGCAAAGCTGTCATCAACGGAAAGGGTGGCTACTTTGAAGAATCTGAAATATAAAATATATTTTGATTTGTTTAACACTTTTTTGGTTTAGGTCTTATGTAGTAAAATTTGAAATGCTGTTTTTTTACATTTGATAAAAGAGCTACAAAATGATATACACTGCATTTGAGGAACAATAGGACAGTAATTCTGCTTTGAAAGTTGATAAACTTGTAATCTCACTTTTGCGAAAATGGCCTTTGAAAGTTTTGGTACCTACTGAAGATATTTTCTTTGTCTACACCCATTCAGCATTGTTCACACCCTCTTAAGCTTTAGCCCCACCCATCTCGTTTCGCTCTCGGAGCATTCAGAGTGCACACTGGACGCTCTGGCCGATGAGTAGGGTTGATCCGAGTGGTCTGACCTCACAACGGCAGTCAAGTACCCAAGCTAACTGGCTAACATTGGCTAACTTGCTAGCTACTTCCAGACACAAAGTTGGGATTATGGTTCATTGTTTACCTCTGGATAACATGAAACAGCCTAACCAGCTTTGCTAGGGCTGGTTAGGCTGGTTAGGCTGTTTTCATGTTATCCAATGAACCATGAACCATGAACCATGATTCCATATGTGTTATTTAATAGTTTTGATGTCTTCACTATTATTCTACAATTTAGAAAATAGTAGAAATAAAGGAAAACCCTTGAATGAGTAGTTGTGTCCAAACTTTTGTCTGGTACTGTATATATATATATATGTTTTACTTCACCCCCTTTTTCTCCCCAATTGGTAGTTACAATCTTGTCTCATCGCTGCAACTCCTCTACGGATTCGGGAGAGGCGAAGGTCGAGAGCCATATGTCCTCCGAAACACAACCCTGCCAAGCCGCACTGCTTCTTGACACACCGCTCACTTAACCCGGAAGCCAGCCACACCAATGTGTCGGAGGAAACACTGTCCAACTGACGACCGAAGTCAGCTTGCAGGCGTCCGCCCGCCACAAGGAGTCACTAGAGCACGACAAGACAAGGAATTCCCGGCCGGCCAAACCCTCCCCTAACCGGGACAACGCTGGGCCAATTGTGCACCGCCCCATGGGTCTCCCGGTCAAGGCCGGCTGTGACACAGCCTGGGATCGAACCCGAGGCTGTAGTGGCGTGTCAGCACTGCAATGCAGTGCCTTAGACCGCTGCGCCACTCGGGAGGCCCTCAAAACCTTAACCCTTACCTTAACCATTCGGAGTTAATGCTTAACCTTAAGAACTTGCCGTTAATGCCTGAACTTAACCCTAACCTTAAAATTTCAGAGTTAATGCCTAAACTTAACCTTAACGTTTGGAACAACTTTTTAGAAACATCTAATTCTGACGGGAGACTGTGAGAGCTGGTAGGATATGCTATATGCAAAGCTAAAGCATATTGGTTTACTGATAATAACACACATACACACCCTCTATTTTTATTTGTATCTCTCTCTCTCTCTCTCTCTCTCTCTCTCTCTCTCTCTCCCTCTCTCTCTTTACATGGAACAAATGAAACAGTAGAGAGACTCTGTATGGAACAAATGGAACAGTAGAGAGATAGGAACTGCTGTGATCAGGCTCTGAGTCACGCTTTCAAAGATTCCCCTTGTTAAGCCGAACACACAAACACACGCACGCACGCACGCACGCACGCACGCACGCACGCACGCACACACACACACACTCACACACATACACACACACACAGCATGTAAACCTGATTTCTCACAGCAGTATGACTTCTCTCTCCAACATTCTGCCCATCGCCCCTAGCAACGGCAGCAACCATTAACTTTCCCTCTGATTTCTATCATCACCACGGTGACAGCAGCATGTGAAACCAAATTGTCACGGCAACCAAACCCTGTAAACCAATTTTCCAGGTTCATCATCACCATAGTGGTGCCAGGAAAATAACCTCTCCCTCAACTTCAACAAAATGAAGGAGCTGATTGTGGACTTCAGGATACAGCAGAGAGAGTATGCCCCCACCCACATCGACGGGGCCGCAGTGAAGAGGGTGAAAACATTCAAGTTCCTTGGCATGCACATCACCGACAACCTGAAATGGTCCGTTCACACAGACAGTGTGGTGAAGACGCAACAGAGCCTCTTCAACCTCAGGAGGCTGAAGAAATTCGACTTGGCCCCTAAGACCCTCAAAAACGTCTGCAGATGCACCATCGAGAGCATCCTGTCGGGCTGTATCACCGCCTGGCACAGAAATTGCACCGTCCACAATAGCAGGGCTCTCCAGAGGGTGGTGTGGTCAGCCCAATGCATCACCGGGGTCACAATGCATGCCCTCTAGGACATCTACAGCACCCAATGTCACAGGAAGGCCAAGAAGATCATCAAGAACCTCAGCCACCAGAGTCACGGCTTGTTCGCTACCATCCAGAAGGCGGAGACAGTACAGGTGCATCAAAGCTGGGACTGAGAGACTGAAAAACAGCTTCTATCTCCAGGCCATCAGACTGTTAAATAGTTATAGCCGGCTACCACCTGGTACTCTACCCTGCACCTTAGAGACTGCTGCCCTATGTACATAGTCATTGAACACTGGTCACTTTAATCATGTTTAAATACATTTTTACCCACTTCATATCTATATACTGTATTCTAGTCAAGGCTCATCCTATATAACTACAGCTTTACACACCTTTTCTATTCATATACTGTCCATACAGTCTATACACACCATTATATACCTATTGTATACAGTATATATATTTATATTCCAGACTTGTATTTTTGGGATTTGTGTGTATTGTTTTGTATTGTTAGGTATTACTGCACTGTTGGAGCTAGAAACAAGCATTTCGCTGCACCTGCGATAACATCTGCAAAATATGTGTACGCGACCAATATGATTTAATTTGATTTGATCTAGTAACATAAGCCTGGGTAACTAACAAACACACATGCACTCACACACGCACAAACACACACACACACACACACACACAGACACACACAAACACAAACACACAAACACACACACACACACAAGCACACACACTCACACACCTACCCTGGTCCTCATGGGAGAGAGCAGTCCTTCCATGTCAGATCCTGGTCGTGATCCAGTCAGTCAGTGTATTATATTCCAGATTAATAGATCCTGTTAGGAACGTTGTTAAGGATGCTGTTTCATCCTCATCATTCCCAGTATCTCCACCACAACGCTCCCGATTCGTCCTGAGACCAGAGGAGACTGAGAGAAGAGTGTGAGTCCTCTCTCGTTGGCGCGCGCACACACACACACACACACACACACACACAGAGGGGCGCATAGGAGGAAAGGACAAACTCGCTGTGTGTCGCTCTTCACAGTAGCTTCAGTGTGCAGTGACGGTGTAAAATCTCTCCCTCTCTCTCTTTCGCGCTCTCTCTCTCTCTCTCTCTCCCTCTCTCTCTCCCTCTCTCTCTCTCTCTCTCTCTCTCTCTCTCTCTCTCTCTCTCTCTCTCTCTCTCTCTCTCTCTCTCTCTCTCTCTCTCTCTCTCTCTCTCTCTCTCTCACTCTCTCTCTCTCTCTCTCTCTCTCTCTCCCTCTCTCTTTCGCTCTCTCTTGCTCTCTCTCTCTCTCTCTCTCTCTCTCTCACTTTCGCTCTCTCTCTCTTTCGCTCTCTCTCTCTTTCGCTCTCTCTCTCCCTCTGTCTCTCTCTCTCTCTTTTGCTCTCTCCCTCTCGCTCTCTCTTTCGCTCTCTCTCTCTTTCGCTCTATCTCTCTCTCTCTGGTTCTCTTGCCCTTTTCCTTCCAACTTATTTCTATCTCCCAATTGCTACCCTTGCATCCCTCATTCTCTCCCGCTCTAACCCTTGGCTGGTGTCATGGTGTGTGTGTGTGTGTGTGTGTGTGTGTGTGTGTAAGGTTCAAGGGGTGTCTTCTCCAGGGCTTGATTGTTCCACCAGACAATAGAAGCTGTTAAATGCCTAGCAACTTGATCTACCTCTATTCGCTTCCAATATTGGGGATGATTCACACACACGCATGCGCATACACACACATACACCCTAAGGATGCACCAATATTAAATTAATGGTTACATCATAGGGGTATTCCATTCAGACATTCTACTTGGAATTGCACAAAACTAGCAATCCCACAGATCAAAATGCCACCTACCTACTGAATAAAAAAAAATATTTGCCTTCCAACCATACGTGATGGACACAGCAACCGCTGCCTCCCTTTCTTTTCAAAGTTTTAGGGGGTTCAGCCAAGCTTGACAGCTAGCTTACTAGCTTTAGTTCTGCTTCTGCTAGGATTGTGGTGGCATTCACTAATGTCTATGGGAAAAGCTAGTGGATTCCCAATTTTATAGCCTGCTATTTGCAGCAATATACAGTCATCTATACACAACAGCTAACAATAATAAAGCAAAATGGCCATTGTATAATTTGATTATCTAGCCTCCCCATAGACCCCTAGCTATGTAGTTTGTAGCAGAAGTGCTAACGGAACCTGGCCATTTGCAAGGTATTATGGAATCAGTCGAAATCAAATACTTTATACCCCTTATACACAGAGGAAATCACTAAAACCAGCCAACCAGCCATCCAGCTCTTTTCTGGATATCATGAGTGTGTGTATGTGAGGGTGTGTGTGTGTGTATGTTTGAGTATGTGTGTCCGTGCTTGTGCGTGTCTGTAGAATGGACCAACAGGGTGAAGCCTCACCTCTGCTCTCCGAGCGGCATCTCAGCGTTACCATGGCAACAGCATTCGTCACCGACGAGAGAGAGAGAACGACTGAGACCATTAGAAGAGAAAACCTCTGAATCAGGGACCATAGTACTGAACAACATCCTAACTGCCACTCTTATCTTATTTCAAGAGTCAAAGATAGGATCAGTCGTAATGTGCCCTTACAGAAGCAAATCCTAATGTTAGGACACTATTTAGGATTTTGGGTTCTGCAAACCTGTAATCCGCTAACCTCAATAGTGTGCTCACCCTCTAACCAAACTGTTGCTGTTCAATACTTGCACTGGCTCCAACACTACAGTGATGAGAGCATGAGAGACAGTCCCGTGGTAGTGGAGAGTATAAGGATATTAATTATCAGGATGTCTTTAGCCTGTATTCTCTCTGACCTAGTTACACCTACAGCACTATGAATTCAATTAAACCCTCTGGAATTACCATAGAGGATCCTCTCATTAACACATGCACACACACACACATGCACCCACCCACACACACACCAAAAGGAATTACCAAGGAGGTATAGCTATTAGTATCACACTGTGCCATTTAACTCAAGGTTAAATTATGTCCTTACAATAGCCTAGATATAAATTAATAACACATTGTGATCTGAAATTAACCCAAAATTAATGACCTACACCCTGTCATTCATGACTGTATGGATTTAACATTATGTCACTAACTGATATGGAAGAGACATATGATATTAGTACTAATGTAGCGCTATAAACCAGGTTTCCATGAGTGGGATGAAGTTATGTCTGTCTGTCTGTGTGTGTGTGTGTGTGTTTGTGTTTGTGTGTGTGTGTGTGTGTGTGTGTGTGTGTGTGTGTATGTGGGAGTGTTTGCATCTCTACCCCTACAATTACCACTGGTTGCTGCGGGACCAGTAATTGATTCGTGCCGACAACCAGGCAATTTACTGCGACGCTGATACACCATCGATTTACCACTGTGACTGGATGACACAGACATCACTGCACAACAACGAACAGAGACGATCAATACTTATAAAATCACTGGAATACTTCACCAACTTCACCAACTTCACCAATACCAATTAGAAAAATATATTTAAAATATATCTTAAATATAACTCCAAAATAAAACCCATCTAAAACCAATTCTAAATCTATTCAACACATCTCTAAACCTCATATTTAACAGTAAATAACTCAAAAACCCAATTCAACAGCTATCTTCTGTATACCACCCCTACCTTGTCACAACACAACTGATTGGCTCAAACGCATTAAGAAGGAAAGAAACAGGCACACCTGTTAAATGAAATGCATTCCAGGTGACTACCTCATGAAGCTGGTTGAGAGAATGCCAAGCGTGTGCAAAGCTGTCATCAAGGCAAAGGGTGGCTACTTTGAAGAATCTCAAATATAAAATATATTTTGATTTGTTTAACACTTTTTTGGTTACTACATGATTCCATATGTGTTATTTCATAGTTTTGATGTCTTCACTATTATTCTACAATGTAGAAAATAGTACAAATAAAGAAAAACCCTGGAATGAGTAGGTGTGTCCAACCTTTTGACTGGTACTGAATATATTCCCTATTTTCCTTCTCCCTCGTCCCTCTGCTCCCTATTCATTCTACAACTCCTTTCTCTCTCTGTCACCCCCTTTCTCTCACTCTCCCTCGCTCACTCTCTTCTCTTCCTCTCTGTATCTCCTCTCTCTCATTGTTTCTTATTTTCTCCCCATCGCTCAGTCTCCTGCTCTGTAAATCTCCATCTTTCCATTCACTATTTTCTGTAATTGAATATACATTTCCACCTGACCACCCTCTCAAGGTTTGTTGAGTGGTAGGTGCTATCATCTGTGGACCATCTGTGATGTCCCTGGGTTGACCCATAAGGGTTATGTGTCATAAATCTTGATGTAGTATGCTGTTTGTGCATTTGCACATGCATGCTTGACACATATGGAAAGGAATTCAGCTGCTCAGACTTATTTCCAGACGTAACATGTAACTGGTCTACAAACCCACACATACACACGCACACACACACAGATTTCTAGAATTTGTAAATAACTTTATCATGAAGCTAATGACCATATCATTATGCGGACTCATTTAAATCTGGATTCATATTAATAACATGATTTCAGGGGAAAAGCTAATTTGACCACATTATTCCCAGGCCAGGCGCCACCATGGAATATAATTACTATACGGTTCAGAACACAATCACCCATAGAGACTAGCCAATTCACACAACCAACCTAGTCCATCAGACCATTACCACACACACACACGCACACACGCACGCACACACACGCACACACAGACACACATTCCTACCCCTCCATTCTCACACACTCATTGGTACTGGGTATAATTGAATAAGAGCTGTGTTATAGCAGCAGCAGATCCAGTGGGGAGGTGAGAAGAGTCTCTTCACAACCTGCTACTAACATCTCATTATACTGCTGACCCCTGATCCTGTGTGTGTGTGTCTGTGTGTGTCTGTGTGTGTCTGTGTGTGTGTGTGTCAACCATGTTGGCTCAATAAATCCCGGGGTCCACAGTTTCCTGCTGCTCACTTAAACCTGGCGGGATGAATACCACACAATCTTAGGCCTGATAGTGTGTGTGTGTGTGCATTTATGGGAATGCATATACTGTATACATGCATGCTTCTGTTCACTGATAAAACATGAGAGAAAGGTTCCTCCCAGTCAGCCAATGCAGTTGCATTATCACATTATTTATATTCATGAGATTGTTAGAATGTATACTGTTCTTGCCTGGCAATCACCATCGTTATAAGCATAACATTGCAGTTTTATGGTGAACAATATCCCTAGAAGCAATGAGCATAGTAAAGTGATTTTAAAATAAATGTCATTTCTATAAATATAATAGAGGAAGTTTTAATAGAAATTGGATTTCTACTGTATATGCATAATGTAATTGTACAGCCATGAGAAAAACTATAGGCACAATAATGCATGTGTAAAGGTGAGACGTGTTGATATAAGCATAGTAATGCAGCAGCATTGTTATCTATCTATCCATCCATCCATCCATCCATCCATCCATCCATCCATCCATCTATCTATCTATCTATCTATCTATCTATCTATCTATCTATCTATCTATCTATCTATCTATCTATCTATCTATCTATCTATCTATCTATCTATCTATCTATCTATCTATCTATCTATCTATCTATCTATCTATCTATCTATCTATCTATCTATCTATCTATCTATCTATCTATCTATCTATCTATCTATCTATCTATCTATCTATCTATCTATCTATCTATCTATCTATCTATCTATCTATCTATCTATCTATCTATCTATCTATCTATCTATCTATCTATACTATACAGTGCATTCGGAAAGTATTCAGACCCCTTGGCTTTTTCCACGTTACAGCCTTATTCTAAAATTTATTAAATTGTGTTTTTTTCTTCATGAATCTACACACAATACCCCATATTGACAAAGCAAAAACTGTTTTTTAGAATTTTTGCTAAGTTATAAAAAATAAAAACGGACTCCATATTAATATTAATGCCCATGATTTTGGAATGAGATGTTCAACGAGCAGGTGTCCACATACTTTTGGTCATTTATTGTATCCACAGTGTCTGTATGTGTTCTACATAGACAGAGTGACATACAGCCCCATCTAACCCTATCACACTTTACTGCTGACGCACAAAATTAACCTGTCAGCCATTCATACACACACACACACACACTCATGTGCACACACATATGAGGGGTAATAAATGCCATAAATGAACCGTGAATGCGTTTCATGCGTAATATTTTTTTTGACTTAAACGAAAAATAGTTTTTCTTTAAAGGCACCTTTAATTTTGTATTTATTTATTATTTAAAAAAAAACTTAAACCAAGTTTATTTCTAACAATGCGACGCGTGAACGTCTGATTAATTCAGATCCAAACAGTTGCGAATTCACTCCATAATATAATAGCTACTGTACTAACAGGACCCCTTCACCGTTTACCATCTGTCAAGGTGGGGGTTACAATGAAGTTGAAGTCGGAAATTTACATACACTTAGGTTGGAGTCATAAAACTTGTTTTTCAACCACTCCACACATTTCTTGTTAACAAACTATAGTTTTGGTATGTCGGTTAGGACATCTACTTTGAGCATGACACAAGCAATTTTTCCAACAATTGTTTACAAACAGATTATTTCACTTATAATTCAGTGTATCATAATTCCAGTGGGTCAGAAGTTTACAAACACTAAGTTGACTGTGCTTTTAAACAGCTTGGAAAATTCCAGAAAATGATGTCATGGCTTTAGAGGCTTCTGATAGGCTAATTGACATAATTTGAGTCAATTGGAGGTGTACCTGTGGATGTATTTCAAGGCCTACCTTCAAACTCATTGCCTCTTTGCTTGACATCATGGGAAAATCAAAATAAATCAGCCAAGACCTTGGAAAAAAATTGTAGACCTCCACAAGTCTGGTTCATCCTTGGGAGCAATTTGCAAACGCCTGAAGGTACCACGTTCATCTGTACAAACAATAGTATGCAAGTATAAACACCATGGGACCACGCAGCCGTCATACCGCTCAGGAAGGAGACACGTTCTGTCTCCTAGAGATGAACGTACTTTGGTGCAAAAAAGTGCAAATCAATCCCAGAACAACAGCAAAGGACCTTGTGAAGATACTGGAGGAAACAGGTACAAAAGTATCTATATCCACAGTAAAACGAGTCCTATATCGACATAACCTGAAAGGCCGCTCAGCAAGGAAGAAGCCACTGCTCCAAAACCGCCATAAAAAAGCCAGACTACGGTTTGCAACTGTACATGGGGACATGTACTTTTTGGAGAAATGTCCTCTTGTCTGATGAAACAAAAACAGAACTGTTCGGCCATAATTACCATCGTTATGTTTGGAGGAAAAAGGGGGTTGCTTGCAAGCCGAAGAACACCATCCCAACCGTGAAGCACGGGGGTGGCAGCATCATGCTGTGGGGGTGCTTTGCTGCAGGAGAGACTGGTGCACTTCACAAAATAGATGGCATCATGAGGAAGGAAAATTATGTGGATATATTGAAGCAAAATCTCAAGACATCAGTCAGGAAGTTAAAGCTTGGTCTCAAATGGGTCTTCCAAATGGACAATGACCCCAAGCATACTTCCAAAGTTGTGGCAAAATGGCTTAAGGACAACAAAGTAAAGGTATTGGAGTGGCCATCACAAAGCCCTGACCTCAATCCTATAGAAAATGTGTGGGCAGAACAGAAAAAGTGTGTGCGAGCAAGGAGGCCTACAAACCTGACTCAGTTACACCAGCTCTGTCAGGAGGAGTGGGCCAAAATTCACCTAACTTATTATGGGAAGCTTGTGGAAGGCTAACCGAAATGTTTGACCCAAGTTAAACAATTTAAAGGCAATGCTACCAAATACTAATTGAGTGTATGTAAACTTCTGACCCACTGGGAATGTGATGAAAGAATAAAAGCTTAAATAAATCATTCTCTCTACTATTATTCTGACATTTCACATTCTTAAAATAAAGTGGTGATCCTAACTGACCTAAGACATTTTTACTAGGATTAAATGTCAGGAATTGTGAAAAACTAAGTTTAAATGTATTTGATTAAGTGTATGTAAACTTCCGACTTCAACTGTAAATACAACACATTAACCACATTATAACCATTGTTCATTGAGTCTACATTAATGAGGTTAAATGTAAAAAAGTAATTGACCTGTCATTTATTTAATGTTAGGCTATTACATAAGCTATAAAGTGGGAACATATACAGTGGCAACATTCAATACAACAGAAACACAATAATGAAATGTCGTAGCTGTCACACCAGCCTTCGATTTGGATCCCACTCCTGTCCAGCTCAGGCGTTCGGCGTCGCCGGCCTTCTAGCTGCTGCCGAACCTACTGCTTGCGAATGCCCTTCACTCATAAACCCCGGACTTGTCTCGTCATCATTACACACACCTGGTTCCAATCCCCACTCTATCACTGTATACAGTGGGGAGAACAAGTATTTGATACACTGCCGATTTTGCAGGTTTTCCTACTTACAAAGCATGTAGAGGTCTTTAATTTTTATCATAGGTACACTTCAACTGTGAGAGACGGAATCTAAAACAAAAATCCAGAAAATCACATTGTATGATTTTTAAGTAATTGATTTGCATTTTATTGCATGACATAAGTATTTGATACATCAGAAAAGCAGAACTAATATTTGGTACAGAAACCTTTGTTTGCAATTACAGAGATCATACGTTTCCTGTAGGTCTTGACCAGGTTTGCACACACTGCATCAGGGATTTTGGCCACTCCTCCATACAGACCTTCTCCAGATCCTTCAGGTTTTGGGGCTGTCACTGGGCAATACGGACTTTCAGCTCCCTCCAAAGATTTTCTATTGGGTTCAGGTCTGGAGACTGGCTAGGCCACTCCAGGACCTTGAGATGCTTCTTACGGAGCCACTCCTTAGTTGCCCTGGCTGTGTGTTTTGGGTCATTGTCATGCTGGAAGACCCAGCCACGACCCATCTTCAATGCTCTTATTGAGGGAAGGAGGTTGTTGGCCAAGATCTCGCGATACATGTCCCCATCCATCCTCCCCTCAATACGGTGCAGTCGTCCTGTCCCCTTTGCAGAAAAGCATCCCCAAAGAATGATGTTTCCACCTCCATGCTTCACGGTTGGGATGGTGTTCTTGGGGTTGTACTCATCCTTCTTCTTCCTCCAAACACGGCGAGTGGAGTTTACACCAAAAAGCTCTATTTTTGTCTCATCAGACCACATGACCTTCTCCCATTCCTCCTCTGGATCATCCAGATGGTCATTGGCAAACTTCAGACAGGCATGTACATGCGCTGGCTTGAGCAGGGGGACATTGCGTGCGCTGCAGGATTTTAATCCATGACGGCGTAGTGTGTTACTAATGGTTTTCTTTGAGACTGTGGTCCCAGCTCTCTTCAGGTCATTGACCAGGTCCTCCCCTGTAGTTCTGGGCTGATCCCTCATCTTCCTCATGATCATTGATGAGGTGAGATCTTGCATGGAGCCCCAGACTGAGGGTGATTGACCGTCATCTTGAACTTCTTCATTTTTCTAATAATTGCGCCAACAGTTGTTGCCTTCTCACCAAGCTGCTTGCCTATTGTCCTGTAGCCCAACCCAGCCTTGTGCAGGTCTACAATTTTACACAGCTCTCTGGTCTTGGCCATTGTGGAGAGGTTGGAGTCTGTTTGATTGAGTGTGTGGACAGGTATCTTTTATACAGGTAACAAGTTCAAACAGGTGCAGTTAATACAGGTAATGAGTGGAGAACAGGAGGGCTTCTTAAAGAAAAACTAACAGGTCTGTGAGAGCCGTAATTCTTACTGGTTGGTAGGTGATCAAATACTTATGTCATGCAATAAAATGCAAATGAATTACTTAAAAATCATACAATGTGATTTTCTGGATTTTTGTTTTAGATTCCGTTTCTCACAGTTGAAGTGTACCTATGATAAAAATTGCAGACCTCTACATGCTTTGTAAGTAGGAAAACCTGCAAAATCGGCAGTGTATCAAATACTTGTTCTCCCCACTGTATATACTCTCTCTGCCATTTGTCTTTGTCGGTCATTGTAAATGTTACTTGTTTTCCTGAGAGGAATCTCGCCTACTATTGCCTTTTTGTTTATGAAGATATATTTTGAGCACAACAGCATTTGGGTTTTGTCCCGCTTTGATCTATGGTGCTTCAATAAATTCAGTAGTTCTAAACCTGCGACTGCCTCCTGCGTACTCCTCTCTACACCAGTGACAGGATCTAGTCAGTCTTGCCACTTGAGATGTTGAAGAGTTATTGAGGGGATATTGTTTCATGTTTTAATTAAAATGAGAAAGTGAGCAAAAAAAATGGGTTCCCTATTTTATGAAACACTTGGTATGGAAAACAAAGTTGAAGCCAACGTTTGATGTTGTCTTTTATAATAACCGCACATGGTTTTACCGCAATGAAAGCAACAGACTAGCACAACACCCATCAATTGAAACGGTGGGAAACAAACGAAGGTGGTTACATCTCTCATAAAACCTGATCAGAAATGAAATCAGGAATAGGCGTAATTATATTGGAGCAGTAGAACTTCTAAATCGGCTACCACAACTTCAAGGACTTTTCAAGGACCAAATAGCGTAGAGGAAATTCTATTCCATGATAACTGAACTGTGCATAGCAAATGTTCCAAGACTTTAAACTTTTTAAATAGCTGGTTTGCATACCCTTTCTGGCCTTAGCATTTACTGGTAGATATCATAACTTGCAACGTCTTTCCTACCACGTTCCTACCCCTAATGCTGTCGGTCTTCGGTGAGCTGCTCCACGCAACAACCAGCTGTTTGAGAGCTGCACGCTCTCTCTGCCTAACAGATTATCTCAAACTAGGCTATGTGCTTTGGAGCACCTTAAATTACATTTTGGGCAAAAAGGTGAACCAAGGTGGCTCATTCATCACAAAACCCACTAATTTTGCCTACTACTTTACTGATTTTTTCATTGTCAAGATTAGCTAATTTAGGCATGACATGCCAACAGCAAACTCAGAACCTACACATCCATTCATAACTGAGCAAATTATGAAAGACAAGCATTGTCATTTTGAATTCCTTAAAGTGAGTGTGGAAGACGTGAAGAAATCATTGTTGTCTATCATCAATGACAAGCCACCTGGGTCTGACAACTTGGATTGAAAATTTCTGAGGATTATAGCAGACTATATTGCCACTTCTATTTGCCATCTCTTCAATCTAAGCCTACAGGAATGTGTGTGCCCTCAGGCCTGGAGAGAGGCAAAAGTCAGTCCCCTACCCAAGAATAGCAAAGCATCCTTTACTGGCTCAAACAGCTGACCAATCAGCCTGCTACCAGCCCTTAGTAAACTTTTGAGAAGAAAAAAATATTTGACCAGATACAATGCTATTTCACAGTAAATCAATTAACAACTGACTTTCAGCATGCTTATAGGAAAGGGGACTCAACATGTACGGCACTTACTAAAATGACTGATGATTGGCTGAAAGAAATTGATATTAAGATGTTTGTGGGAGCTGTTTTGCTAGACTTCAGTGCAGCTTTTGACATTATTGATCATAATATGCTGCTGGAAAAACTTGTGTGTTATGTGTTATGGCATTACACCCCCTGCTATATTATGGATCGAGAGTTACCTGTCTAACAAACAAAGAGGATGTTCTTTAATGGAAGCCTCTACAACATAATCCAGGTAGAGTCAGGCATTCCCCAAGGCAGTTTTCTAGGCCCCTTACATTTTCAATCTTTACTAATGATATGTCACTGTCACTGAGTAAAGCCTGTATGTCTATGTATGCTGATGACTCGACATTATACACGTCAGCTACCACAGCAAGTGAATTCACTGCAACACTTAACAAAGAGCTGCAGTCAGTTTTAGAATGGGTGGCAAGTAATAAGCTAGTACTAAACATTTCAAAAACTAAAAGTTTTGTATTTGGGACAAACCATTCACTAAACCCTAAACCTCAACTAAATCTTGTAATGAATAATGTGGAAATTGAGCAAGTTGAGGAGACTAAACTGCTTGGTGTAACCCTGGATTGTAAACTGTCATGATCAAAACTAGGGCTGTGGCGGTCATGACATTTTGTCAGCCGGTGATTGTCAAGCAAATAACTGCCGGTCTCACAGTAATTGACCGTTAATTAACATGAACATATTTAGCATCTCCTGGCATCCACGCATAGCCTACAAGCCACTGATGCAGACCTTTGGAACATCAACATTTTAAAAAGTCTAATAATCCATGTAATATAGCCTACACCATCACAATAAATCCGTTATTTATTTTAGACAGGTCTAAAGAAACATGATATAAAGAAAATGTAGTCTATTTCAGAAGAACAGAATATCATACCCTGAGTTGTCCTTATGTTAGGCCCTGATCTGGCTATGCCATAGGGCTGTGGGCTATACTAGTTAATTTAGCAGACAAGATTTGCTTAGAATTCCCTGGCATTAATGTATAATATTTTTTAGTATGAAGAATACAATTGAACATAGCTGAATAAAATAGAAAGGATCTTTTCTCTAACCGATTTGAGGGGGTGCGCACATGTGGCTATTCTGTGTTGAGTGGTTAACAAAGAAACAGGTCCTCCTATATGCTTAATTTAGAGTTATTTATGCAACTTTAGGTGTGATACAAACTTTGGGTTATATGTTTAGATTTTTAATACATTCTAAGGCTGCATGATGCGACTTTAATGATAATTTGAAAAAAGTTGCATGAAAGGCATGAGCTCTGCTTTGTTTTTTTGAGCAGGCTGCACACACTTCATCAGTCTCTCATTAACAATTTGACAAGCACTTGATAACGCATCCCTTTTCTGTGGCGATAATGCCCTCTAAAAAAATCCATATATTTTTGCGGCCAGTGGCAGTTGTGCCCTTGGGCTGAATATAATAATTATAATTCCCTTCTACCGGCTGTGTACTCTGAAGCACCTCTCACTCACTCACATGGCTCTCTCAGATCAATTCTTATTAGCCAATGCCCGTCACGTGATTGGGTCTTTCTCACAGGCTACAAGTGAAGACGCAACTGCACGTGTTGCATGTTCTTATCCAATTCCGAGGCGCATATTGAAGATATTGGAAGAACTGTCAACATTTACTTTTTGTCAGCCACCAAAATGAGTAGGCCTAAAGAACAGCAAAAGCACTAGCCTATGTCAATCTACTATCCCCCATAGCACAAACGTTGACCTATTCTACTCTGTGTGAGAAATAAATATTCCAAGTCTCTTGGGGTATGTCTCTATAAGCTTGGCACATCTAGCCACTGGGATTTTTGCCCATTCTTCAAGGCAAAACTGCTCCAGCTCCTTCAAATTGGATGGGTTCCGCTGGTGTACAGCAATCTTTAAGTCATACCACAGATTCTCAATTGGAATGAGGTCTGGCCTTTGACTAGGCCATTCCAAGACATTTAAATGTTTCCCCTTAAACCACGGGTCATTGTCCTGCTGGAAGGTGAACCTCCATCCCAGTCTCAAATCTCTGGAAGACTGAAACAGGTTTCCCTCAAGAATTTCCCTGTATTTAGCACCATCCATCATTCCTTCAATTCTGACCAGTTTTGCAGTCCCTGCCAATGGAAAACATCCCCAAAGCATGATGCTGCCACAACCATGCTTCACTGTGGGGATGATGTTCTCGGGGTGATGAGAGGTGTTGGTTTTGCGCCAGACATAGCGTTTTCATTGATGGCCAAAAAGCTCAATTTTAGTCTCATCTGACCAGAGTACCTTCTTCCATATGTTTGGGGAGTCTCCCACATACCTTTTGGTGAACACCAAACGTGTTAGCTTATTTTTTTCTTTAAGCAATGGCTTTTTTCTAGCCAGTCTTCCATAAAGCCCAGCTCTGTGGAGTGTACGGTTTCAAGTGGTCCTATGGACAGATACTCCAATCTTTGCTGTGGAGCCTTGCAGCTCCTTCAGGGTAATCTTTGGTCTCTTTATTGCCTCTCTGATTAATGCCCCCCTTGCCTGGTCCGTGAGAATTTGGTGGGCGGCCCTCTCTTGGCAGGTTTGTTGTGGTGCCATATTCTTTCCATTTTTTAATAATGGATTTAATCGTGCTCCGTGCCATGTTCAAAGTTTCTGATATTTTTTTATAACCCATCCCTGATCTGCACTTCTCCACAACTTTGTCCCTGACCTGTTTGGAGAGCTCCTTGGTCTTCATGGTGCTGCTTGCTTGGTGGTGCCCCTTGCTTAGTGGTGTTGCAGACTCTGGGGCCTTTCAGAACAGGGGTATATATACTGAGATCATGTGACAGATCATGTGACACTTAGATTGCACACAGGTGGACTTTATTTAACTAATTATGTGACTTCTGAAGGTAATTGGTTGCACCAGATCTTATTTAGGGGCTTCATAGAAAAGGGGGTGAATAAATATGCATGCACCACTTTTCCATTATTAATGTTTTTTCATTTCACTTCACACTTTGGACTATTTTGTGTATGTCCATTACATGAAATCCAAATAAAAATCAATTTAAATTACATGTTGTAATGCAACAAAATAGGAAAAATGCCAAGGGGGATGAACAATTTTGCAAGGCACTGTATTTGGACACCAGGAAGAGTAGCTAATGGGCAGCTAATGGGGATCCCTAATAAAATACAAATACAAATGTGTGCAGCGCGCGTTTGATGAACAACCAACATAATGAACAAACAGCTTTGGGAATTGATCTGTTTTTTAATCAGTTATATCGCCTAAATAAAAAATAGCATTATTACAATATTTTTTACACTGGCCCATGCGGTCTACTGATGGGGATGATAAACTAGACCTGCTTCACATACAGTATTTAGACATAAATCATATACTTTCTTACATTTATGTCAGAGCATTTCTCGTTGTCCACAGCATCATAGTATACACATCATAGTGTTATCTACAGTCGTGGTCAAAAGTTTTGCGAATGACACAAATATTAATTTTTACAAAGTCTGCTGCCTCGGTTTTTGTGATGGCAATTTGCATATACTCCAGAATGTTATGAAGAGTGATCAGATGAATTGCAATTAATTGCAAAGTCCCGCTTTGCCATGAAAATGAACTTAATCCCAAAAAAACATTTCCACTGCATTTCAGCCCTGCCACAAAAGGACCAGCTGACATCATGTCAGTGATTCTCTCGTTAACACAGGTGAGAATGTTGACGAGGACAAGGCTGGAGATCACTCTGTCATGCTGATTGAGTTAGAATAACAGACTGGAAGCTTTAAAAGGAGGGTGGTGCTTGAAATCATTGTTCTTTCTCTGTTAACCATGGTTACCTGCAAGGAAACACGTGTCGTCATCATTGCTTTGCACAAAAAGGCCTTCACTGGCAAGGATATCGCTGCTAGTAAGATTGCACCTAAATCAACCATTTATCGGATCATCAAGAACTTCAAGGAGAGAGGTTAAATTGTTGTGAAGAAGGCTACAGGGCGCCCAAAAAAGTCCAGCAAGCGCCAGGACCGTCTCCTAAAGTTAATTCAGCTGCAGGATTGGGGCACCACCAGTGCAGAGCTTGCTCAGGAATGGCAGCAGGCAGGTGTGAGTGCATCTGCACGCACAATGAGACAAAGACTTTTGGAGGATGGCCTGGTGTCAAGAAGGGCAGCGAGGAAGCCACTTCTCTCCAGGAAAAACATCAGGGACAGACTGATATTCTGCAAAAGGTACAGGGATTGGACTGCTGAGGACTGTTGTAAAGACATTTTCTCTGATAAATCCCCTTTCTGATTGTTTGGGGCATCCGGAAAAAAGCATGTCTTGAGAAGACAAGGTGAGCGCTATCATCAATCCTGTGTCATGCCAACAGTAAAGCATCCTGAGACCATTCATGTGTGGGGTTGCTTCTCAGCCAAGGGAGTGGGCTCACTCACAATTGTGCCTAAGAACACAGCCATGAATAAAGAATGGTACCAACACATCCTCCGAGAGCAACTTCTCCCAACCATCCAAGAACAGTTTGGCGATGAACAATGCCTTTTCCAGCATGATGGAGCACCTTGCCATTAGGCAAAAGTGATAACTAAGTGGATCGGGAACAAAACATCGACATTTTGGGTCCATGGCCAGGAAACTCCCCAGACCTTAATCCCATTGAGAACTTGTGGTCAATTCTCAAGAGGCGGGTAGACAAACAAAAACCCACAAATTCTGACAAACTCCAACCATTGATTATGCAAGAATGGGCAGCCATCAGTCAGGATGTGGCCCAGAAGTTAATTGACTGCATGCCAGGGCAGATTGCAGAGGTCTTGAAAAAGAAGGGTCAACACTGCAAATATTGACTCTTTGCATAAACTTAATGTAATTGTCAATAAAAGCCTTTGACACTTATGGAATGCTTGTAATTATACTTCAGTATACCATAGTAACATCTGACAAAAATATCTAAAAACACTGAAGCAGCAAACTTTGTGAAGACCAATACTTGTTTCATTCTCAAAACTTTTGACCACGACTGTAGAACCTAAAAGGGTTCTTCGACTGTCCCCATAGGGGAACCCTTTGAAGAACCCTTTTTGGTTCCAGATTGAACCATTTTGGGTTCCATGTAGAACCCTTTACACAAAGGGTTTCACAGCGGGTTCTATATGAGAACACACACACTTTTGTTTTTACTACAAAAAGGGTTCTACCTGGAACCAAAAAGGGTTCCTCTATGGGGACAGCCGAAGAACCCTCTTGCAACCCTTTTTTCTAAGAGTGTATGACATCATTGGAAGATTTTATACTGCTTGGTAAGAACGCTGATCCCCATTTTTTGCATGCAGATCTAAGAATTGCACTATAATGTTTTTTTGTTTTTGTGTGTGTCTCCTTCTTATTCATTATTATTTACATTTTTTTAAATGAGTAGCCTACCTTTATTTTTTCCTTCACATTGTTTGCTCAATCTTGTCAAAATTGAGACTGATGGGATAATTGAGTGGCTCTAAATATTTAACCTTTTGACACATACACTACCAGTCAAAAGTTTGTACATGCCTACTCATTCAAGGGTTTTTTCTTTAATTTTTACTATTTTCTACATTGTAGACTAATAGTGAAGACATCAAGTGGTCCTCTGTAGCTCAATTGGTAGAGCATGGTGCTTGTAGCGCCAGGGTAGTGGGTTCGATCCCCGGGACCACCCATACGTAAAAATGTATGCACACATGACTGTAAGTCGCTTTAGATAAAAGCGTCTGCTAAATGGCTTATTATTATTATCAAAACTATGAAATAACACACATGGAATCATGTAGTAACCAAAAAAGTGATAAGCAAATCAAAATTATTTTAAATTGGAGATTCTTCAAATAGTCACCATTTGCCTTGATGACAGCTTTGCACAATCTGGGCATTCTCTCAACCAGCTTGATGAGGTAGTCACCTGGATTTCAATTAACAGGTGTGCCTTTTAAAAGTTAATTTGTGGAATTTCTTTCCTTCTTAATGTGTTTGAGCCAATCAGTTGTTGTGACAAGGTAGAGATGGTGTACAGAAGATAGCCCTATTTGGTAAAAGACCAAGTCCATATTATGGCAATAACAGCTCAAATAGCAAAGAGAAATGACAGTCCATCAGTACTTTAAGACATGAAGGTCAGTCAATACTGAACATTTCAAGAACTTTGCAAGTTTCTTTAAGTACAGTCGCAAAAACCATCAAGCGCTATGATGAAACTGGCTCTCATGAGGACCATCACAGGAATGGAAAACCCAGAGTTACCTCTGCTGCAGAGGATAAGTTCATTAGAGTTACCAGCCTCAGAAATTGCAGCCCAAATAAATGCATCACAGAGTTCAAGTCACAGACACATCTCAACATCAACTGTTCTGAGGGGACTGTGTGAATCAGGCCTTCATGGTTGAATTGCTGCAAAGAAACCACTTCTAAAGGACACCAATAAGAAGAAGAGACATGCTTGGGCCTAGAAACACAAGCAATGGACATTAGACCGGTGGAAATGTGTCCTGAGCGTGGGTGAATGGATGATCTCTGCATGTGTAGTTCCCACCATTAAGCATGGAGGAGGAGGTGTTGTGGTGTGGGGGTATTTTGCTGGTGACACTGTCTATGATTTATTTAGGCACACTTAACCAGCATGGCTACCACAGCATTCTGCAGCGATACGCCATCCCATCTGGTTTGGGCTTAGTGGTACTATCATTTGTTTTTCAACAGGACATTGACCCACCACACCTCCAGGCTGTGTAAGGGATATTTTACCAAGAAGGAGAGTGATGGAGTGCTGCATCAGATGACCTGGCCTCCACAATCACACGACCTCAACCCAATTGAGATGGTTTGGGATGAGTCGGACGGCAGAGTGAAGGAAAAGCAGCCAACTAGTGCTCAGCATATGTGGTAACTCCTTCAAGACTGTTGGAAAAGCATTCCAGGTGAAGCTGGTTGAGAGAATGCCAAGAGTGTGCAAAGCTGTCATGAAGGCAAAGGGTGGCTACTTTGAAGAATCTCAAATATAAAATATATTTTGATTTGTTTAACACTTTTTTGGTTACTACATGATTCCATATGTGTTATTTCATAGTTTTGATGTCTTTACTATTATTCTACAATGTAGAAAATAGTAAAAATAAAGAAAAACCCTTGAATGAGTAGGTGTGTCCAAACCTTTGACTGGTACTGTACATTAAAACATTTCCAAACTACGACGAAAATGAGGAAAGTAGGCCGTACACCGCGCGCTCCCCGTGCAAACACACGTGTAATAAAAGTATTATTATCTGAAATATTATTACATACAGATAATTTGATTTTAACGTTTTCTTTTACGATATCCAATTGGTAGTTACAGTCCCATCGCTGCAACTCCCGTACGGACTCAGGAGAGGCGAAGATCGACAGCCATGCGGCCTCCAAAACACGACCCTGCCAAGCCACACTGCTTCTTGACACATAGCTCGCTTAACCCGGAAGCCAGCCACACCAATTTGTCGGAGGAAACACAGTACAGCTGGCAACCGAAGTAAGCTTGCATGAGCCCGGCCCATCACTAGGAGTCGCTAGAGATGGGACAAGGACATCCTAGCCGGCCAAACCCTCCCTTAACCCGGATGACGCAGGGCAAATTGTGCGCCCCTCATGGGTCTCCCGGTCGCGGCCGGCTGCGACACAGCCTGGGATCAAACCTGGGTCTGTAGTGACGCCTCAAGCACTGTGATGCAGTGCCTTAGACCACTGCGCCACTCGGGAGGCCCTTTTTAACTAAATGTCCACATCAGCAATCGAAATGACTGAAAAAGGTAACATCAAAACGAAATTATAGCTTTATAAATCAAATATCATCATGAAAAACAAAGCAATAGGCATTTTAAACAGCTGACCAGAAAATGCAATGACAGATAAATATAAATAATGCATTGAAATAAAGGGTATCAGGTTTCTTACCAAGCTGTATAAAATGTTTTATACAGTGCCTTCAGAAGGTATTCATACCCCCTGACTTTTTCCACATTTTGTTGTGTTATAGATTAAATTGTGATTTTTTTATCGCTGGCCTACACACAATACCCCATAATGTCAAAGTGTAATTATGTTTTTAGAAATGTTTATGGCAACCTAAATAAGTTCAAAGTAAATATTTGCCTAACAAGTCACATAATAAGTTGAATGGACTCACTCTGTGTGCAATAATAGTGTTTAACATGGTTTTTGAATAGCTACCTCATCTCTATACCCAACACATACAATTATCTGTAATGTCCCTCAGTCGAGAAGTGAATTTCAAACACAGATTCAATCACAAAGACCAGGAAGGTTTTCCAATGCCTCGCAAAGAAGGGAACCTATTGGTAGATGGGTAAAAAAAGCAGACATTGCATATCCCTTTGAGCATGGTCAAGTTATTAATTACACTTTCGATGGTGTATCAATACACCCAGTCACTACACAGATACAGACGTCCTTCCTAACTCAGTTGCCAGAGAGGAAGGAAACCGCTCAGGGGTTTCACCATGAGGCCATTGGTGACTTTAAAACAGCTACAGAGTTTAATGGCTGTGATAGGAGAAAACTGTGGATGGATCCACAACATTGTAGTTACTCCACAATACTAACCTAAATGACAGAGTGAAAAGAAGGACGTCTGTACAGAATCCAAATATTCCAAAACATGCATCCTGTTTGCAACAAAGCACTAAAGTAATACTGCAAAAAAATTTGGCAAAGCAATTCACTTTTTGTCCTGAATATAAAGTCTTATATTTGGGGCAAATCCAATACAACACATTACAGAGTACCACTCTCCATATTTGCAAGCATAGTGGTGGCTGCATCATGTTATGGGCATGCTTGTAATCTTTAAGGACTGCCTGGGGAGTTTTTCAGGGTTTAAAATAAACGGAATGGAGCTAAGCACAGGCAAAATCCTAGAGGAAAACCTGGTTTGGTATGCTTTCCACCAGACACTGGCAGATTAATTCACCTTTCAGCAGGACAATAACCGTAAACACAAGGCCAAGTCTACACTGGAGGTGCTTACCATGAAGACAGGGAATGTTCCTGAGTGGCCGATTTACGGTTTTGACTTAAATCTGCTTGTAAATCTATGGCATGACTTGAAAATGGTTGACTAGCAGTGATCAACAACCAATTTGACAGAGCTTGAAGAATTTTGACAATAATAATGGGCAAATATTGTACAATCCAGATGTGCAAAGCTTTTAGATCGATGCCAAAGGTAATTCTAACATGTATTGACTCAGGGGTGTGAATACTTATGTAAATGAGATATTTCTGTAATTAATTTTCAATACATTTGCAAACATTTCTAAAAACATGTTTTGATTTTGTAAATATGGGGTATTGTGTGTAGATGGGTCAGATACAAATTATATTTAATCCATTTTGAATTGAGGCTGTAACATGTGGGGTATGAATACTTTCTGAAGGAACTGTTAATGTTTAATGCAAGACATAGACTATGATGCTGTGGACAATGACAAATGCACTGACATAAATCTAAGAAAATACATTATTTATGTCTAAATATATGAAGACACCAAGAAGGTCAATTACCTGTCAATTACTTTTTAATGCATTTAACTTAATTAATGTAGACCCAATTAACAATGTTATGATGTGATTAATGTGTTGTGTTTATTATCAGGCATTATAACCCCCACCTTGACTGATAATAAACAGTGCAGGGGTCCTGTTAGTACAGTGGCTATTATATTGTGGAGTGAATCCCATTAACACAACTGTTTGGAACTGAATTAATCAGACGTTCACGCATCATATTGTTATAAATAACCTTTGTTGAATGTTCCCCCCCAAAATAAGTTTAAGCGTTCACATGTTCACACGTTTAAGTCACACCTTCAAGTCAAACAATAATAAAAAAGAAAAAAACATGTTCACAAGTTCACACATTCAAGGGTTCATTTATGGCATTCATCACCACACACACAAGCACAAGCACACACACACGTACACTCACACACACACACACACACACACACACACACACACACACACACACACACACACACACACACACACACACACACACACACACACACACACACACACACACACACACACACACACACACACACACACACACACACACACACACACTTCGTCCCTCCCCCTTGTCCCTCTACAGCCCCACACACCCCAGAAGTATATGAGGGGATGAGTGGGGGAAGAGACAAAGGAGGGGAGAAGATAGTAGAGAAAGAGTGGAGAGGGTGGGGGGGTAATAACCATTACATTTGCTAGACAATATACCACTCACTGCCACCCCCTCTGCACGAGCGACAGTATAAGCACTTTGTAACAACTGCTGTTGTAAAAAGGACCCTATAAATACATTTGACTGATCGATTGAACCAAACCAGGTTACTTACTTACTTACTTACTAAAGAAAATATTAAAAAACATGAAATAACATTAAATTAAATAAATTGCCTGTGAGTGTGCTCAGATCAATGACGTATATAAACCCTGGATTACTGATGGTCTGTATTGGCCATTGAGAGGCTTTGAAGCCACAAGTCGGCCATATTGGCACTCCTTAGTAGGAGCAGTCCTCCATAGGAATGAATGGAAATCTACAGCATTTTTTCAATTCAATGTTTAAAGGACAAAATTACATGTATTTAAGTATTTTGTGTTGTTGTAGTGGGGACAGTAACATTAGTACTCTCTAAAAAAATACTTCAAGGAAAATGTATTTATTTTTAGCTCACATAATATAGTTTAAAAGTATGCATTAAGGTGTCTGTAACAGAATAAACGTGTCAAAAATGAATGTAGACATTAATAAATGGATTTCTATAGCTTCCAAAATGGCTGCACGGTGGCTTCAATACAGTCAGTTTATTCACATCATTGGTTCAGATACTTGCAAGTGTGTGCATGCATGGGTGTGGGGGGATTGGACAGAGACTCACCTGAACAGGGAATAGGTTACAGAGGCATGCAGGTCCAGTGAACAGCACATTGGGAAAGAGAGAGAGAGGTGCTAGTAAATCTTATTTCAATTTCCTTTGGCAAATGTTTGTACTGTACACTTTCCACATGGCTTGTTAAATTTAAATGCATTGAATGAGAGAAAATGTCACATTCAATGTTCATTGGTTGGATCATTGTTCAAAGCAGTGGTCTGAAGGGAGCGACCGAGTAAATCAATATCTGACCCTGTCACACTATTACCACTAAATCAATCTCCCACCACATAGAACAGCTGTTTGCTCATATAGCTTCTCCGTTAACACAGGCCAATAGCTTCGACTCAGGGGGAAGGTTGAGAGAGATGCAGTGTGTGTGTGTGTGTGTGTGTGTGTGTGTGTGTGTGTGTGTGTGCGTGTGTTAACATTATCTGTCAGTTCTATTGAGACTGAGGGGGAAAAGGATGGACAAATAACAGAGTTAAATTCTTGGGGCAGAATTAAATCACTGTGCATAGCACCAAGGGTACAAACTAGGGCTGGGAATTGCCAAAGACCTCACAATACAATATTATCACAATACTTAGGTGCCGATACGATATGTATTACAATTTATCACGATGCTATATGTATTTCGATTGGATACTGCGATCTTATTGCAATTTGATGTTTCAAACATTGCTCACTATATGTGTGCTGCAGAGAGAGAGCCACAATAAAAACGAGTTTTGATCAGTCATGGAAATAAAAGTGTTGAAAACATGTTGTTTCACCATTTCAAAAGAAGATTGAGGCAAAGCTGTAGGAGGAGGAATACCGAAGTTTTGGCTCATGTACAGCCGACTAGCCCTAGCTAACATTAACTACCTAGCAAAAAAAGAGAGAATCGATACATTGAATCGATATATCGCAATACTCTACTGTATCCATTTCCCCCTCCATCCCTAGTACAAAGCGCTAACAATTTCTATCTATTAATTTCTACATATACAATCATTTGATTTTCCTATGATCAGACCAGTGTCCACCATCGAAAGCTGGGAAGTTGGTTAGCTAGCATTATACCACCATATCGACTGCCGAGAAAGGTTCAATATCATCTTGCCTACAAGCTCATAGCTACCAGTAGTCCAATGCCAACACTTAGAAGCAGGGATATTTCAGGTAGCACCACAATCACAGTAGTTTGAGGACTAACCTGGTTCCTCCCTCTACACATCCCAAAAATAGAGGATTCATGTGTTTGCACAGTCAAAGGACTAGTGTGGTGAATATTGACAGACCCAAGCAGTAGGTATCTGAGGGATTACAACAGTAAGCTAGATTCTACTGGTTAATTACTGACGAAATCAAATAACAACATTTATCATCAGACATTATACAAACACCATGGTCCTGCTGGAGAGGGGAGATAAGCTGGAGTAAACTGATAGATCTAGAAATGAGTGTGGATGAAACACACACACACAATCTCTCACTGGTCCTTTTGCAAACCATGCACATGTGGTGAGTACCTTCCTGGATCAGACTTGACAAGATCAGCTACCAGAGCTGTGTGGCAGGCGCTAACCCACTCCCAGGCCATGTTTGAGAGAGCAGGGAAGTGCTTGTCCTTGATATTCTCTTACAGACATGTTCAATATGAGACTTGTTAAGACTTGACATTCATGCATTTGGCTATTAGTGATGGGCATTCCAAGTTTTCTCGGTGAGCCGGATCTTTTGGCTCTGTTCATCTAAGAGAGCCGTTCATTTGGATCCTAAAGAGCTCTTTGTTCAGTAGTGCTTAACAATTGATGAAAAAACATGAAACATAGCGTTTTTCTAATATACAGCCTAAAAGGTTGCCTACCATTATGTCAGACCGTGAAATGTGAGTTCCCCTGTGTTGTTGGAGGTACAATAAAGCAGTGTTGGGGAGTAGTGAACTACATGTAGTTCAAGTAGTAATTTAATTACATTTGGCAGTAGCTTACTGGTAGTTGAACTAATTTCAAATCTACGTTGTGTTTTCAGTAGTTAATTCCTTTTTTGCCATGTAGCAGTGTAGCTAACTACTGGAACTACACACTACTTTTTTTGCAAAACGAATAGAACATATGGGTGAAGTAAGCAATCATTTCCTTTATTTTTCGGCATCAGGCCTGCCTAATTCTCACATGAAACATAGTTTTTTTGTTTATTAGGCTAAATCACACATGTTCTTAACATATGACTCCAAAGTGATCTATTCTTGCAATTTGTAGTCATTGACATTTCAGATTTACATATGATAATTTCTGAAATGCATTCCAGGTGACTACCTCATGAAGCTGGTTGAGAGAATGCCAAGAGTGTGCAAAGCTGTTATCAATGCAAAGGGTGGCTGTAAATATATTTTGATTTGTTTAACACTTTTTTGGTTACTACATGATTCCATATGTGTTATTTCATAGTTTTGTTATTCTACTATGTAGAAAATAGTAAAAATAAAGAAAAGTCCTTGAATGACTAGGTTTTCTAAAACTTTTGACTGGTAGTGTACATACATAACACACACAAAGGATTACACAATTGTCTTGTCTAAACACGTCTATGGTACAGGGGAGTCAAGGGCTCACTCCTCCACAACCTCCTCTGCAACCCTCTCTGCAACCTGTAAAACAAAGAGTTCTTAATTAGTTAAATACTATTATCAGGGTTCTTAAGGATATTGTGTCCTTCCCAAAAGTTTAGCATTGTGTGTTGGTAGTTCATTTGTATTTAACTTATGTTTAAAAAATCTTCAGTGCTTTGACCAGAAAAATCTGAAATCATATGCATTTGCTGGGTTTTAAATCCTAACCAGAATGGAAAAATAAAACATGACTCAATCAAATGCGGGGTGCCATTGGTGCACACTTAGGGAGGTAGAGCAGGGTTTCTTAAACTATGGGTCAGGACCCAAAGTGGGCCCTGGGTATGTGAGAGGTGGGTCGCAAGTTAATACATTTGTAATCACATATAATACTATTTCTTCTTAATTTGGGTTGTTGGTGGACAGTTAATTCCTAATTTGGGTCTGGAGCTGAACCCCTGAGGTAGAGAACCAAGACATAACACAAAGGTGATGAGAGAGAGAATGCTGTATTGGTCAGAAAGCAGACTGGGAGCTGGACCTCAGCAGAATCTTCTGAAGGATTGCTGTTACATAAAGCACTAATTGGGCCATACAACACAGTGCGCCTCATTTCATTCATGGATGACCTCTATGGAAGGCTTTTGCCAACTGAAGAAAGAGGGCAAGTCAGAAGAAATATGGAATTCTGGGGGATTGTATGGGACAATGTGGGATTTCACCGCTCCCATGCAGTCACAGAGTGGTTTGCAGCCCATCCCGGGATGGTGTCACTTTTCCTCCCCCCTTACTCTCCCTTCCTCAAACCAATATAATAATTATTTTCCTCATTGAGGTGGAAAGTTTATGACCACCATCCACATGATCAAATGTCACTCTTGGATGCAATGAATGCAGGATGCCTGGGTATCTCTGCAGAAGATTGCCAGGGATGGATCAGGCATGCAAAGAGATTCTTTCCAAGGTGTATTGCGCTAGAGACCATACGGTGTGATGTGGATGAGAACTTGGGGCCCAATGCAGCAGACAGGGTTGACTAGCATTGTTATATATCTGCTTCATTTGGACAAAATGCTATGCATATTCATAGTGTGTATACACTTTTTGTTTGTTTAACAGTACTGGAATTATTTGTTTTTGTGTATTTTGGAATTGCTCTGCAAAAAGCAAAATACAGTAATTTGCAAAAATACAGTAAATTGTATTGAAGCATATTGCAGCCTTTCTGGTTTATTCTTTACATATCTTGCAGGACTTTCTATACAGTACAGGTTTGCCACTCTTCTTTTGTCAAAATGACTGTTGGTTCATCTAAAAAGATATGATATTAAAGACAAATTGACATATTTTCAAGTGGTAGCTGTTTTTAGAGTTTTGTAGGTCATGATATTATGCATGACAAAGTGTGCATGTCGTGAGAGACTGTTTGCTTTCATTTGGTAGAAAGATTTGCTTTTGAGACATGTAGGATGTGCATTGCCAAGTTGCATGTTGTTTTGATAACTGTATTTAGAGTTTTGCACATGTATCCGCAGTATTGAGCAATGCTTGTTAGCAATCGAAAAAAACTGTAAGACATTTTGCTACTACAAATTTAAGAAAATAACTGCAAATCATATCAAAGTGAGTGCTGGTACTTTCTTAATGTTTATCTGAACAAGTTAAACGATTTGCTAGACCAGTAGAGTCGATTGACGCACCGGTGCATCAATCAAAGTTATGTAACAAAAAAATCCCAGTTTAAGCTAGAGATATCTGTTTTTTTGCATTGGATGCATCTCAAGAACACGATTGTGTTCTCCGTTTTGCTCTAAGACTCGAAGTGTCAGGAGACTCGTCTGAAGTTGGTACTGTCGATGTGCCAACTTCTGTTTGTTAGCGTCCGAACCGTTTGGGCTACTAAGTTATTGGAACCCACTGTGGAAAGGGGAGATTCTTAAAAACACATAAAGGGGCAGTGTTGTATTTTGAGACAGGCTTGAATAAACTAAGTAGTCAATAGGCAGATGGTAGCATCATTTGTCTGATTCTTTGTAATAATGGTATGGGAATAATAGTGCATTTTACTTTGTAAAGTAGTTTATTGCATCAAACAACACAACATTTTCAGTCACCTCATTGTCTGAAGTGGATAAGTGGATAAACAGGTTCATGTCAAGCCCTGCATGTTTTTTTCAAAAGTCTAATGGAATGTAGGCCTACATTGAACACAACACATTGGCTGCTACTGTAGGATGAATGATAGAACAGCTATTTTCACATTCAAATGTTATGGTATGCATTTTCTCTTTTTTATGGTAGGCCTCTCTGGTAGGCCCACATTATGACCTACTTGGCCACTGTTAAAACGGTAACTTAAAGCGGGTACAGCCTCAGTGTTCACAGTAAACGCGTGCTGTAAGTTGCACAGAATTTTCACAATGTTAAAGTTTGCGCTCAGCAGACCTTAAATTTGCTCAGTGATGAAAACAATTTGAGGGAACGTTGGCTGTGATGTGGTCAAAGTTACAAAACAAGTACTAAAGATTCAGAAAGACATAAGGTTGCAAAAAACTTTTCCCTGGTTTCCCAGAATTCCTGTTTGGAGGATTCCGGATTTCCTGCTTATTCCCTTCTGATCCGAGAAGCGTCCAACCGGGATTTTAGGAAAAACAGGGAATTTATTAAAAGTTCCCGGGGGGGGGGGGGGGGGGGTTGTAACTCAGTATTAGGAAGTTGTTCTTAATGTTTTGTACACTCAATGTAGGTTAGTATTGAACCTACTGGTTATTAACCCGCATATCAAAAGGTTTCTTCTTCTCCCTCTTCTTCTCCCTCCTCCCTCCTCCCTCTCAAGCAGTAGTGTTTGAGGACATGATATACCTTATACAGTGCATTCGGAAAGTATTCAATATTTTGTTACGTTACAGCCTTATTCTAGCATTGATTAATTCTTTTTTTCTCTTTCATCTACACACAATACCCCATAATGACAAAGCGAAAAAAGGTTTTTAGAAATGTTTGCAAATGTATTAAAAATAAAAAACAGAAATACCTTATTTACATAATATACCCTTTGCAATGAGACTCGAAATTGAGCTCAGGTGCATCCTGTTTCCATTGATCATCTTTCAGATGTGTCTTCAACTTGATTGGAGTCCACCTGTGGAAAATTCTATTGATTGGACATGATTTGGAAAGGCACACACCTGTCTATATAAGGTCCCACAGTTGACAGTGCATGTCAGAGCAAAAACCAAGCCATGAGGTCGAAGGAATTGTCCATAGAGCTCCGAGACAGTATTGTGTCGAGGCACAGATCTGGGGAAGGGTACCAAAACAATTCTGCAGCATTGAAGGTCCCCAAGAACACAGTGGCCTCCATCATTCTTAAATGGAAGAAGTTTGGAACCACCAAGACTCTTCTTAGAGCTGGCCGCCCGGCCAAACTGAGCAATTGGGGGAGAAGGGCATTGGTCAGGGAGGTGACCAAGAACCCGATTGTCACTCAGACAGAGCTCTAGAGTTAATCTGTGGAGATGGCAGAATCTTCCAGAAGGACATCCATCTCTGCAGCACTCTACCAATCAGGCCTTCAGTGGAGAGTGGCCAGACAGATGCCACTCCTCAGTAAAAGGCACATGACAGCCTGCTTGGAGTTTGCCAAAAGGCACCTAAAGGACTCTCAGAACATGAGAAACCAGATTCTCTGGTCTGATGAAACCAAGATTGAACTCTTTGGCCTGAATGACAAGCGTTATGTCTGGAGGAAAACTGGGACCATCCCTACGGTGAAGCATGGTGGTGGCAGCATCATGCTGTGGGGATGTTTTTCAGCGGCAGGGACTGTGAGACTAGTCAGGATCGAGGGAAGGATGAACGGAGCAAAGTATAGAGAGTGGCTTCGGGACAAGTCTCTGAATGTCCTTGAGTGGCCGAGACAGAGGCCGGACTTGAACCCAATCGAACATCTCTGGAGAGACCTGAAAATAGCTGTGCAGCGACGCTCCCCATCTAACCTGACAGAGCTTGAGGATCTGCAGAGAAGAATGGGAGAATCTCCCCAAGTACAGGTGTGCCAAGCTTGTAGCGTCATACCCAAGAAGACTCGAGGCTGTAATCGCTGCCAAAGGTGCTTCAACAAATTACTGTAATATTTCAGTTTTGTATTTTTAATACATTTGCAAAAATGTCTAAAACCTGTTTTTGCTCTGTCATTTTGGGTTATTGTGCATAAATTGATGAGGAAAAAAACAATTTAATCCATTTTAGAATAAGGCTGTAACGTAACAAAATGTGGAAAAAGTCAAGGGGTCTGAATACTTTCCGAATGCACTGTAAATGCATCATGAGCTTAGTTCCACTGTCGTACCCTATCAGAACCCAAAATATAAGCTTATTTTAGTCAAATATTTGTAAACAACATCAATCTAAAGAAACACTGTATAGCCTCAAAGCATGGTTACACAATTTTTATATCATGGATGGTCAGTCCCTGCATCCATTGCTTTTTTGAGCGTGGTTACATTTCTCCAGGCTCATCCCTCAGAATTTTACCAAAACCTAGGCGGGGTGACCGCTTTGTTATTGTTTCTATTAAGGATTCTAGCTTTAATCTCAAAAGGAACATTATAATTTTACTCAATATGTATGTTTCAGTGTTTATTTACCGTCACAGAGGACCTGTCCTCCACTTCCGGGTGGAGAGACTGCGGGACTGTGTTGCGGCACGGTTGGGTGGAGAGATGTCTTTGAGTCAAAATGAATCACATGCTAACATTAACAGACGTCTAATGTATGTCAGACTTCATTTGAAAGTTCAGGCTCTAAAGTATGACACTACAAAATAAGGTACACTGTTTTGATGTGAATGCTTCTATGTTTTAAAATACTATCAAGTTACTGTAGGCCATTTTCTTCTGCTCTGTGACATTTCCAGGTGAGCTTGTTGGAAAAACGGTGGCCAAGAGTTTAGATAAGTGGACTAGTAGCTGTAGGAGCGATCCATTTTTGTGAACAGGGTGGCGTACCTAATAAACTGTCTGGTGAGTGTACAGTACATTGTAGTAGTAAAGTAAACCTGCTCACCTTTAACTAGTAGACTTCTGGACAAAATGGTGGTGCAAATTAGACAAAGAATCAGAAACCGATGAATCACTTAGTAAATGTATTGTATTCTCATGCACTTATGAACTCTGTGGTAGCCTTCTGCTATACTAGAAGATAACTCCCATGGTGCAGGTGGGGAAACTGTCCAAGCAAGCTAAAATACAAAACATAAAGGGTTGTTAAAAGAATCAATTTCTATATATATTGAACTTTTTGTATTCAATTGTGACAATTTCATTAATTACTAATATTTTTTCAGTGGAATAATGTGATATCCCATTGAAAAATGGTTTTAAACCTCTCTTTACTATTTAATTGCAATCACTTCCTTATTTATATGATGGGTCATGTGACTTGGTTACCATCGTCAAGTACTAGCCAAGTAGCCTAGTCATTCAACAAATCAAATCTATCTCCATCTGTTTCAAAATACTAAAATTATAGCCCAATTTATGACATAGCAGTCAATTCAAAGGCTTATCAAACTTCAAAATAATATAATAATATGCCATTTAGCAGACGCTTTTATCCAAAGCGACTTACAGTCATGCGTGCATACATTTTTGTGTATGGGTGGTCCCGGGGATCGAACCTACTACCCTGGCATTACAAGCGCCGTGCTCAGCTGAGCTACAGAGGACCACATTCATTTGTCACTCTTCATGGAAACAAGTTTAAAAAATGGTTTTATGGTCAGACCTAGCTAGAAGCCAATGCAGCTGGAGAACATGCTAGCTAAGCTAGCTAATTTCCACATAAAAAAAAAAATCTGCATACACAACACTTTCAAAAATAACTATGCTACCCCTAACATGTACATAGAAACACGTTTTGTAGTTTTAGTATGTTTCTTCTTGTTCTTCTTGTTCATCGATGAGGTTTAACGGTGGTTGGCATCCAATAAATGTTGCATTACCGCTAACTACTAGACTGGAGTATAACTCCCTTATACTTTGCTTTAAAAAAAATTAAATTAAAAATAATAATAATACTAATACCCTACTATCTAACACTACACTCAAAAAACATTAAAAAATAATAATAAATACCTTACTCCACTATTTAAATATATTTTTTCCTACTTCAGGCCAACAGCCTGAAAGGATGGGACACTGCCACTTAACACACCCTGTAACTCTTCTGATGTCAAGTCTCGCACACCCAAATACCTCTCTGCAGTTGCCACCACAACCTCTATTTTCTGCGACTTACATTCCATCCCTGCAGTACAGTTGATAACCATTGCTATAAATGCCAAAAATCCAATCTTATTGAAACATACACTACCAGTCAAAACTTTGGACACACCTACTCAATCAACGGTTTTTCTTTATTTTTACTATTTTTTACATTGTAGAATAATAGTGAAAACATCAAAACTATGAAATAACACATGGAATCATGTAGTAACCAAAAAAGTGTTAAACAAATCAAAATATACGAGTTAGCTAGTTACAAAATGATGTGGACTCACCTCCACACACACTTTATCTCCTCTTTCAGCAGTTTTACTATCCAGTGGCCCTTAGATATGCAATGTTCCCAGAACTTATTTTCTTCCATCAACCAAATGGGAACCACATGGGAACATTACGTAAAAGTTCTAATTCACCCAAAAATAAAGTTATTTTATTAGGTTATTTAAACATTCTTAGAACAATGTGTTTCTACCTTACCAAAATAGCAACGTTCAATAAAGCTCCTCCTTTGGTTCTTAGAAACATAACTTTTTAAAATTATTTTTCTAAGAACCAAAGAGAACCTTTAGGGAATGTTACAGGAACGTTCTGTGCTAGCTGGGCAGTGTGCTCCAGTATGAAGTCACTCTGGCTCGGTCTCCTAGCAACAGTCGTCAGGGGCAACCCCGGCCTCTGCAGATGACACACCGTGATCTGCAATGGCAGTAGTCATCTGCTGTGTGTGTGTGTGTCTGTCTGTCTATGTGTGTGTGTGTGTGTGTGTGTGTGTGTGCGTGTGCATGCGTGTATGTGTGTGTGTGTGTGTTTTTGAGTCCAGTACTCATGTAGCCCAGTGTCCATATGCCTCAAACCATATTCCAAACTACAGGCTCTTATTCATCATCTGTCAGTACAGCATATGACATACAGCCATGGAGCCACATGCAGGGCATTTAGCTACACATGCATAGCAAACTGATTCGCTGTGCGTAAAGTTACGCTAGCGTGACCCATTTCTGCACTGATGCACACACACACACACACACACACACACACACACACACACACACACACACACACACACACACACACACACACACACACACAAACACACAAACACACACACTAACGTATATTCCCACAGCCTCTCACAGACATAAACAGACACTGCCCCCTACTGCCAAATATCATAAAAAAACAGCTTCATAGCTGTGAGGGTGTAAGGAAGAAACCATCTGAGATGTCCAAACATAACATTCAGGTTGTGCTATATACAGACCAGGGTTTAAATAATATTTCAACATTCTGGTATTATGTTCTATCTGTCAACTATGTTGTAAGTGGCACAACATCAGACCTAGAGAAAACAGTTTTTTTGGTTTATTTCACAGTTGGCTATTTACAGTTTATTCACCATCCATCTACACATGACATGGTTAAATGGTATGAGAATTTAGAATGTTTTAGAATCTAATAAATATTATTAGGAGTCACTGTGTTACTGCTGTTGTCACTATGGTAACAGTCCATCGGCTCTGATTTGAATGTTAATGTAGAGAATCTAATCACAATCTTCCATAATTATAATAAGTTAGAATCATCCTATTTTATTCCTCTCATCGTCTCTCCTCACCTCATCACTCGCTCCTCTCTCATCCTGCCTTATCAAACATCTGACTTTAATTACATTTCTATCCGTCTCTCATCTAAGCTAACATTAAAGAGGAAGTTCATATTGATGTGTAATCATCCTGTGAAATGTATTTATAGTAAGATATGTACAGTAGGTGTCATCATTTCATTTCCCCCAGTCTCACGCTATGATAACTAGCACAAAGGAAATTCATTAAATGTCAAATTGATATTATATACTGTATCAACAGAGCTAATATCCTTTTGCCTTTCTAGATGATGTGAGAATTAAAGCTCTCTATATGGTGATGCATTTTAAAAGCAACTAACCCACACATTGGCCTATAATATCTGGTTCCTCTATAGTCTATAACTAATGTGGAAACCAGAATGTAATTCCCTAGCTGTGTGGTCGGTGACTGCAGATAAGAGGACTAAAATTGGAATGAAATGAAGACAGATTCTGTTTCATACCAGTTAGTACTCTCGCTACATTCACATATCATTACACAGTGAAACTGTTGCATGTTATCACTCCAGATAAAGGTGACTGATACCTAATGAACATTAGAGCGATTCAGGTTAATAATGCTATAGCCAAACATTAGCAGGACTGTCTCTATACTCATCAAATATTTGCTGTCTGATGAAACCCTCATCTTCCTTTTTTCATTTTTTTTGTACATATTGAAAGCAGTAACTCCCTTCAATGTATTCCGAATATGTCATGACTCTAGGACCAACAAAATAGATTAAAAATAATTTCTGAAGTTTCATAATTGTATGTTCGTTAATGGGAAAATGTCATTTTTTCAATTTCATGAAAACGTTCTGTTTTGGAGATAAGCAGTGAATCACAAACACCCCCTCGCCCCTACCATCTTGCTCGGAGGGCCCTCTGTTATTACATGTTGCTGACGAAACTCAGAGGGTGACTTCCATAGAGTGGCGAGTGGATCAATAAACCCATCAACTTCGGGACACACTCGTGACTTAAATGATGCAATTCATGTTCCACTTTTAAACAAGTCTACAATAAACATGTTGTCCCCCACGAATGATGTAGCGCTCCTCCTTGTGACAATATTTCCATCGTATGTTGTGTGAATTAATGAGAGAGAGAACATAAAATAATTATGTTTTTTCCATTGCTGGAAGTTGAGAGTTGAGTATGGGCTGTATGTTAGAGAATGGACAATACTGCTTGATAGGGGGATGCATTGATACAAAACAGGATTTGTTTTTATGGGCAGACTAGGGACATTTATACTGATAGTGGTCTTGCCGTGCTATACTGATATCAATGAATTTACTGAAATATTTACATTGATCCATTGTTCTATATCATTTACAGTTATGCAAACGGTCTTCATACAGTATACATGTAAGAGGCTATTAGGGCATTTAAAATTGTTTTACTGTTTGATTACTCACCTTAAATTATTATCTTGCAAAAAAATCTGATTTGAGAATATCTAATGCATGCACATTGATGTTAATTAGGCTTATGCCATTAATTATATTTTAGTATTTTTAACAATTAATCAAGGTTTCTGATTTCACATTGATTCAACAATGAAAATAAGTGTGATTTGAAATTAATTTATTGGAGATGTCAAGGGAGGAGTAACATAAAGAATACAAATGTATTTTTATTTTTACAATAATGTTAAAATACATGTAAAAAGAAAAGTAAAAATAACAAACAATGATGTAACAATAAATGCAATTAAAAAGTAACAATAATGAACTATAATGAACATTAACCCTAAAAGCACCAAAAGAGGTACATTTTGACCACAAGGGGTCTATAATGTCATAATTTTTATTTAAAAAAATAATAGTTTTTATCTTTCTGAAATCTAAGGCGTTTGTCAAGTAACTAGTTACCAACAAAAAAGCACCCTTGGAGAAATTAGGCATAAGTGCCTTGCTCAAGCGCACATCGACAGAATTTTAACCTTGTCAGCTTGAGGATTCGAACCAACAATATTTCGGTTACTGGCCCAACGCGCTAACCGTGTGTCAAGTTTCAAATCAGACATAAGCAAATGCACATCACATATAATTAGGCACGCCTCTCCATTATTTTCTGTGAAATTGCTAAAACTCTCAAATAATGGTGGTGCCTTATAGACAGGTTGGTTGTTTAGCAACAAAACTATGGGGCAAAACAGAGAGGGTTGGCTTAGATTGTTGACATCATGTTAACTATATTTCGTCTCCAATGTTTATTGGAAACAAATACATTTACACAATGAGCACTTGTCTCTGAAATACATTGTTAGAGCTGTTGGTTGGCTAGCTAGCAAATGTTCTGCCACATTAGCATAGATGTGACATCAGTCAAAACACCTCAAAAGAAGACATGGTATCAAGAACAAGATCAAATTAGCCAAATGGATTCCAAACGTTAGCAAGACTAATTCTCTGAAATGTTGTGCACAAATGTCTTTACGTCCCTGTTAGTGAGTATTTCTCCTTTGCCAAGATAATCCATCCACCTGACAGGTGTGGCATATGAAGAAGCTGATTAAACAGCATGATCATTAGACAGGTGCACCTGGTGCTGGGGACAATAAAAGGCACTCTTAAAATGTGCAGTTTTGTCATCAACACAATGCCACAGATTGGCATGCTGACTCCCGGAAAGTCCACCAGAGCTGTTGCCAGAGAATTGAATGTTCATTTATTTACCATAAGCCGCCTCCAACGTCATTTTAGAGAATTTGTAGTTACATCCAACCGGCCTCAAAACCGCAGACCATGTGTATGTCGTCATGTGGGCAAGCAGTTTGCTGATGTCAACGTTGTGTACAGAGTGCTCCATGGTTTTGATGGGGTTATGGTATGGGCAGGCATAAGCTATGGACAACGAACACAATTTTTGTATTTGGATTTCATGTAATGGACTTACACAAAACAGTCCAAATTGGTGAAGTGAAATGAAAAAAATAACTTGATTCAAAGAATTCTAAAAAATAAATAACGGAAAAGTGGTGCGTGCATATGTATTCACCCCGTTTGCTATGAAGTCCCTAAATAAGATCTGGTGCAACCAATTACCTTCAGAAGTCACATAATTAGTTAAATAAAGTCCACGTGTGTGCAATCTAAGTGTCAAATGATCTCAGTATATATACACCTGTTCTGATAGGCCCCAGAGTCTGCAACACCAATAAGCAAGGGGCACCACCAAGCAAGCGGAACCATGAAGACCAAGGAGCTCTCCAAACAGGTCAGGGACAAAGTTGTGGAGAAGTACAGATCAGGGTTCGGGTTTTAAAAAATATCAGAAACTTTGAACATCCCACAGAGCATGATTTAATCCATTATTAAAAAATGGAAAGAATTTGGCACCACAACAAACCTGCCAAGAGAGGGCCGCCCTCCAAAACTCACGGACAATCAGAGAGGCAACAAAGAGACCAAAGATAACCCTGAAGGAGCTGCAAAGCTCCACAGCGGAGATTGGAGTATCTGTCCATAGGACCACTTTAAGCCATACACTCCACAGAGCTGTGCTTTACAGAAGAGTGGACAGAAAAAAAGCCATTACGTAAAGAAAAAAATAAGCAAACACGTTTGGTGTTTGCCAAAAGCCGTGTGGGAGACTTCCCAAACATATGCAAGAAGGTACTCTGGTCAGATGAGACTAAAATTGAGCTTTTTGGCCATCAAGGAAAATGCTATATCTGGCGCAAACCCAACACCTCTCATCACCCCGAGAACACCATCACCACAGTGAAGCATGGTGGTGGCAGCATCATGCTGTGGGGATGTTTTTCATCGCCAGGGACTGGGAAACTGGTCAGAATTGAAGGAATGATGGATGGCGCTAAATACAGGGAAATTCTTGAGGGAAACCTGTTTCAGTCTTCCAGAGATTTGAGACTGGGACGGAGGTTCACCTTCCAGCAGCACAATGACCCTAAGCATACTGCTAAAGCAACACTTGAGTGGTTTAAGGGGAAACATTTAAATGTCTTGGAATGGCCTAGTCAAAGCCCAGACCTCAATCCAACTGAGAATCTGTGGTATGACTTAAAGATTGCTGTACACCAGCGGAACCCATCCAACTTGAAGGAGCTGGACCAGTTTTGCCTTGAAGAATGGGCAAGAATCCCAGTGACTAGATGTGCCAAGCTTATAGAGACATACCCCAAGAGACTTGCAGCTGTAATTGCTGCAAAAGGTGGCTCTACAAAGTATTTACTTTGGGGGGGTGAATAGTTATGCACGCTCAAGTTTTCGTTTTTTTGGTCTTATTTCTTTGTTTGTTTCGCAAGAAAATATATTTTGCATCTTCAAAGTGTTAGGCATGTTGTGTAAATCAAATGATACAAACCTCCAAAAAATCCATTTTAATTCCAGGTTGTAGGAAAAATGCCAAGGGGGCTGAATACTTTCGCAAGCCACTGTACATCACTCTTTGTACATGGTCCCCCCATTTTAGGGGAGCAAAAGTATTGGGACAAATTCACTTGTATGTGTATTACAGTAGTAAAAAGTTTAGCATTTGGTCCCACATTTATAGCACGCTTATGACTCTACACATTTGTTGGATGCATTTGCTGTTTGTTTTGGTTGTGTTTCAGATTATTTTGTGCCCAATAGAAATGAATGGTAAATAATGTATTGTGTCATTTTGGAGTCACTTTTATTGTAAATAAGAATTGAATATGTTTCTCAACACTTCTACATTAATGTGGATGCTACCATGATTACGGATAATCCTGACTGAATTGTGAATAATGATTAGTGAGAAAGGTACAGACGCACAAATATCGTACCCCCAAAACATGCTAACCTCTCACCATTACAATAACAGGGGAGCTTAGCATTTTTGGGGGGGTACTTTCTCACTCATCATTATTCACGATTCATTCAGGATTATCCATAACATTGGTAGCATCCACATTCATGTAGGAGTGTTTAGAAACATATTCTATACTTATTTACAATAAAGGTTACACCAAAATTACACCGAAAGGGTCATATAAGATTGTGTAGAAGTGTAGGAAATTAGCTCTAGATGCCCTAGAAAAGTCTGAGGGAGGACCCCCAAACCCCCTGCCAAAGAGTGCCAGGCCATGCCAAGGGCCTTCTGACACAGGCAGTATGAGAGCATAGAACAGACTCTGCAGACTGTCTGTTTCTCATATTTGGTTGACACCTGTCCAACGTGGAATAATCCCCAATGTCGTTTTGTTAGGAGAAATACAGTAATGGACAATGTAAAAGAGAGTGATTCTTGGAATTGGGACTCGCCTGAAGTGAAAAGCTCTGTGACGCTGACATCAGCAGTAATATACCCAAGGCCTAACCACAGCACCACTCAAACAGGACTGTACTGTATTATAACTTCATGTTTCATACATCATCACCAAAATACAGACAACACAGACAATGCATCTCCTGAAATTCAAATTACAAACTTCCTATTGAACACTTCAGACAAAATGCAAATGCATGCATTTCTCCATGCAGTTGCATCCAGTGAATTACCCTCCTCACTAAATTTGGATGAATTGTTTCTCTGTAATCACACACAACAGAGTGTGTGAAATCTACAATTAGCCTTAACACAGATATCAAAACACACACACACACACACGCACACACGCACACACACACACACACACACACACACACACACACACACACACACACACACACACACACACACACACACACACACACACACACTGATACAGAGATAGAGATAGAGAGAGAGTTAGAGCGGTGCAGAAAAGAGACAGATAGCATGCAAAGAGAGAGAACAAAACAATTAGAAAGAGGTGGAGAGGGAAAAGAGATAGACAATGACAGTAGGGAACAGAGAGAGAAAGTGTTGGGGGGTAAATGCACATCCATGTTGTGTGTGTGTGTTTGTGCGTTTGTGTTTTACTATTGACATGTTAACTGATGGCATTTGACCAGCCTGACATTGAAGTGAGGCGATCGACTGAGGTGAGAATTCTCTCTGTCACAGTCTATGCAGGTGCATTTTGTCTGTAGTGCTGATTATTTGATGTGATTTGAAGGATTTTTTTTGGGTTGCAATTTAAGGATGGGGCAGAGGACACAGGGTAACACACACAGACCAGCCTCTGTACAGCAGAGTAATCAATTAGACTACTGCATGATGTCATACTGCCAGATATTACATTAACCCTCCTCCTTCAGGACTACAGAGGAGGGAGAGAGAGAGAGAGAGAATCCAGTTTACAATTGATCTGTGATCAAATTGATAAAACTACTGTGCAATCTCTGAACACAGAAATAATGCTCTCTTTGTCTCTTCATCAACATCCCCCAAAACAGCCCTCAATGCGCCAAAATTGCCCAAAATATTGCATTACTTGCATGTCCTTTTCTTGCTGCATTGATCATGAATTATCGCTACAACTTCTAATAGACATCGTAAAAAGAGACGTTACAAGACAAATGCTGATGAAATGATTGTGAATAGAGACTGTTGCCATATTGTGAGCGCTGTTAAAGATAGAAGATGTCATTCTCTTTCTCAAGCATGCACACACTCACACAAATGTGCACACAAGCACGCACACACACACACACACACACACACACACACACACACACATACACACACATCATAGAGGGTAAATTGATTAGCAGTGAATAAAGAGCTTGGCTCCATCAGACTGAGTCATCTGCTCTTTATCTTCTGCAATTAGTCCTAACCTAATATACTACAAACACACGTGCACGAACACACACGTGCACACACACACACACACACACACACACGCACACGCACATGCACATATGGGGATGTTGTGTGGTGTGTGATATAAATAGACATACTTTTATGGAGACTTGAGTGACATCATGTATCCTGAGAAGATCAGATGAGGGGTATCCAGGTCACCCATGATACAAGTCAATATTTGACGTCCATCCATGTCTGAGGATGTCGGGAGATGACATGGAAACCGGCCACTAAGGGCAACAGTGAGCGCTGTTACATTCAAGTAGGTTTCGGTTTTGCTAGGGCTTTGTGGACTAGGATGGCGGATGGGCATAAGTATCTGCCTCTGGTGCATGTTCGAATCCAGCAATAAAAAGTTTCTTTTTAGATTAAGCCTATTCCAAACCTCAACTCTTACCTTAACCATTCTGAGTTTATGCCTAAACCTAACCTTAAACACTTCGAAATTTGACATTTGGAACAACTTTGAAATTTGAAATTTGGGAATTTGAGAATAATTCTGAAGTGAGACTGTGAGAGCTAGTTGTGAGGGGAGTTCAAGCCCCCTAATCAAGACCACAGACCCACTGACAGCACAGTACAACACACATGCACACACACACAACTGTTTTTTTCCCAAATTCCATTTTCTCGGTTTTGTTTTTCCAGGTTTCGTATTTCCCCCATTTCTTCTGGTTTTCCACATTTCTTCCCTGTTTTTTAATAGAAAAACAACCAAATGTGTTTGTCTGTGTTCACAACAATGCTTAAACCACATCAAGGGATGAACTTTGAGGTCTGGGAAAAATATAAGAAACTTGAGTGTAGTTGCCATTTAATTCAGTGAGCATGTCCTGCAATGTTGTTTGGTTAGCAGGTTTTCTGTAGCGCAGATGATTATGTATTCCACACACATTGATTCGTATTGTGGTCGCCAATGGAATGGGTGGCGTAAAAGACCAGCAACACTCCGTATTATTCAAAGCCCCATGAAATGACACCATATATACATTCTACGGACCCTACTGAGTATTCCCTACAATACTTTTACTACGGCAACCAGAATAGTTCTTGCTCTAAGCCAATATGTATTCCATATACAGTGATTCACATTGGGGGCATTTATTTGACCTTGGTACATGTTTTAAAACCCACATTTAATGTAAATGTCACTTAAATACGAACAAATATGAAACATTGTTAATGTTTAGACAGTCGTTTTTCATATCTCATGAAAACACAGGTTACTTTTGATACTTTTCTACTATTACGTGACTCGGACGTACTTTTTTTATGTTGCTGATGAGACGCTGATCATGTGATGAGTTCGCAAATCAAATTACCACTTGTGGTGCCACTGGGCAGCGAAAAACAAGTCACTTACCCTTTATGTATTGTAATTTAGATTAGTTTGTAGTAGTTGAGTATTGAGTTAGATTACATACGGTAGCTACCTCAATCGTTATTTCAAATAATTTTGGTGACTTCACAGCAATTGCTAGCTAGCCGAAATTTAGCTAGCTAGATACAGCCATGTCTCATAGTCACGTCATGAGATTTGTAAATGAAAGAGGAATATAATAATATGAATCGAATGGACCTACTCATTGCCACAGTCATACCCTGAATCTAGTTTTGAGAATAAGAACAATCCAACATTTCTTTTTTGATACTGTCGCAAAGCTAACTAAAAAAGCAACATTCCCCAAGAGAGGATGGCTTTCACTTCAGCCATGATGAAAAGATCATGATCATTAGAAAGCAAATTACGAACTCCTCTTTGAATCTGCATATTTCTTCAAAGCTCAGTTGTCCTGAGTGCACAGGACTGCCAGGACCTAGGATCAATGGAGACACTCAAGTTTTTTAATCCTGTATCTCTTGACACATTCATGAAAATAGTCATGGCCTCTAAACCTTCAAGCTGCATACTGAACCCTATTCAAACTAAACTACTGAAAGAGTGCAATGATGTCATTTTTTAGTGTTGTGAGAAACCAGGTGAGAGTTAGTAGATAAGTAACTTGGTGCCACAGAGTCTGCATTCTTTATGTCAAAGGAGATTACTGATGTTGATTTTAGAATGATTGATGGACAGGATATATGACTTGGGGTAAAGGGTAATAACATGGGTACCAGATGTTCGTGAAGAAACGTCTAACAGAGTGTATATAAGCTGAGGGATGTCTTTGTTCAAGTTAGTTCAGAGATGGCAGAGGCAAAGCTCTGTCCTTCTGTTATAACGAACCATAATACCTATTAAATATTAAATAAACTTCCCAGCTAAGTGTCTAAGTATATTCTTATATTCTTAATTACTTGATACCCAAGAAACTCATCATAACAGATTAGTATCTAGACGAAAAGGATGCAGTTCACAGCCGAACTAACAGGTAAGCAGACTTTCATTTTTTGATTATGTCAAATTCTGCTTATCTGTGGTAAGGCTTAGCTGTGACGGACATTTAAAATTCAATATTTTGAAAGGGGGACGATGAGTGGTATTGAGTTATGTAAGGGATGTAAGGAGAATGATCAAATTAGACAATAAAATTGTGATTCTTAGAAGGGTTTGGTCAGAGTAATGACTAAAAACAACAGTGAAGAAGGAGAATGGGTGTAACAATAGTGGGCGTAGGGTCTTTTAATGTGTGTGACATTATGGAATGGGTCAGAGGTTTGAGTCCTCAACGTGACGAGATCATAAGGTGTATGACATTGTAGAATGGGTCAGAGGTTTGAGTCCTCAACATGACGAGATTATACAGTGTACAACATTATAAAATAGAATAAGGTATTTTAGTACGTAGGTTCGAGTCCTGTGTCGACAGAATATAGATATGAAGAGGTTCAAGTCCTTGGTAGAAGGTTATAAAGGCCCTATAAGGTATTTTGGTGTAGGTTCGCGGCCTACGGTTGAAGGTTAAAATTCTTCGGTTGAAGATTACGGTCCTTAGTAGAAAGACGATACTAAAAATGTGAAAAGTTGTGAGGTTCAAGTCCTCAGCAGAATTAGGGATAAATGTTAGAGCCCTTTATCATTATGTTCAAGTCATAATGGTTAAAAGCATTATAAATGAGTGGGTTTGAGGCCCTATTGATGTGTACAAATTAAGAGGTAGAGTAATGTGGTGAAGAGAGAATTAGTATTTAGTGAATCACTCAAAATGGCCAGGAGAGGGAGCCAATGCAATGTAACATAATAATAAATAATAACATATTGAATCATAGCAACAAAACGACAAGCAAACTAAATTTTAACACAGATCAGGATGGGGATTTTATTTAAGTATTTAATTGCTAATATTGCATGAACTAATAGCAGTAATGAATGTCCAGCTTAGTAAACCGTTATCGAAAAAAAATAGTCACCATTAAAAGTAAAGCAGAGCTTCATTTAACTCGAAGAGAGAGACAGGAAATGACGAAATTAATACAGGCAAATCCGCATTTAGAATACGTCTTTTGTAAAAGTAATGTAAATTAATTAAATTAGGATTTTCTATGTGTTACAATATATAACATAATTAAGTCATAGAATATCAAGGAGTGGTATGGAGATTGTGAGGTTATTTTAGAGTAGTGGAAAAGTATTTTCTGGACAGGCAGGGTAGTGTCCTGACATTACAGTCTATTTTTTGGTACGCTGGGAGAATGTTTGAAGAGGTTTGTGCGTCGATTGTGTATTGGTTAAAAAAAAGCACGAAGGGATTATTTGATGTGAGTACCTAGAAGTTTCTAACGTTATATATGTATTAACTTGTTCACCCAAACGTAGACATACGTTATGGGTCGGGAAATAATGAATAAGTGTTTTATAAGTTGTACCGTTGTGGGATCATGTGATAGAGATAAGGTTCAAGTCCTAATGATCCAAGATGGCGTAGCAGTGCAGTCGCGGTTTTATTCATTGTCCTAGTGTAAATATCCCGTTTCTTGTTTTTTTTGTCTATTTTGTATATATTTCTCAATTTTTACTTTTCATTCTTTAACTAAATATACTTTCCTGCAACCTGCCTCACCCAACGTGGAAAGGATTCTATTATTTCTTTATAACTTTCATCAAGAACCTTAAGCTGAAACTAGTGTAGCTGCAACTGAATGGCTACTTGCTATTAGTCACCGTTAGCGTCTTCACCATTGTCCGTGGCCTACACTATCCACCAGCCAGCTCTAGCTCTAGCCTGGACAATTCGGCGGCCAGTCTGCACAGCGTGCTATTGACCCAGAGCTTATCGGACTTTCTGCCGGAATCACTGGACCCTAGCGCCGGATCATCGCAACCAGCTAGCTAGCTGCAACCTGTTGTTGGCTAATTACCATTGCCCTATAGCAAGCACCAGTTAGCCTTGAGCTAGCCTCAGGCCCATCTCCCGGCTATCTACCTCTCTGTCAACCGGACGGGACCTCCTAGTGTTGACACTGAGCGCTGCCGATCCAACACGACTGGTTTGCCGATGAAATCGTCTGATGTGGTTTCAACAGGCTTCCCGTTGCGATGACCACGAAGATCCATCTGCTAGCCCCGGCCCGCTAGCACACGCAAACTACAACTGTGCTCTCTGCTAGCTGTGCTGAAGCACCAATTTGAACTGCTCTCGGACTCACATATTGCTGTTCACTGGACCTTATGATCACTCAGCTGCACAGCTGATGCCTGCTGGACTGTTCCTTTACACGGTACCCTGTCCTGTTTATTCTGTTTAGCCTCAGCCCAAACTTTATTGCTATTACCAGTTGTTGTCTTAGCTCTCTCTAATAACACCTGTGATTGCTTTATGCCTCTCTCCCTTGTCAATATGCCTTGCCTATTGCTGTTTGGGTTAGTTCTTATTATACAATTTCACTGTAGAACCCCTAGTCCCTCTCAAACTGCCTCAAATAGTTCCTTTGTTCCACCCCCCATACACGCCGAGACCGGCTCAATCGGTGCCTCCAGTGATGCTATCTCTTTCATTGTTACCCAACGCTTAGGTTTACCTCAACTGTACTCATAACCTTCCATATCCTTTTCTGTACATAATGCCCTGAATCTTTTCTACAACGGCCGGAGAACTGCCCCCTTTATTCTATGTACCCAACGCACTAGAAGACCAGTTCTTAAAGCCTTTAGTCGTATCCTTATTCTAGTCCTCCTCTGTTCCTCTGGTGATGTAGAGGCTAACCCAGGCCCTGCAGCCCCCAGTATCACTCCTACTCCCCAGGAGCTATCATTTGTTGACTTCTGTAACCGTAAAAGCCTTGGTTTTCTGCACGTAAATATCAGAAGCCTCCTTCCTAAGTTTGAGTTATTCACTGCGTTAGCACACTCCGCCAACCCTGATGTTCTAGCAGTGACTGAATCCTGGCTTAGGAAGGCCACCAAAAATTCTGAAATTTCCATCCCCAACTATAACATTTTCCGTCTAGATAGAACTGCCAAAGGGGGTGGAGTTGCAATCTACTGTAGAGATAGCCTGCAGAGCTCTATCATACTATCCAGGTCTGTGCCCAAACAGTTTGAGCTTCTACTTCTAAAAATCCACCTTTACAGAAATAAATCTCTCACTGTTGCCGCTTGCTACAGACCCCCCTCAGCCCCCAGCTGTGCCCTGGACACCATATGTGAATTGATTGCCCCCCATCTATCCTCAGAGTTCGTACTGCTTGGTGACCTAAATTGGGATATGCTTAACACCCCGGCCATCCTACAATCTAAACTAGATGCCCTCAATCTCACACAAATTATCAACGAACCTACCAGGTACAACCCTAAATCCGTAAACATGGGTACCCTCATAGATATCATTCTGACTAACTTACCCTCTAAATACACCTCCGCTGTCTTCAACCAGGATCTCAGCGATCACTGCCTTATTGCCTGCGTCCGTAACGGGTCCGCGGTCAAACGACCACCCCTCATCACTGTCAAACGCTCCCAAAAACACTTCAGCGAGCAGGCCTTCCTAATTGACCTGGCCCAGGTATCCTGGATGGATATAGATCTCATTCCGTCAGTAGAGGATGCCTGGTTGTTCTTTAAAAGTAATTTCCTCTCAATCTAAATAAACTTGCCCCATTCAAAAAATAGAGAACTAAGAACAGATATAGCCCCTGGTTCTCCTCAGACTTGACTGCCCTTGACCAGCACAAAAACATCCTGTGGCGTACTGCATTAGCATCAAATAGCCCCCGCGATATGCAACTTTTCAGGGAAGTTAGGAACCAATATACACAAGCAGTTAGGAAAGCAAAGGCTAACTTTTTCAAACAGAAATTTGCATCCTGTAGCACTAACTCCAAAAAGTTTTGGGACACTGTAAAGTCCATGGAAAATAAGAGCACTTCCTCCCAGCTGCCCACTGCACTGAGGCTAGGAGACACTATCACCACCGATAAATCTACAAAAATCGAGAATTTCAACAAGCATTTTGCTACGGCTGGCCATGCTTTCCACCTGGCTACCACTACCCCGGCCACCAGCTCTGCACCCTCCGCTGCAACTTGCCCTTGCCCCCCCCCGCTTCTCCTTCACACAAATCCAGACAGCTGATGTTCTGAAAGAGCTGCAAAATCTGGACCCCTACAAATCATCTGGGCTAGACAATCTGGACCCTTTCTTTCTAAAACTAGCCGCCGAAATTGTCGCAACCCCTATTACTAGCCTGTTCAACCTCTCTTTCGTAACGTCTGAGATCCCCAGAGATTGGAAAGCTGCCGCGGTCATCCCCCTCTTCAAAGGGGGTGACACTCTAGATCCAAACTGTTACAGACCCATATCCATCCTGCCCTGCCTTTCAAAAGTTTTTGAAAGCCAAGTTAACAAACAGATCACCGACCATTTCGAATCCCACCGTACCTTCTCCGCTATGCAATCCGGTTTCCGAGCTGGTCATGGGTGCACTTCATTCACGCTCAAGGTCCTAAACGATATTATAACCGCGATCGATAATAGACAGTACTGTGCAGCCGTTTTCATTGACCTGGCCAAGGCTTTGGACTCTGTCAACCACCGCATTCTTATTGGCAGACTAAATAGCCTTGGTTTCTCAAATGACTGCCTCGCCTGGTTCACCAACTACTTCTCTGATAGAGTTCAATGTGTCAAATCGGAGGGCCTGTTGTCTGGACCTATGGCAGTCTCTATGGGGGGGCCACAGGGTTCAATTCTTGGGCCGACTCTTTTCTCTGTGTATATCAATGACGTCGCTCTTGCTGCTGGTGACTCTCAGATCCACCTCTACGCAGACGACACCATTTTGTATACATCTGGCCCTTCATTGGACACTGTGTTAACAAACCTCCAAACGAGCTTCAATGCCATACAACACTCCTTCAGTAGCCTCCAACTGCTCTTAAACACTAGTAAAACTAAATGCATGCTCTTCAACCGAACGCTGCTTGCACCCGCCCACCCGACTAGAATCACTACTCTCGACGTGTCTGACCTAGAATATGTGGACAACTACAAATACCTAGGTGTCTGGTTAGACTGTAAACTCTCCTTCCAGACTCACATTAAGAATCTCCAATCCAAAGTTAAATCTAGAATCGGTTTCCTATTTCGCAACAAAGCCTCCTTCACTCATGCTGCCAAACATGCCCTCGTAAAACTGACTATCCTACCGATCCTTGACTTCGGCGATGTCATTTACAAAATAGCCTCCAACACTCTACTCAGCAAATTGGATGTAGTCTATCACAGTGCCATCCGTTTTGTCTCCAAAGCCCCATATACTACCCACCACTGTGACCTGTACGCTCTTGTTGGCTGGTCCTCACTACATATTCGTCGCCAAACCCACTGGCTCCAGGCCATCTATAAATCACTGCTAGGCAAATCCCCACCTTATCTTAGCTCATTGGTCACCATAGCAACACCCACCCGTAGTATGCGCTCCAGCAGGTATATCTCACTGGTCATCCCCAAAGCCAACACCTCCTTTGGCCGCCATTCCTTCCAGTTCTCTGCTGCCAATGACTGGAACAAATTGCAAAAATATCTGAAGCTGGAGACACTTATCTCCCTCACTAACTTTAAGCATCAGTTGTCAGAGCACCTTACCGATCACTGCACCTGTACACAGCCCATCTGAAATTAGCCCGCCCAACTACCTCATCCCTATATTGTTATTTATTTTGCTCATTTGTACCCCAGTATCTCTATTTGCACATCATCTCTTGCACATCTATCATTCCAGTGTTAATACTAATTGTAATTATTTTGCACTATAGCCTATTTATTGCCATACCTCCATAACTTGCTACATTTGCACACACTGTATATATATTTATTTCTGTTGTATTTTTGACTTTGTTTTGTTTTACCCCATATGTAACTCTGTGTTGTTGTTTTTATCGCACTGCTTTGCTTTATCTTGGCCAGGTCGCAGTTGTAAATGAGAACTTGTTCTCAACTGGCTTACCTGGTTAAATAAAGGTGAAAAAAATAAATAAATTAAAAATTAAAATAAGGTTTAAGGAATAAACTGACCATAAGTAATGTGGTTATAGAAGTAATGTATAATATAGTACAAAGCCAATTTAGGGTTTCCATTAAACTAATTATCAGTGTGGAGCTAAGTTGGTGAAGTGAAGGTACTTCATTTTGTATCAGAGGTTAAGATGACAAACCATTGTAATTGCGCTATTTGTGGGATTTATTTGTCATTTCAATGGCATAGAGTCAAATCTGGGTTTATGAGTGTAATTCAACTGCTGGTATGTGTTGATTGAACAGCTACTACAGAGTATTTGGTTTGGTGATGTAGAAGGGAAGATTTGAAGTGCGTGTGGTTCAAATGGAAAGACTCATTTATTTAACAGGAATAGAGAGACGATTTCGTGGTAGTCATTTTATTTTTTGCCTAAGGGTTGGCTAGATTAAGCGATTGAGACTGGTGGCATAATGTCTATCAATAAATGGGGTATTGTTACTATGGATATAAATTCAATATATGTTGGTAAACTACAGCAAGTGTTTGGTGTTACTTGTAGCCTACTTAGAAAGGACAGTTACCTAGATATGATGTATTCTAATAATGGCGGATTGTGGCTATGATCTTAGTTGATAACAGGGGAAATGGGATGTAGTTTATGACACATAGTGAAGCGAATGTCTTATATTCATGGGAAGTGAAGCAAGGGAACTCAGAGAATAATAGGACTATTAAACTAACACTATGGATAATGAAGCAGTGTTGGAAGGAAGCAGAGTAATGAAAGATAACATTGACTGAGGACTATGGCAACTTTTGGTTGAGGTCACTACAGAAGTATTATGGACACACTATCGTAACAGATAAACTGAACCAAACATGACGTTACTACAGCAATTTAGGATGGTTAATGTTGTTACGTTAGTTTTTAAACCCTACGATAGAGGTAAATGCAGAACGCTGTTTGAGAGTGTGTTATTTGGTCTACTAGTAAAAATAGAAGAGTTTCCTAGTTTTTTGTCTGCGGGTGTTAGCCATTGGGGCTCGCTGAAACGTGAGAGAGCTGTAAGGGACATTATGGGTTGCGGTTGGTGTACAATAATAAATGGTTGCTGAGGAGAAGGAAGTCATAGAGGGTTAAATGTTTGGTGTGAAAGGGCTAGCTAGTTAGTGGTGCGAACTAGTGACGTTTAGAGTGGTGACGTAACTTGCTATGCGACGTGGAGGTAGTTGTTTAACTTGCTTGCATAGTAGGGATAATTTGGTCTACAATGGTGTGTAACTATATTTAAAAGTAACAACCTATGAACCGGATGAAGATGAATATCAGAGGCGTTGAAGATGTTTTTGTGAAGTACCACTTCTACATGCAACTGGTGTGCAACAGCCAATCGAAGGATTTTCTCATGTTTTATATCAAGGAAGGAGGACAGGAGTCCACCATTGAGTGAGAAGGGAGAAATATGTGTTCAGATACAACATTTTTAATGTTGTGGGTATAATGGTTGGCAAATGGACAAGAATATGTTTTAATCATTTAGCAGACGCTCTTATCCAGAGCGACTTACAGGAGCAATTAGGGTTAAGTGCCTTGCTCAAGGGCACATCGGCAGATTGTTCACCTAGTGGGCTCTGGGATTAGAACCAGCGACCTTTCGGTTACTGGCACAACGTTCTGAACCACTAAGCTACCTGCCGCCCCACCAACTCTACAATGAGGTTGTAGAGTTGGTGGTGACTCGGATGAGACATTGAAGTTGTGACATTGTCATGGGCAAGTCATTTTGAAATGTGAAGATGTATGAAGAACATAATGCCAGAATATTTTAGTGCCGGGAGTAATAAAGGGGTTGCTTAGCTGTGTTGATAATAAAATTGGATTTATCTAAATTAGCTAATTTGGGTAGTAGGTATATACACTGCTAAATTAATAGTTTTAAGAATGCATTGAGATAATGATCTGTATGTATTATCAGGATGAGGAAGGTCATAATAGAATTATGGATGTTTATACTGTATGTTAATATAAGTGTACATTCTGACAGTTGTAATGGGTGATAAAGTTGAGGGTTTTAATTTTGATTGATAAGGACCAAGTGAATCAATAAGGATTGTCATTTTAAATTTGGTTAAGTTAAGTAATTTGGGTTTTGGGTTATAATTTATAAGATGACCGAGTGATTTAAGTGCATCATTAGAATGTATTAGTATAAGTATTTTCAAAATGAAGGAGATTGATTGTACAATTGAGAACTGTCTTATATAGGTATTAGGTTAAAACAGTGATGCATTATGGTAATGTCTTCGGATAAACTTCTATGATTTATTTTGAGTAGACATTGTTGAATCATAATGTTTGAAACATGGAAGTTAATGTGAGGATTGTGACTGAAATCATGAATATGTTGATTAATTGGGTTAATGTATTAACATATTAGTCATTATATACATTTAAAGTATTGGGTGGTATTGATATGGATGTTTAGAGTGGTACATATCTATGTTGCTAGGCAAGTACTTAATTGGTTACTATCATGGGATTTTTGGTATTTCAGAAATAGGAATGTTATGTTATTTTCATATGATCTGATTTTGGTTGAATTCTTAAAGCATGAATAGTTTAGGGATGTACTGATTTAACAGGGAGTGAATACTGTGTATCTATGTCAGGAATAATAGGAGAACAAAGTCAGAGTTGAACATTGTATCTTTTAACAATCATGGGTTTTCAAATAATTGGGTCTGAGATGTCACTCATTAGACTATGTAAGTGATAATCACATAGCATTGGATACTATTATAGTAGATAGAGGGGGAATGTATGTAATTAAATAGGGGATACATGTTGGACATCAAGATTAGGAAGGTTTTGGGAATTTAACTAAAGATATGGGAAATATTAGAGACAAACAGGAAGGTATTAGGAGTATGAATAGAGATGTATCAGTCAATATTAATGCAAGGAGAGAAAGGACAAATTATTCATATATATGTTATTCCAGTTTAGAGTCCATTGATAATATTGATTGAGGAATGTGGAAGGTTAAGTTGGAAATGTATCATGTGGATTTTATGGTTTACAGGATTGAAGATGTGGAAACAAGACTATCTCAGTCGATCAGATAGCGCCCCGAGTGACCAGGGAAAAGCTTGGGGTTCCTCTGAATGAAGATGGATGAAGAAGACTGATGTTATTTTTATTTTTATATGTTCATTTGAATATATTATAATATCCATCTAACTTAGGAAGTGTCATGTACAGTGCCCTCCACTATTATTGGCACCCCTGTTTAAGATGTGGTCGAGGACTTCCAAAAATTCTCCTTTTTTTTAAACAACATAGAACCCAAATGCAAAAAAAGAGAAAAATCCAACCTTTTATTTAAGTACATAACTTTGGTGGTAAAAAAAAAATTCACACATTTAGAAAAAAAAAACTTGAAATCATGTGTCCCACAATTATTGGCACCCCTAACAATTCCGCTGAAAATTTTAATTGATTTTTTAAAAAATATATTTTTCTGTAGTTGCTAAAGTTGGTCAGGGTATCTAGGAACTTTTAATTAGTAATTAATGACTTCCTGTTTCCCTGGGGTATAAATATGACGTGACACAGAGGCCTAATTATCTTACCCATTTGTCAACATGGCAAAGACAAGAGAACACACCATTCAAGTAAGGCAGATTTGTGTCGACCTTCATAAGTCAGGCAATGGCTACAAGAAAATAGCCACTCGCCTTAACTTGCCCGTATCTACAGTCAGAGGAATCATTAAGAAGTTTAAAACAACTGGAACAGTGACAAACAAGGCTGGAAGAGGTCCCAAGTTTATCTTGCCACAACGCACAGTGAGGAGGATGGTAAGAGAAGTAAAAAAAAGTCCTAAGCTCACTGTCACAGAATTGCATCAAAGAGTGGCATCTTGGGGTCACAAAGTCTCCAAAACAACCATCAGACGCTCTCTACATGCCAACAAGCTGTTTGGGAGGCATGCAAGGAAAAAGCCTTTTCTCACTAACACTCACAAACGTAAACGTCTGGAGTTTGCTAAGCGGCACTGGGACTTCAACTGGGATCGTGTGCTTTGGTCAGATGAGACTAAGATTGAGCTTTTTGGCAACAAACACTCTAAGTGGGTCTGGCGTAAAACAAAAGATGAGTATGCCGAAAAGCACCTCATGCCCACCGTGAAGTATGGTGGAGGATCTGTGATGCTGTGGGCCTGTTTCTCTTCCAAAGGCCCTGGGAACCTTGTTAGGGTGCATGGCATTATGAACGCTTTGAACTACCAGGACATTTTAAATAAAAACCTGATGGCCTCTGCCAGAAAGCTGAAGATGGGTCGTCATTGGGTCTTTCAGCAGGATAATGATCCAAAACATGTGGCAAAATCTACACAAAAATGGTTCAGCAGTCACAAACTCAAGGTCCTCCCATGGCCATCTCAGTCCCCAGACCTCAACCCAATCGAAAACCTGTGGGGCGAGCTAAAGAGGAGAGTGCATAAGAGAGGACCCAGGACACTGGATGATCTAGAAAGATTGTGCAAAGAAGAATGGTCAAAGATCCCTCTCTCTGTGTTCTCCAATCTTGTGAAATGTTATAGGAGGAGATTAAGTGCTGTCTTGTTGGCAAAAGGGGGTTGTACAAATTATTAACATCAGGGGTGCCAATAATTGTGGGACACATGATTTCAAGTTTTTTTTTTCTAAATGTGTGATTTTTTTTTTTTACACCAAAGTAATGTACTTAAATAAAAGGTTGGATTTTTCTATTTTTTTGCATTTGGGTTCTATGTTGTTTAAAAAAAAAGGAGAATTTTTGGAAGTCCTCGACCACATCTTAAACAGGGGTGCCAATAATTGTGGAGGGCACTGTATCTTTGTATTTGTGGGGATGATGTCATGATGTTCACAATTTATTTATATGTATGTTTTTCTTGGTAGCATGTCTAAGATGATGGGTCAGATATCTAGCATAGTTTAGACTCTAGTCAGATATATACTACTGATTGGAGAATATTGTATTTTATATGAAGTTTTATATGAAGTGTTGGGGGTTAAGTAATGTTACTTACCACAAAAAAAAAAGGATTGTAATGATGTCATTTTATAGTGTTGTGGGAAACCAGGTGAGAGTTAGTAGATAAGTGACTTGGTGCCACAGAGTCTGGTAATAACATTAGAGAAGGTAGTGCCCACTGATGGGCACCAGATGTTCGTGAAGAAACGTGTAACAGAGTGTATATAAGCTGAGGGATGTCTTTGTTCAAGTTAGTTTGGAGATGGCAGAGGCAAAGCTCTGTCCTTCTGTTATAACGAACCATAATACCTATTAAATATTAAATGAACTTCCCAGCTAAGTGTCTAAGTATATTCTTACATTCTTAATTACTTGATACCCGAGAAACTCATCATAACAAAGAGCTACTTCCTGTGCTTGGCCCTCCTATGTTGAACATAATAAATGGCTCCCTATCCACCGGATGTGTACCAAACTCACTAAAAGTGGCAGTAATAAAGCCTCACTTGAAACAGCCAAATATTGGCCCGGAAAATGTAAAAAAAACTATCGGCCTATATCGAATCTCCCATTCCTCTCAAACATTTTAGAAAAAGCTGTTGCGCAGCAACTCACTGCCTTCCTGGAGAAAAATAATGTATACAAAACGCTTCAGTCTAGTTTTAGACCCCATCATAGCACTGAGACTGCACTCGTGAAGGTGGTAAATTACCTTTTAATGGCGTCAGACAAAGGCTCTGCATTTGCTCCTAGACCTTAGTACTGCTTTTGACACCATCAAACACCACATTCTTTTGGAGAGATTGGAAACCCTAATTGGTCTACACGGACAAGTTCTTACCTGGTTTAGATCTTATCTGTCAGAAAGATATCAATTAGTCTCTGTGGATGGTTTGTCCTCTGACAAATCGATTGTACGTTTCGGCATTCCTCAAGATTCCGTTTTAATACAACTATTGTTTTCACTATATATTCTGCCTCTTGGTGATGTCATTCGGAAACACAATGTCAACTTTCACTGCTATGTGGACTACACACAGCTGTACATTTCGATTAAACATGGAAGCCTGCGTTTCAGACATAAGGAAGTGGATGGCGGCAATGTTTTACTTTTACATTTGGACAAAACAGAGATGCTAGTTCTAAGTCCCAAGAAACAAAGAGATCTGCTGTTGGATCTGACAATTAATCTTGATGGTTGTACAATCATCTCAAATAAAACTGTGAAAGACCTCGGCGTTACTCTGGACCCTGATCTCTCGTTTGACAAACATATCAAGAATATTTCAAGGACAGCTTTTTTCCATCTTCATATCATTGCAAAGATCAGAAACTTTTTGTCCAGAAATTATGCAGAAAAGCTAATCCATGCTTTTGGCACTTCTAGATTAGACTACTGCAATGCTCTACTCTCCAGCTACCCTGATAAAGCACTAAATACACTTCAGTTAATGCTAAACACGGCTGCTAGAATCTTGACTAAAACCCCAAAAATTTATCATATTACTCCAGTGCTATCCTCTCTACACTGGCTTCCTATTAAGGCTAGGGCTGATTCCAAGGTTTTCCTGCTAACCTACAAAGCATTACATGGGCTTGCTCCTACCTATCTCTCCAATTTGGTCCTGCCGTACATGCCTACACGTATGCTATGGTCACAAAACGCAGGCCTCCTTATTGTCCATAGAATTTCTAAGCAAACAGCTGGAGGCAGGGATTTCTCCTATTGAGCTCAATTTTTATGGAATGGTCTGCCTATCCATGTGAGAGACGCAGACTCGGTCTCGACCTTTAAGTCTTTACTAAGTCACTGTCTTACTAGGAGGGGTGTGTCACTTGAGTGGGTTGAGTCATAGACGTGATCTTCCTGTCTGGTTTTGTGCCCCCTCGGGCATGTGCGTGGAGGAGATCTTTGTGGGCTATACTCAGCCTTGTCTTAGGGTAGTAAGTTGGTGGTCTGTTGATATCCCTCTAGTGGTGTGGGGGCTGAGCTTTGGCAAAGTGGGTGGGGTTAAATCCTGCCTGGTTGGCCCTGTCCGGGGGTATCGTCGGACGGGGCCACAGTGTCCCCCAACCCCCCCGTCTCAGCCTCCAGTATCTATGCTGCAATAGTCTATGTGCCGGGGGGCCAGGGTCAGTCTGTTATATCTGGTGTAATTCTCCTGTCTTATCTGGTGTCCTGTGTGAATTTAAGTATGCTCCCTCTAATTTTCTCTCTCTCCCTCTCTCCCTTCCCTCCCAGAGGACATGAGCCATAGGACCATGCCTCAGGATTACCTGGCCTGATGACTCCTGGCTGTCCCCAGTCCAACTGGTCTTGCTGCTGCTCCAGTTTCAACTGTTCTGCTGCGGCTATGGAACCCTGACCTGTTCACCGGACGTGCTACCTTGTCCCGGACCTGCTGTTTTTCGTCTCTCTCGCTCCCTCTCTACCGCACCTGCTGTCTCGACCTCTGAGTGCTCGGCTATGAAAAGCCAACTGACATTTACTCCTGAGGTACTGACCTGTTGCACCCTCTACAACCCAGCTGATCATCTATGAACGGTTGAACATCTTTAAGAACAATCTGGCCTTAATGGCCATGTACTCTTATAATCTCCACCCGGCACAGCCAGAAGAGGACTGGCCACCCCTCAGAGCCTGTTAATAATGGTGCCAATATTTTGTGGCTGATCTTTCAGTGGGGGAGTGGGTGAATGTGTCAAAGACCTGACTGGGCCCAGCATCGCATGGTATGGCTTGTTTTTGTTGTGTGCGTGGTTGTGTACTGAGGAACATGTACCTTGGTTCCAGAAGAAAGCCACTTTCAATTTCTTTAGGTTGGGGGCTTTCATCAAGGTAAGTGTTTCTTGGTGTAATGTCGTCCCCAGGCTATTGTGCACAGAGTGCATATAAGCCTGGGATATCAACCATTCAAAGTTGGCCGTAGTGGGAGTGACAATATAATTATATAGGAGTGACCTGAGTAAAGTATTTGTCATCGTTACTAGTTAACAAAGACAAAAAGTCATAATTATGTCTAAACCCTGCCCATTTCCACAATTTATCTTCTTAAAATGTTATTTTAAACCTAACCCTAACTAATGACGGCCAAGTTTTATGCGTTGGTCCACCAGACCTTCCGCGCATTTGGGCGTAAGTGTCTGGGAATAAGATTAGGTGTAATGTGACTAAAATTACTTCACTTCAGAGCGTATGCCATCCTTCAGCACAACATGTCACCCTTTATAAAGCACATGTTTATATCATATTCGGGATAGTGGGTTATGTCATATTTGACATTGGTGATTATGTCACACAGTTATGCCACATTCATGAACCCTTTATAAAGCATGACATACAGTTATATATACTTTGTAACACATTTATGTAGTGCTTATGAAGACTTTATGAAGCTTTTATAAGCTAAACGTCATTTAAATAACAAAATATTTGTTCTGAGTTTCAATCATATTTGCCGTCCCCTAGGCCTGTTCTCTATGACTCGCCTGAGACCACTCAGAGTTATAACTACTGTACTGTAACTCAGCTCCAATCACATTAGCTCAAGACAAATGGAGCCCAGAGGAGAACTAAAACACAATTTACTGTATGTCTTTATTTCTATCAGCCACAACAACAAGACTCCTCAGCACAAAAACACAGCCATTTCCTGCTGCCTCTAATTGAATGAGGTCACTTCCTGTCCGCTAATGGAATGAGGTTGTTGGGTCCGTAGTCAGTTATGCTGGAATGGGTTTGGGGTCTGTAACCACGTGATGAGGATAAGGGGTCTGTGTGTGTGCATGGGGGAGAGGGTTATACTGTGGCTAAGAACATGTATAATGTGAAACTTAAAATGTTCTTTATAAAACTGTGCATGTTTTCAGACAGACACTAAACTGATAGGTGTGTTAATCACAGCTGAAGGTTGATAACAGTTCCATGTTCTCACAAGCTTCTCCCCGAGCCCCATCCTTCATTTACATTTATAATGATGTTAACATGCTAAATAAAAAGCGTAATTACATTTGTAACATCATTAAACCTTTCCAAGAGGAGACGCCCCAGAGAGGAGACAGAGTAAGAATGAGAACGAGAGAGAGAGAGAGAGAGAGAGAGAGAGAGAGAGAGAGAGAGAGAGAGAGAGAGAGAGAGAGAGAGAGAGAGAGAGAGAGAGAGAGAGAGAGAGAGAGAGAGAGAGAGAGAGAGAGAGAGAGGAAGAGAGGGAGGAAGAGAGAGCCTTCTGTTGCTCGTTGTGTAAGCAGCCTCTGCACCCCCTAATGAGAAGGTTTCCCTCAGTGAACTTGGCACAAACATAATAGCAGATGCCCTTCTTAACACACTGGGAGAGATGGAGAGGAAAAGAGAGAAGGAAAGGGAAAGATAAATGGAGAGAAAAGGGTCGTGATGGAGAGGGGTAGAATGGGGGAGAGGGAGATCTATCTGCGGGTTGTGTGTGGTTGCTCTGTATTATTTGTGTCTGTCAGTATTTGCTGTGGGTGATGTGGGGTGTTTACAGTGCTGTCTGTGTTATTAAAATCACTTCCTGTAATTACACTAGGAGATAATCACTGCCTCACCTGAAATATTAATACATACAGCGGAAACGTTATTAATATTTATAAAGACACACACCTAGCATGCACACACACACACACACCTCTAAGCTGCATAAATCTACATTAATATTTCAGATGGGATTGAGCACTGAACATGACAGCGTGAATACAAATGCATGATTGGATTTAATGAACACATATATGACTGAGTTTGATCAGTTATCAGCTCTTTATAAATAAGATGAAAATTACAGTAACATCTTCAAGTTAATTGTTTCTCTACAGAGTCCAGTGACTGAAGTCATCTTTGTGGTTCCCCCATTCCTGCAGATATTGACAATACTTTAAGTGTTAGCTTTTTTGGACCATGATAGATTTTTACGTTTTAGGTGATGCTTTTATCCAGGGCGACTGACTTACAGTAGTGAGTGCATACATTTTCATACTGGTCCACCGTGGGAATCAAACACACAACCCTGACGTTGCAAGCGCCATGCTGAGCCACATGGGATGCTAACACTGTATTGAAAGTAAGTGATTTCCACAGAGGCAAAGTTATGCTGGTAAATATTGACTTATGCTCCAACTTTCTTCCCTTTTTCATCTCCTCCCACTCTTCATCCCCCATCCCTCTCTCCTCATCCCTCCCACCTCCCCCTCCTTCTGTCCAATCCCTGGGCGTGTAATATGACCTATTGCCATGGCTACAGCCAGCCATGACAGGAGGAGATAACAGGTAGTTCAGTGATGCGTGATACCCCTCTGGGATGGAGGAAACACATAGAATTACAATGACTAGAATAGACTATTCTGGGACTAGTGCTTGTCTCTATTGAATGTATTTATATTTCCTGCCTGGAAGGCACCTTGAGATGTCACTGTATTTTAAAATGTTAAAAATGGCCTTATTGAATAGGCTAAACCAGCTCCTTTCATAGTGCTGTCAGTTTCTCTGGATATCCAGCAGCTATTGGACAAAGATGTGGGTTGTGTGTGTATGTTTCCCCTCTCACTAGAAAAGGTGTATTTTATCTGAATCTGGAGAAAGAGAAGACAATTGCCAAAAACAAGATCTAGCCAGTAATGAATGAGAAAATGTGTCCTCTCCTGGCTTTTCTCATCTTTCCATTCCTCTCCCCTCCTAACTATGCCTCTTTTCTCTACTTCTCATCTTAATGATACATGCACCCACACACACGCACACACACACACGCACACACACACACACACACAGACACGCACGCACACACACACACGCACACACACACACATGCGCACGCACACACACACAAACGCACACACGCACACGCACGCACACACACACACACACACACACACGCTGGCAGCACATTCAGCACCCCTCCCCTCTGGTAACAGTGGTTTCTACTCTACTATGTCTCATAACCAGCCTACTGCAGAGAGATCCCTGTGAACACGTGGAACATTTAGACAAAGCAAGGAAACATACTGTAGTACACATCTCAGGCTGAAGCACATAAATGTTTCATGATAATATTGTATTACATAACTACTGATTTCTATATGATAGAGATGGAAGATTTGTGGAGGGGTGTATAGTAGTGTGTTGGAGCTCATGCAACACATCCCCTCATGGCGTGACAGCTTACCACATGCTTCAGTGGCTGTGTGTGTATATATGTGTGGTTGTGCCTGTGTATGTGTGTGTGTGTGTGTGTGTTTTTGTGCATGTGTGTGTGTGTGTGTGTGTATGAAGAACCTGGACCTCTCCCACTCACCATAAGCAGACAGACGGCTGATTCGGGCATGAGTTGGACGGCCATGATGGGGTCCTGTAGACTGACTGAAGTAAACCAGGTAAAACGACCAGACCGCCTCAACTAGAGAGACCTCCTCTCCTCCTCTTCTTCTTCCTCACAGACCAGTCTTCACTTGGTTAGCATACACCCCCTTTGTCCTTACCCTCTGTTTGTTGTTTCTACTCTCCTTTTTCTCAGCAGACCCTCTCCTCCCTCATTCTCACCACAATCCCCTCGAGACCATCTCCAAGTCGTCAGACTGAGAGAACACCGCTACCTCTCCTTCACTACCTCTCCTTCACTCGTTTTATCCCTCTCTTTTTGTCCTGCTTGTCTTTGATCTCAGATAAAACCCTCCGTCCTCTTCAGTCTTGACCCTCCTCCTGTAAACCCCTCGCCCCCCTGCCGAAACCTCCTGGGATCCTTTTACCTCAGGAGTACGCCCTCCTCCCTCCTTTCCTCCCCTCTTTTCTCCCTTCGTTTCTCACAACACAAAATCTGACAGGCAGCAATATGCTCCTCTCTTCTTGATCTCTTCTTTTATTTCTCTCCAGACACTCGTCTCTGTCTGTCTGTTCTGTCCTGGGACTGCTGTCTCTGCTCCAGAGGACCCCCTATCTGGCCGTGATGTTCCCCCACCTAAAGTGCTCCTTGCTGGGGGAGTAGCAGGAGCTCACAGCCTCTCCTTCAAACAGAGACCCAGGATACTGCAGCAAAGACGGAGCTCACACACACGCACTGTGGGAATGTGAGGGAGAGAGAGAGCGTGTGAGAGATAGAGATACATATAGAAGGAGATGAAGAGGGAGGCAGCGAGTCACTGGTAAGAGATTTCCATCCTGAGGAGAAAGGGAACAAGGGTGGGAGAGAAAGAGCGAGAGGGAGAGAGAGAGAGAGAGAGGGAAAGAGAGGAAAGAGACGTCGCCTATCGACAACGACAGAGAGTAGATCAGACGGTGCAAAGGAGCATGGGAGTTGGGCAAACACACCTCAGCTCGCTTAACAAATGGTGTGTGTATGTGTGTGTTCATGGTTGTGTGAGTGCATGGGTGCGCGTGTTTGTGTTAACCCCACTCTGGCCACAGAGTATCAACAAGCATCTGTGTTCCAGACAGCTTTTTAGAGATGACTGACAGCAGCATTGCAGATAAATAATTCAGATAAAATCACTGTCTCAGTGTGGCTTTTGTTCTCTGTGTGAGAGTGTGTGTGTTTGTGTGTGTGTGGAGGGGGGGGGTGCGGATGGAGAGTAGAGAGAAGTTTCTCCAAACATGTAATTACACAGCCGGTCGGTCCCCCCCAGCCACAATCAATCTCTCTCCCTCTCTCCCTCTCTCTCTCTCTCTCTCTCTCTCTCTCTCTCTCTCTCTCTCTCTCTCTCTCTCTCTCTCTCTCTCTCTCTCACATACTCTCTCTCTCTCTCTCTCTCTCTCTCTCTCTCTCTCTCTCACATACTCTCTCTCTCTCTCTCTCTCTCTCTCTCTGTGTGTGTGTGTGTTCTCTCAGGGTTAATTGGACCTCTAGAGGGCAATTGAGAGACAAATCCTGATAACATCACTGCTACGGATGGATCATTACAGTAACCACATGTGACACAGCCATTGAATGAACCAGAGGACGGGAAAAAAAAAATATCCACCTAATTTTTGTTGCTATGGGCAGAGCCAAACAATGCACAACAACTTTTTCAAACAGAAATTTGCATCCTGTAGCACTAACTCCAAAAAGTTTTGGGACACTGTAAAGTCCATGGAAAATAAGAGCACTTCCTCCCAGCTGCCCACTGCACTGAGGCTAGGAAACACTATCACCACCGATAAATCTACAATAATCGAGAATTTCAACAAGCATTTTGCTACGGCTGGCCGTGCTTTCCACCTGGCTACCACTACCCCGGCCACCAGCTCTGCACCCTCTGCTGCAACTTGCCCATGCCCCCCCCGCTTCTCCTTCACACAAATCCAGACAGCTGATGTTCTAAAAGAGCTGCAAAATCTGGACCCCTACAAATCATCTGGGCTAGACAATCTGGACCCTTTCTTTCTAAAACTAGCCGCCGAAATTGTCGCAACCCCTATTACTAGCCTGTTCAACCTCTCTTTCGTAACGTCTGAGATCCCCAGAGATTGGAAAGCTGCCGCGGTCATCCCCCTCTTCAAAGGGGGTGACACTCTAGATCCAAACTGTTACAGACCCATATCCATCCTGCCCTGCCTTTCAAAAGTTTTTGAAAGCCAAGTCAACAAACAGATCACCAACCATTTCGAATCCCACCGTACCTTCTCCGCTATGCAATCCGGTTTCCGAGCTGGTCATGGGTGCACTTCAGCCACGCTCAAGGTCCTAAACGATATTATAACCGCGATCGATAATAGACAGTACTGTGCAGCCGTTTTCATTGACCTGGCCAAGGCTTTCGACTCTGTCAACCACCGCATTCTTATTGGCAGACTAAATAGCCTTGGTTTCTCAAATGACTGCCTCGCCTGGTTCACCAACTACTTCTCAGATAGAGTTCAATGTGTCAAATCGGAGGGCCTGTTGTCTGGACCTATGGCAGTCTCTATGGGGGTGCCACAGGGTTCAATTCTTGGGCCGACTCTTTTCTCTGTGTATATCAATGACGTCGCTCTTGCTGCTGGTGACTCTCAGATCCACCTCTACGCAGACGACACCATTTTGTATACATCTGGCCCTTCATTGGACACTGTGTTAACAAACCTCCAAACAAGCTTCAATTCCATACAACACTCCTTCAGTAGCCTCCAACTGCTCTTAAACACTAGTAAAACTAAATGCATGCTCTTCAACCGAACGCTGCTTGCACCCGCCCACCCGACTAGAATCACTACTCTCGACGGGTCTGACCTAGAGTATGTGGACAACTACAAATATCTAGGTGTCTGGTTAGACTGTAAACTCTCCTTCCAGACTCACATTAAGAATATCCAATCCAAAGTTAAATCTAGAATCGGTTTCCTATTTCGCAACAAAGCCTCCTTCACTCATGCTGCCAAACATGCCCTCGTAAAACTGACTATCCTACCGATCCTTGACTTCGGCGATGTCATTTACAAAATAGCCTCCAACACTCTACTCAGCAAATTGGATGTAGTCTATCACAGTGCCATCCGTTTTGTCTCCAAAGCCCCATATAATACCCACCACTGTGACCTGTACGCTCTTGTTGGCTGGTCCTCACTACATATTCGTCGCCAAACCCACTGGCTCCAGGCCATCTATAAATCACTGCTAGACAAATCCCTGCCTTATCTTAGCTCATTGGTCACCATAGCAACACCCACCCGTAGTCTGCGCTCCAGCGGGTATATCTCACTGGTCATCCCCAAAGTCAACACCTCCTTTGGCCGCAATTCCTTCCAGTTCTCTGCTGCCAATGACTTGAACAAATTGCAAAAATCTCTGAAGCTGGAGACACTTATCTCCCTCACTAACTTTAAGCATCAGTTTTCAGAGCACCTTACCGATCACTGCACCTGTACACAGCCCATCTGAAATTAGCCCGCCCAACTACCTCATCCCTATATTGTTATTTATTTTGCTCATTTGTACCCCAGTATCTCTATTTGCACATCATCTCTTGCACATCTATCATTCCAGTGTTAATACTAATTGTAATTATTTTGCACTATAGCCTATTTTATTGCCTTACCTCCATAACTTGCTAAATTTGCACACACTGTATATTATATGTATTTCTGTTGTATTTTTGACTTTGTTTTGTTTTACCCCATATGTAACTCTGTGTTGTTGTTTTTATCGCACTGCTTTGCTTTATCTTGGCCAGGTCGCAGTTGTAAATGAGAACTTGTTCTCAACTGGTTTACCTGGTTAAATAAAGGTGAAATAAAAAAAAAATAAAAAAAATGGAAGTGATGGATTCAACTTCTGCTTTACTTCCCTACTGCAGCACGCCAGTGGCAAACTAGCCAGAGTACATTTTTAAGGAGTCCATTTATAGAGTGTAAAAGTCAAGTAAACAAGTGTAATTGTCTAAGTGCAATTGTACATTTAATTAATTTAATTTCGCTAATGTTAGCTAGACCTACTAGTAGTTGTCACAACAGATAATTTATTTTGCCTGTGCTACTGACAGCTATATCGGTCTGCTAATACAGGACTAGTAAAGGCCCAGTGTACTACTTTTGCTTGTATGCGGATGACACATTATAGTTGAATGCATTCAGTTGTACAACTGACTAAGTATCCCCTTTCCCTTTCCCTTATTCATATTTTTTTTTTCTTCTGATTTTCCAGGGGGTGCTGCAGCACCCTCAGCATCCCTACATCGCCGCTGAGGGTGCTAAAGATATACTATATGCTCAAAAATAATGGGAAATTATATTATTTTATACTAATACAATTGCTCAGAGAAAAATCTATATTTTTACAAGTAATACTTTAGATAGGTGTACAAGTTATTGGCACCCCTAAAGATTCTTATAAATAAAATCGAGCAAATAAAATCAGCATTAACATTTCACTTTTTTAAGCTTAAGGAGCTGTATTGTGGCCTTCCATAGCTTCCAGTTTCACTGGGATACAAACATTTTGTAAAATGCATGTAAAATCCATTTGTCATCCATCACCATGGGGAAAGGCAAAGAAAGAGACAAATGGTTCTTGACCTTCATAAATCAGGCAATGGGTACAAAACAATGGCAAAAAAAAAATGAAATATACCACTTACCACTATTAGGGCAATAATTAAGAAGTTTAAACCCCCTGGTGTCGATGTCCACGCCCCCGCGGAAATCGAATTAGCATAATAATAAAAATCCCTATCAAAATCCATCTGTTTAAGCTTGAGATATCTGTTTTTTGCATGGGCTGCGTCTCAATCCAGCCCATCCGCCAATGGCAGCCTTACGCATCTGCGGTGGAAAGTGGCCGAGCTACTGCTGTGTTTGTCAGACCATGAGACATTCCAAAAATCGGTCTTCTCACGAAAACGTCTATAGTGTCCGAACAGTTTGGGTTACACACTAACATGACCCCACTATGAAAAGATGAGACTCTCACGAACACGTACACGTCAGTTTGCTCTAGGATGCCCACAAGCCTCACAAGACTCATCGGAAGGCAGCCTGGTACCAAAAAGAATGGAAGTATATACAGTGAGGGAAAAAAGTATTTGATCCCCTGCTGATTTTGTACGTTTGCCCACTGATAAAGACATGATCAGTCTATAATTTTAATGGTAGGTTTATTTGAACAATGAGAGACAGAATAACAACAACAAAATCCAGAAAAAGGCATTTCAAAAATTTTATGAATTGATTTGCATTTTAATGAGGGAAATAAGTATTTGACCCCCTCTCAATCAGAAAGATTTCTGGCTCCCAGGTGTCTTTTATACAGGTAACGAGCTGAGATTAGGAGCACACTCTTAAAGGGAGTGCTCCTAATCTCAGCTTGTTACCTGTATAAAAGACACCTGTCCACAGAAGCAATCAATCAATCAGATTCCAAACTCTCCACCATGGCCAAGACCAAAGAGCTCTCCAAGGATGTCAGGGACAAGATTGTAGACCTACACAAGGCTGGAATGGGCTACAAGACCATCGCCAAGCAGCTTGGTGAGAAGGTGACAACAGTTGGTACGATTATTTGCAAATGGAAGAAACAAAAGAACTGTCAATCTCCCTCGGCCTGGGGCTCCATGCAAGATCTCACCTCGTGGAGTTGCAATGATCACAAGAACGGTGAGGAATCAGCCCAGAACTACACGGGAGGATCTTGTCAATGATCTCAAGGCAGCTGGGACCATAGTCACCAACAAAACACTTGGTAACACACTATGCCGTGAAGGACTGAAATCCTGCAGTGCCCGCAAGGTCCCCCTGCTCAAGAAAGCACATATACAGGGCCGTCTGAAGTTTGCCAATGAACATCTGAATGATTCAGAGGAGAACTGGGTGAAAGTGTTGTGGTCAGATGAGACAAAAATCGAGCTCTTTGGCATCAACTCACAGTGTTTGGAGGAGGAGGAATGCTGCCTATGACCCCAAGAACACCATCCCCACCGTCAAACATGGAGGTGGAAACATTATGCTTTGGGGGTGTTTTTCTGCTAAGGGGACAGGACAACTTCACCGCATCAAAGGGACGATGGACCAGGCCATGTACCGTCAAATCTTGGGTGAGAACCTCCTTCCCTCAGCCAGGGCATTGAAAATGGGTTGTGGATGGGTATTCCAGAATGACAATTACCCAAAACACACGGCCAAGGCAACAAAGGAGTGGCTCAAGAAGAAGCACATTAAGGTCCTGGAGTGGCCTAGCCAGTCTCCAGACCTTAATCCCATAGAAAATCTGTGGAGGGAGCTGATGGTTCGAGTTGCCAAACGTCAGCCTCGAAACCTTAATGACTTGGAGAAGATCTGCAAAGAGGAGTGGAACAAAAACCCTCCTGAGATGTGTGCAAACCTGGTGGCCAACTACAAGAAACGTCTGACCTCTGTGATTGCCAACAAGGGTTTTGCCACCAAGTACTAAGTCATGTTTTGCAGAGGGGTCAAATACTTATTTCCCACATTAAAATGCAAATCAATTTATAACATTTTTGACATGCGTTTTTCAGGATTTTTTTGTTGCTATTCTGTCTCTCACTGTTCAAATAAATCTACCATTAAAATTATAGACTGATCATTTCTTTGTCAGTGGGCAAACGTACAAAATCAGTGTGGGACCAAATAATTTTTTCCCTCACTGTATTGAAGTAGGTAGTTTAGTGCCCAATTTCTTTTGCTAACTGGGGTCAATTATTTTATTTTTTATCCTGATCTTTATTATATCTCTCAGATATAGGACAGACACTTTAAAACAAACTTCCTTTTGATTCATTTTTTGACTGTATATTTTTCCATGTATGAATCTGTTATTCAATGTGTTTCTATGGTCTAGTAGTAGTAAGGCCAATTTCAATGTTCAATGGCAGTACCAGTGCGTGGGTAAAATCACTGGGGAAGCCAAGCCAATACAATAGCCATATTACAACTATGTTGTTTGCTCGATAACCCATTCGTTCATAAGCCACCGTGATATACATCTCCATGACAACAAAAAGACAACAGTCACACACAGTGGCGGAATAAATTAAACTACACATACGTTTGTTTCATCACAACACCGGAGAGCAATATCTCTCCTGTGTGGTCCACAAAGCAAATATTGCAGGTCACAAACAGTTATATGACCTGTAGCATGGTCAAGCAAGTTAATGTTTTCGACAGTTTACTAAAAAACTACTGATTTAGAACCACGGAGTTACTGCAAGTCAGAACAAAATAAACAGTAGCACTGCCTCTGCTATTCCAGCACCATTTAAACATTTAAACATCATAAAATCAACAAGGCATTATGCATGGTTTAACACACTGAAAACAAACTGTACTGATTTCTGTGTGTGTTTGTGTGTGTGTGTGTTTGTGTGTGTGTGCGTGTGCGTGCTGACTCACCCTAAATGTTGACTCACCCTACTTGTAGACTAGTTGAACGCCAATGCCATCCTCCTCTCTTTCATGTTGTCAAAACGGTCTATAGCTTTGTCATACAGTACACTTTTAGTTTTAGTTTTCATAGGCTACCTAGCTAAAACGCTTGCTAGCCTAACTTCCTTGCATGGGCAAAAATGAACCAGCTAAGTTAGCTAGCTAGGTAATGTGAGCCTACTAGGCTACATCTAGGCTACATATTGAACTTCAATCGTCTCAGGCCAGTGGCACAATATATGAATTTATGGTTGAATCAGAATTGCCATCATAATTATTGGCCTGTACAGAGAATTAAGTCAAAACCACAAGTCCAAATCCACATCTCCCTCCATGGCTTATGAAAGGTTCAATTTAGCAAGCTAGCTACTGCAGGACATCAACACATGCAGACCAGAAACACACGTTTGTCTGACTCTGTTGTATTTTTGACTTTGTTTTGTTTTACCCCATATGTAACTCTGTGTTGTTGTTTTTATCGCACTGCTTTGCTTTATCTTGGCCAGGTCACAGTTGTAAATGAGAACTTGTTCTCAACTGGTTTACCTGGTTAAATAAAGGTGAATTAAAATATATAAATAAAAATGATGACATTTTGCTTAGGATGTGATTTGATTGGTGTGAAGCCAAATCCAAACTGGCCTCCCTTGGGGGGTGTTTTGCTGCGCCAGGACAACCCACAGTTGAGCTCAGCTCAACGCTGATTTGCAAATTATTATTTATTTATTTTTATCAAGGGAGGCCAAATGATTGCTGGCATCAATCAATCAAATTCTACGGCGGCAACATGTCATACTCTTTTGTTCCAGACAGCATCAGATACATGGGCTATACATACTGAGACAGAGGGGTGCTGTTTCCCTCGCTTGGATGATTTCTCCGAAGAGATTCAGCCACTTGCGAATTGACAGAAAATTATCAAAACACAGAGACAAGATACATTATTTTCATTATTATAATTTTTTTAATAGGTCAAACATTTTGGGAAGCCTGGCTTCTCTTGGCATCCATGAATACACGCCACTGCCTAAAGGGATCCTAAAATTAGCTAAATGATCCTTGGTATGACCATCTTATGTTAGCTTAGTAGAGGTTCTGGAGGCAAAGAAATATCCAAGGGCCACAGTTGGAGAATCACAGAACTTGGTCGCATCTTGTGGTCACCAAGTCTCTGAATCTACAATTAGAGGCTACCTCCATGCCAATAGGCTCTTTGGAAGGGTTGCCAGAAAAAAAGCCTTTATTGAGAGCATACAATAAATGTAAACGCCTTGAATTGGAACTAGGTGCTATGGACGAAAATAAAGGTATTTGGCTACACACACCAGCAGTGGGTTTAGTGTCGAAAGAAAGATGCATATGCAGAAAATAACCTCATACCTACTGTAAAATATGATGGTGGATCTTTGATGTTATGGGGCTCTTTTGCTTCCACTGGTCCGAGGGCCCTTGTTAAATACGCCCTCTGTTTTTTTTTTTTTACTCTTCCTGTTGAAAAGCGATATCCCAAGTATAAATACAGCAAAGTGCACACACTAAACGGTTTTGAGCAAACACAACTGTAAACTTCAAGGAGTAGGGCATTCAAGAAGTTGGTCTGATGGTCAGATGTTGTGTCATCAGCCTCACCCCTTGCTTGAGGAACAATAGAGGAGCAATAGAGAACAAAAGAGGACTTAAACACCATTGAAAACCTGTGGTTTGAATTGAAGAGGGCAGTCCATAAATGCAGCCTGAAGGATATCAAGGGATTGGAAAGACTCTGAATGGAGGAATAGTATAAAATCCATCCAAATGTGTTCTCTAATCTCATAAAACATTATAAAAAAAGGCTCAGTGCCATTTTCCTTGCAAGGGGAGGGTACACAAAGTATTGAATAGAGGGGTGCCAATAATTTTGACATCTATCTTTTTGAGGGAAAAAAAGATAACTTATTAAACAAAATCTCTTTCTCTGAGCAATTGTATTAGTATAATATAATATAATTTGCTCCTTTTTTGGAGCATACAATATAGCTCAGTATTTGTATTATTTATTTTAAACAGTGTTTTTTGTTTATATTTATCAAAGGTGGCAACAATTCTGGAGGTGACTGTATACTGAGTTATACAATTGTAAATGGTGTGTGTGTGTGTGTGTGTGTGTGTGTGTGTGTAGGTGGAGGCTGCTGAGGTGAGCACAGCTCAAGATAATGTCTGGAACGGTGCAAATGGAATGGCATCAAACATGTGGAAACCATGGGATTGATGTATCTGACACGTCCTCCCCAATTAAAGTGCCAAACCCCTCCTGTTGTGTGTGTGTGTGTGTGTGTGTGTGTGTGTGTGTGTGTGTGTGTGTGTGTGTGTGTGTGTGTGTGTGTGTGTGTGGTATTTTACACACACACACACAGACATTGAAATGCTCTATAATCCTTCGGAAAGTATTCAGACCCCTTGACTTTTTCCACATTTTCTTAGGTTTGTCTTATTTTAAAATTGATTAAAAATATATATATCTCAGCAATCTACACACAATACCCCATAATGACAAAGCGAAAACAGGTTTTAGAAAATGTTGCACATTTAGAACAATTAACAAACAGAAATACCTTATTTATATACCTATTCACACCCTTTGCTATGAGATTCGAAATTGAGCTCAGGTGCATCCTTTCCATTGATCATCCTTCAGATGTTTCTACAACTTGATTGGTGTTCACCTGTGGTAAATTCTATTGATTGGACATGATTTGGAAAGGCTCACACCTGTCTAAATAAGGTCCCACAGTTGACAGTGCATGTCAGAGCAAAAACCAAGCCATGAGGTCGAAGGAATTGTCCATAGTCCTTGGAGTTTACCAAAAGGCACTTAAAGACTCTCAGACCATGAGAAACAAGATTCTGTGGTCTGATGAAACCAAGATTGAACTCTTTGGCCTGAATGCCAAGCGTCACATCTGGAGGAAACCAGGCACCATCCCTACGGTGAAGCATGGTGGTGGCAGCATCATGCTGTGGGGATGTTTTTCAGAGGCAGGGACTGGGAGACTAGTCAGGATCGAGGAAAAGATGAACGGAGCAAAGTACAGAGAGATCCTTGATGAAAACCTGCTCCAAAGCACTTAGGACCTCAGACTGGGGTGAAGGTTCCCCTTCCAACAGGACAACGACCCTAAGCACTGCCAAGACAATGCAGGAGTGGCTTCGGGACAAGTCTCTGAATGTCCTTGAGTGGCCCAGTTGGAGCCCGGACTTGAACTCGATCTAACATCTCTGGAGAGACCTGAAAATAGCTTTACAGCGACGCTCCCCATCCAACCTGACAGAGCTTGAGAGGATCTGCAGAGAAGAATGGGAGAAACTCCCCAAATACAGGTGTGCCAAGCTTGTAGCGTCATACCCAAGAAGACCCGATGCTCTAAACACTGCCAAAGGTGCTTCAACAATGTACTGAGTACAGGGTCTGAATACTTATGTAAATGTGTTATTTCAGGAGGGGTTTTAATTTATAAATTAGCAAACATTTCTAAAAACCTGTTTTTGCTTTGTCATTATGGTGTATTGTGTGTAGATTGATTTACATTTACATTTACGTCATTTAGCAGACACTATTATCCAGAGCGACTTACAAATAGGTGCATTCACCCTATAGCCAGTGGGATCACCACTTCACAATGTTTTTTTTAGTTTTTTAGTTTTTGGGTTGGGGTTTGGGTTGGGGTAAGGGGGGGGGGGGGTAGAAGGATTACTTTATCCTATCCCAGGTATTCCTTAAAGAGGTGGGGTTTCAAATGTCTCCGGAAGGTGGTGAGTGACTCCGCTGTCCTGGCGTCGTGAGGGAGCTTGTTCCACCATTGGGGTGCCAGAGCAGCGAACAGTTTTGACTGGGCTGAGCGGGAACTATGCTTCCGCAGAGGTAGGGGAGCCAGCAGGCCAGAGGTGGATGAACGCAATGCCCTCGTTTGGGTGTAGGGACTGATCAGAGCCTGAAGGTACGGAGGTGCCGTTCCCCTCACAGCTCCGTAGGCAAGCACCATGGTCTTGTAGCAGATGCGAGCTTCAACTGGAAGCCAGTGGAGTGTGCGGAGGAGCGGGGTGACGTGAGAGAACTTGGGAAGGTTGAACACCAGACGGGCTGCGGCATTCTGGATGAGTTGTAGGGGTTTAATGGCACAGGCAGGGAGCCCAGCCAACAGCGAGTTGCAGTAATCCAGACGGGAGATGACAAGTGCCTGGATTAGGACCTGTGCCGCTTCCTGTGTAAGGCAGGGTCGTACTCTCCGAATGTTGTAGAGCATGAACCTACAGGATCGGGTCACCGCCTTGATGTTAGCGGAGAACGACAGGGTGTTGTCCAGGGTCACGCCAAGGCTCTTCGCACTCTGGGAGGAGGACCCAACGGAGTTGTCAACCGTGATGGCGAGATCATGGAACAGGCAGTCCTTCCCCGGGAGGAAGAGCAGCTCCGTCTTGCCAAGGTTCAGCTTGAGGTGGTGATCCGTCATCCATACTGATATGTCTGCCAGACATGCAGAGATGCGATTCGCCACCTGGTTATCAGAAGGGGAAAGGAGAAGATTAGTTGTGTGTCGTCAGCGTAGCAATGATAGGAGAGGCCATGTGAGGATATGACAGAGCCAAGTGACTTGGTGTATAGGGAGAATAGGAGAGGGCCTAGAACTGAGCCCCGGGGGACACCGGTGGTGAGAGCACGTGGTGCGGAGACAGCTTCTCGCCACGCCACTTGGTAGGAGCGACCGGTCAGGTAGGACGCAATCCAAGAGTGAGCCGCACCGGAGATGCCCAGCTCGGAGAGGGTGGAGAGGAGGATCTGATGGTTCACAGTATCAAAGGCAGCAGACAGGTCTAGAAGGACAAGAGCAGAGGAGAGAGAGTTAGCTTTAGCAGTGCAGAGAGCCTCCGTGACACAGAGAAGAGCAGTCTCAGTTGAATGACCAGTCTTGAAACCTGACTGGTTTGGATCAAGAAGGTCATTCTGAGAGAGATAACAAGAGAGTTGGCTAAAGACGGCACGCTCAATAGTTTTGGAGAGAAAAGAAAGAAGGGATACTGGTCTGTAGTTGTTGACATCAGAGGGATCAAGTGTTGGTTTTTTGAGAAGGGGTGCAACTCTCGCTCTCTTGAAGACGGAAGGGACGTAGCCAGAGAAAATGAGAGAAAAAACAATTTAATCAATTGTAGAGTAAGGTTGTAACGTAACAAAATGTGGAAAAAGTCAAGGGGTCTGAATACTTTCTGAATGCACTGTATAATGTTCTCATCTCAAATATTTCAAAAACATGTAGGCAATGTACATTCCACATGATAACTACACTCCATGTTGTCAAGTAAGTACTGCAACTTTTACTCCACCTCTCAGACCCAGATACAGGGGTGCAGACTAGAATGTTATGAAAATGAACAATACATTTAAGAGCAACGGGGATTGGGAACATAATATATCAAACACAAGAATATACGGTATGAACCTATGAGTGTTATGATTAAAATAAATCATATTTGGAGTTATGAGATCTTTAGTTAGACACCTCAGCTACTACTTAATTTAATGAATAAGAGTGTTAAGAATGTTAGGTAAGTTATCATTATCAAGAGGTGAGTTTCTGCTCAGTAAAAGACACTGTCCCAGGGTAAACTAAATCAAAAAGTGTCAATGAATGCTTTATCCAATCTGATTTGTGTTTGCTGATATCTGAGTATTCATTCAGGATAACTAAAACAAAAGTTTTAGATCCACAGGAAATCAGATCGCACCCTGTGCCTCACTGCATATGTCAAAGCGTGGAAATTGACCAGGCTCTTCGGATCTGGGTTGAGCAGCAGAGTGAAGTAGAGACAGGATCTGTGTTGAGCATGCAGAGTGAAGTAGAGACAAACACAAAATACAATTTAAAAAATATAAATATATATATTCTCTGCCCTAGGAACACAATCAATAAACCATGGAAATTAAAACATATCAAATAACAAAGTTATGAGGTGGTGCAGCCCACACTCTTAGAAAGAATGGTGCTATCTAGAACCTAAAAGGGTTATTTGGCTGTCCTCACAGGAGGACCCTTTTAAAAACTATTTTTGGTTCCAGGTAGAACTCCTTTGGGTTCCATGTAGACGCCTTTCCATAGAGGGTTCTACATGGAACCCAAAAGGTTTCTACCTGGAACCCAAAAGGGTTATCCTATGGGGAAAGCCGAAGAACCCTTTTGGAACCCCTTTTTCTAAGAGTGCAGGAGGCAGGTGTCTGTCTTATTTTTTTTCTCAATGCCAGGAAACCACCATACCGTACTGCATTACCTCCCGTGGATGGCTGCCCACAGGAAGTAATGCAGTCCATAGGCATGGTTGATCCTTAGCGCATAGCTAACTATGTCTGGTGAGAGCACAATGGAGGAACGAGTCTGTGCTAATATGAATACCTAAGGAAAATGGACACCTGCCTGCTGGGCTGTGCCACTTGCTGTGCCCCTTTAGTTTTCTGTTTGGTTTGTATGTTTGTGATTTTAATTAGCAAACTTTTTTTTATAAAAGAGGAATGGAAATAAAGAAACTGTTAAACTGTTAGTGAAAGCAAAGTCTGATGAACTGAACTATGAATATGGATTGATGTTTGTAATTTGATTGCAATGTTTTATGGAAAACAAACTTTAAAATAAATGTTGAGAACTGGACCTTTTGCATTTGACTCTACTTCACGCTGCCTGCTCAACCCAGATCATAAATAACTTGTAAATGTTCTACCGTTTGACACATGCTATTGCACTATTGCATCAACTTGAAGTCACTTATGGACAGTTTTCTTATTTATGAGAGTGTAAGAGACTGACATTGCAGGAGATATCCAATGTTTGTCTCTGACTTGGCTTTCAAATTCCAAGTTACTTTTAAAAGTAATAAAATCAACTTGCATTGATTATAGACAGCATGTGGCCCTAAGAAACCTGCAGAATAACAAGGTTGATTTCAATCAGTCAAACAGCTCTGATGTGTAGGTGTGTGAACAGACTCTGATAGTGAAAATGTCCAAGAGAAGGCAAACAGTATGCTTCACTTCCTCTTCTGCTGTGAATTCTGCCATATTGGCCTATATTCACTGCTTAAGAAAAAACATTGCATAAAGAAGGCAAGTAAATGGTCCATGGTTTAGTCCATGGTTTAGTTTTTATTCAAATTATAGACGGGTTGGTTGTTTAGCAACAAAAACTAAGTGTGTGCAACTATGGGGCAAAACAGACGGGGTCGGCTTAGATTATTGACAAACTACATTTAGTCTCCAATGTTTATTGGAAACATTAATTAATTTGCACAATGAGCACTAGCAAATGTTTGCCATATTAACATAGACGTGATGTCAAGAACATGGTATCAAGAACAAGATAAAACTAGCTGAAACTGTTGTGGAAATTAATCACTATACTTTATTAAAAATCAAAGTTCTTACAGAGTTTTTGTAGAATCAAGATTTACTTTATTGAATTTCAACAAAGGGAAGCTGGTCTGCAGAGTAGCCTCCCTTTGTTGAAATTCAATAAAGTAAATCTTGATTCTACAAAAACTCTGTAAGAACTTTGATTTTTTTTAAAGTATAGTGATTAATTTCCACAACATAATTGGCGAGCTTGCCAGGAGCTGAAAAAAGAGATATTTGAGTGCTTTGCCGTCAGACTCAGTGGCCACTGTTAAACAAAGGTAAGCGACGTTCTTGCTTCTAGCATAAAAAAGCTGTGTGTTTCGTTCAAGCTGAATCTGGGGGTGAGGTACGGAAAGGTTCTCTCCAGCATTTAAGGACAAAATGTACCAAAAGTACAGAGTTTTTGTTGGAATGAGAAATAAGCATGCATGCAATGTGATTGTAGATAAGTGTAAATAAGACAAGCAGGCTAGCATAGACGCAGGCTAGTAGATAAGCAGGCTAGCATAGACGCAGGCTAGTAGACAAGCAGGCTAGCATACACGCAGGCTAGTGGACGAGCAGGCTAATACGTAGGTTTGCTCGTCCGGAGTAGGGGACGCATCATCCTGTTGTGGGGAGATGCACGAATTAGACAGCTAATCGGGTAAAAAATAGGTCATCATAGTAGGTGACACCATAAATTGGAAGTCGCGCCGGTCATCTCAGGTAGGTGGACAGTTGTGAACAGCCACCAGGGCTTCAACATATAGACAAATAATTAGAGAGAGTAGGTCTGCTCATCTCGTATGGGTGAATGGTTTGCTTGAGCGGCTGTGGTTCATTCAATTGTGATTAAGTTGCATGTTTCATCTGTCTCATTCAGGTTGCTCATTTGGTCAGGTTGATACATTTGTTCGTCCTGCTGGTCATTCTGTCTGATTCATTTAAGCACGAGTGGCGGCTTATCTGTGTGAGTGATCGGACAATAATAAGAAATCCTGTAAATAATAGCCTTTGTGAAGAAAGTGTAAGGAAAGGGACTATATTTTAGGTCGTTTGAAGCTTCTATGGCTGGTGGAGAAAGGGAAAGCCCAATCTTGCATGAGGAAGAGGATAATTAATAGTTGGAGAAAAAGGTCACATGTACGGGGGTGATCATATGACGTCAACACATTGAATTTCGGTCAAGCTTTTAGGGGGTCATTACATTTGGGAAATTTAGAAGTAATATAGGATTATGGTCAAATTGACCATAGTGAAATGTCAAATGTTGATAGGGGTTAACATTCCAAATTTGGGCACTATTATAGAAGAAAATATTCCTGTAGGTTGTACGAATATTGATTGTGTGTTGGGAAATAGCGTTGTGTGAATGTGATATGAGAGTCGTGTGGATATGGGAATGAGTTAATCTGAAGTTTGGAGAATAAACTGTTGATATAATGATATCTGGGGAGATGTTAGTTCAGGGAATAGTGACCAGTCTATAGGATTCTGGGAGGATTTTATGACTGAGGGGCAGGGTCTAGGTAGTTAAAGTTGTTGTTCTGATTGGAACTAGATTATGGTAAACTAACTTGTGGTAATAAAGAATCATTAGAAATACAAATGGTTTGGTTGATATGAATATACTAAAATATGATGAATGTTATGTGCGGGTAATTGATTACTAGGGATTGGATAAAAGTGGAATAATATATAAGTGCTGGCTTGCGCGCCCAAACACATAGACATACGTGGGGGGTGGGAGACAGTACATAGAACATTTGATAGAAATAAGATTAAGCATTATAATAACTATCTATCATTTTGGAGCATAGGTGATATAGTAAAGGAATTTTAGTATATTAGGGGGGAGAAACATAATCCATTTGATTAAATTCGTTAGATCTGTTTCCAAATCAATGAATGTAGATTTGACTCGTTGACTGCTAAGTCATTCCTGTTGAGCTTGAGAGATCTTTGTCCGGTAAAGCTATTTTCTGATAAGTGTGATATGTGCCAGATACTAAAACTACAGACCATTATAATTGGAATAAAGGAGGATTTACTTGTCATTTCAATAAAGTATAGATTCTGCATTACTGACTAAAATCGAGATTTTCTGATTATAGTTCAACTATGGTTAAGGGTTGTGTAGATTGATAAAACAGTCAGTGTTGATTTTGTGGTGTAAAACTGGGATTTAGTAGTTTGCGGGGTTCGAATTGAACGACTCACTTATTTAACAGGAATAGTGGGGGGAGGAAGAGAGTTATTTTTTGGGTTGCCAAATGAGTTGATAGTTTAAAAACTACTGAGAATAGTGTTGTAATGTGGACTATTACATTTAATATGGATATGAATTAAATGTATGCTTGTCAACTATAGCAAGTATTTGGTTTATGAATAGCGGACTGGCAATTGCGATAGAGCTGTGGCCATGATTTGAATTGATAACAAAGGAAAGTAATTAATAGGGAAGTTAGAATTTCAACTGTGAATTGTTTGGGTAGACTGAAAGGAAAGTAATGTATTTTAGTAATATGAATGCAAATATACTATTAGTTATGGGTGGTTTGTGAATAGATTTGACTAATGCCATGTTCTAGTTCGTGGGTAAAAGAGAGACAGTCCAGCGAGTACGAAACGAGCTGTAAGAGACATTTGAAGCAGAAATCTGAATAATTGAATGGAAAACATTTATTTGACAAATTCTAATTGTTATTACTTTATTTTATAGTTTGCGTAACACCAGTGACGTATGCAAATAGTTAATGAAGTCTAAAACGATAATTTGTTTTCGTTACGTGGACCAGTGGAGTGTAGGTAGTTTTAAATATTATGCTGATGTGATAGCACCAACTGTATGTAAGTTCTAGATTTGTGAAACAACAAGTTTGTGTTTTAAAATAAATTAATGCAATAGGATACAATTATAACATTATCAGAAAAAGGCTAAATGTAATGCGAAACAGTTATTACCTATGTCATTGATTCAGTAATGAGACATTTACATTTTTACATTTTTAGTCATTTAGCAGACGCTCTTATCCAGAGCAACTTACATTATCTTATTTTTATTTGTTTAAATTCATACTGGCCCCCCGTGGGAATCGAACCCACAACCCTGCCATTGCAAACGCCATGCTCTACCAACATCCCTGCCGGCCATTCCCTCCCCTACCCTGGACGACGCTGGGCCAATTGTGCGCCGCCCCATGGGTCTCCCGGTCGCGGCCGGCTACGACAGAGCCTGGATTTGAACCAGGATCTCTAGTGGCACAGCTAACACTGCAATGCAGTGCCTTAGACCACTGTGCCACTCGGCAGCAAGGGTTATAGTAATAACAGAGAACTAGGTAGGAGAATTTAGGATAGGGACTAGCTGTCCAGATATAGACAAGTAAAAGAGAAAGACAAAAAAGGATGAGTTAGGGAATAAATGCCAAGACGAAGATTAGAACGAGAACCAGCCGCATTTATGTATAGGATAAGAGGAGATAGAATAGTGGATTACACAGAGACGGGAAACATAAAAACAATAACGTATGATATAGATATACTGAAAGACAGGAAAAGAAGGTATAGGAAGTTAGATATGAAAAACCGACATTAAAGAAAATAGAAACGTGAATATGATTAGGGGTGAATAGGGGGTGGTCTAGCGACCTAGAACTGAATAGACTACTGGGAAAATACCTAGGGACAGGAAAGTGAGGAGGCAATTTTATAGGTTTGGGGTAAGATAAGGGAACAAAGGAAAATAAGAGTATAATACGAGAGCACAGGGGAGCGGGTGTCTTATCTTGATGGAAAGTGAAGCAAGGGGACAGAGAGAATAAAATAATATTAAAAGGAGGGACAAAAGGGATAGAAACGTATTTTTGGAAAGAAGCAGAGTATGAAGATATTAGGGAGAAGGATACCATAAACTGAGGAATGTAAAAACTTTTAGCTGAACTAACTACAGAAATAGTACTGACCCAACATCCTAAGAAAGACACTGAATAAAAAACAAGGCTAAACAGCAATCTAGTATTGGGAAAGTTGTTTTTAGCCTTGCGATAGAGGTAAATGCAGAACGTTGGTTGAGAATGGTTTTATTTGTTATTTACTAGTAAAAATAGAAGTTTCCATGTTTTAGGCTGCGGGTGTTATTGACTGGGGCTCGCTGAACTCGAGCGAGCTGTGAGGAAGATCATGGGTTAAATTTGGTGTAGCCGGAGCACTGGTTGCTGGGGGTAAGGAGGGGGTGAGTGTAACCGGAGTGAAATGGCTAGCTAGTTAGCGGCGCGCACTAGTGGCGTTTCAACCGGTGACATCACTCGCTCTGAGACCTGGAAGTAGTTGTTTCTCTTGCTGTGCAAGGGTCACGGCTTTTGTGGAGCGATGGGTAACGGTGCTTCGAGGGTGACTGTTGTTGATGTGTGCAGAGGGTCTCTGGTTCAAGCCCAGGTAGGGGTGAGGAGAGGGACGGAAGCATATCTGTTACATTGATGGTGTTGACCCGATTTACTGGTTGCAATGATTGGAATATCAGAAAGGGATTGTCCTACCAACTCATGGCGGCCTAGGGTAACATAGTAATTAGACCACGTCTCAAACAACATTTTAATAGATACTTGGGATCAAATATCACTGATTCCTTACACTGAGAAATTAAATGTATTTGCGACATGGAAAAGTATTACATTTAGTGGGGTTAAAGAATCCTTCCGAGGGTCAAATATAATGGATTCTGAAAGGTTACATGTAAATTGGCAGTATGTATGGGCGACAGTGTGAATGAGGGTTACAAATAGTCAAATGCTGTATCACGCTGCATTTAAACAATCGCTGAACGGCGTGAATTTGAGGTTTGTGTTATGGGCGTCGAATGACGAGAACACTGATGGGCCGAACCATCATCACATTAGTAAACTGTTTTGGGGGAGGGGGGCCACAGGGCATGGGGGAAAGTACAACCAACGAGGCAAGTGATAGCATATTTGGGGATTTGAGATTTCGAAGTCACAAAGTGTGATCGAGTGGGAGCAGTGCGACTAGGGAAAAGCCTAGGGGTTTAAATCTAATGAGACTTTATTTCGCTTTATGCGCACTGGATTCTGGAATTCACTAGTTAAGAGGTATCAATATGGAAACTAACGAAATGTGCACTTTTTCTTCCAGGAAAAAGGGGGGTCCCGAGACTATTAAAAGGCCTGGCCATCTTTGTTTGTTGTTTTACTGTATGTTTTTCAAATAACCACAAACAACCCACTTAGTATGAAATGTTAGCTGTATAGGATTTTTTTTATTTATTTTAGGGTTCTTTTCACAGGATAGAAGTGATATATCTTAAAGGGGCAAATACATGTAATTTGAGGTTTTATTTACTGAGTGTACACTCGGGATACAACATTTATGAAATGTTTTGATGGTTGTTAATGATTAGTCTACTATAGAATGAAACACTTATTTGAACGGTTTGAATGACCTCTAACTTTTGTCCTGACTTTCTCGTGTGATTTGATCACCCACACTGGAAAACCGAGTGACATAGGATGATGAGTTTAAGGTAATTTATGATACAGAGTTAAGGGTCATTTATAATACTCATAATTATGAAGAAGTTTATAATTTGGTAATAATCCTATATATCATTCCAAACAGGACAAGGATGAAGTGAGAGAGTTAGTCCTGAATGAGGGATATTCCTTGAATAATCTTATGAGGATACAATTAGGTTAAGATATTACCAAAGGTTATCATTTTAAGTTCATTTATTATTTTGGTTCAACAGACAATATTGTTGTTATTTTGTTTTTGAACACATGAATCACGATGTGAGGCATGTGTCCAAAGGGGGGAAGTATTGGTTACATGGGCTTTAATGGGTTTTTTGGGAGATATACAACTTGTATTAAGGATATGAGCAGTAGTAATAATGCGTTATGGGTTAGGCTAAATGTTTTTTGTGATAGGAGGCAGGGTGTAGAGGAGGGGCAGGGGCAGGGGCAGACCTTTGAGATCGTCGAGACTTTCGAGACCTTCGAAACCTTCAAGACTTTCAAGACCTTCTAGATCTTCAAGATATTTCAGACATCCAAGACGCACCAGATATCCCCATCATTGATTTCTCTGCCCTTGACTAGTCCCCCTGAGAATAAGGGGAATGGTATACTGACAATAGTAAAGAGCAAAAATAACAAAACAGAGAAGAGAAACAGACAGGATTAAAATCTATTTCTGCACAAGCAGGAACCATAACTAGGATACAAAAAGGGATCGCTATTAAAGTACGAGGGTTAAATGGTTATTTTAATAGCTTACATGACGAAGAACAGTTTCTAAAGCTGCATATCTAAGGCTCTGGTCTGTCCAAGAAGTGAGGGTAAACGGTAGACATGTTCTCTGCTATCCTTTTTGTTTTATTTATTATTTTGGGTATAGGGGAGGGTCACTTGTTTTTTTTCAAGCGTTCATGGAGGATTTAGGTCAAATATATATGCTTAAGGGAGGGCCATCCATTTTCTTTTCAGAGAGGTCAGTTAATCTCCATGTAACCCTTATTATAAATAACATTCACTCCCTTACCAGTCTGGATGATGCTGGTGCTACTAGGCAGGGCACAGTGGATGAGATAGAGGAGCGATACACCCCAGAAGGGGCTATGAAGATCTCACTGTCTATCCTGAGGAAAATGAACAAGAACAACTTCGCTGAGAAGTTACTGACAGGCTGCATGTGCCCGGGGACAGACTGGCCATCTGGCATTTTGGGCAAATGCCAGATGGGCTGGTCCAGTTTTAACCTAGTGATCCCGTCTATTTTGGGATTTTATCGCAAAATTATCATTATCGGGCTAATAATGGGTAGTGATGAGGGATTAGTGCTTTTTAAGGTCGGTTCGGTTTCGTTTAGATTATTTTTTTAAAACATTAAATGCACTGAATGAATGCATGAATTATGTGGGTTGAATGCTGTAACAACAATAAAACAATTAATAAAAGTCCCATGATGGTAATGATTGCCCATTACTGCTTATCCATTATTAACCATCAGTTATTCACATTACTTTACTTTAATATGCATGAATTATGTGGGTTGAATGCTGTAGCAACAATAAAACAATTAATAAAAGTCCCATGATGGTAATGACTGCCCATGACTGCTTATCCATTATTAACCATCAGTTATTCACATTACTTTCCATTAATAAAATATTTCAGTTGTTGTGTATATTACATTTGTTTTGTGACTTTATTATTTCCTTCCAAGTCATTATCTCATCTCTATAGAGCTGCTGCCTATGCTGTCTGACAAAATCACTATTTTAGTAGTTCTTCAAAGTAAATAAGGTATACATTTATTACTGCTGAATCGAAACTATCAATCACTCAATCATGTATTTTCAGGTAGAGATACCTCGCGAAGAAACTTCTCTCTATGTATCCCCTCTGACTGTGGTCCTCTGTAGCTCAGCTGGTAGAGCACGGTGCTTGTAACGCCAAGGTAGTGGGTTTGATCCCCGGGACCACCCATACAGAAAAATGTATGCACGCATGACTATAAGTCGCTTTGAATAAAAGCGTCTGCTAAATGGCATATTATTTATTATTATTATTGATTGTGCATTCTTCTGTCCCTTATGTAGCAGGCGTGAAAGAAAAACAGACCAGACAAGTAACCGCGCAATGGATTATGGTCATTGAAGTTAATTATCACGTTTTCTGCTCTAAACTATGTAGAACATTGGCCTTTTGGAAACTACAACTCCCTACTACATCGAACAGTTCGGACATGATCTGATTTATCTCTAGAGAAACTGCAGTGCAATGTCTGCATTGAGCTCAAAGAAAAAACTCAAACAAAATGGATTTCAAATAATTGAACCAAAATCAGTCAATTAGTTGTTTAATAATGCTCAGCACTAATAAAAAACACTCAGCATTAATAATTGGTCTTTCAAGGGAAAAAATGGGCCGGTGTGGAAGCCTCAAGGAAAAAAATGGGCGGTGTGGGGGCCTCAAGGAAAGAATATGGGCGGTGTGGGGTCCTCAAGGAAAATGTTTCCTTACTGTGTGATAGAAATACCAGGGTCGATTCTTGGTCCCAGTCCACCCCTGCATGTGCCTCTTTGTTTGTGCAAATACAGTAAAAAATAATATTACAAACTTAATCTTAGTAAATATGGTTTAGCAAAATGTATGATTAGCATCTGGGGTAGAGAAATAAAGTGCCACTTCAGATTACCACAGTGGCTTGCGAAAGTATTCACCCCCTCTTTACATTTTTACTATTTTGTTGCCTTAAAACCTGGAATTAAAAATTGATTTTGGGGGGGTTTGTATCATTTCATTTACACAACATGCCTACCACTTTGAAGATGCAAAATATTTTTTGGGTGTGAAACAAACAAGAAATCAGACAAAAAAACAGAAAACTTGAGCGTGCATAACTATTCACCCCCCCAAAGTCAATACTTTGTCGAGCCACCTTTTGCAGCAATTACAGCTGCAAGTCTCTTGGGGTATGTCTCTATAAGCTTGGCAAATATAGCCACTGGGATTTTTGCCCATTCTTCAAGGCAAAACTGCTCCAGCTCCTTCAAGTTGGATGGGTTCCGCTGGTGTACAGCAATCTTTAAGTCATACCACAGATTATCAATTGGTTTGAGGTCTGGGCTTTGACTAGGCCATTCCAAGACATTTAAATGTTTCCCTTTAAACCACTCAAGTGTTGCTTTAGCAGTATGCTTAGGTTCATTGTCCTGCTGGAAGGTGAACCTCCGTCCCAGTCTCAAATCTCTGGAAGAGTGAAACAGCTTTCCCTCAAGAATTTCCCTGTATTTAGTGTCATCCATCATTCCTTCAATTCTGACCAGTTTCCCAGTCCCTGGCGATGAAAAACATCCCCACAGCATGATGCTGCCACTGTGGGGATGGTGTTCTCGGGTGATGAGAGGTGTTGGGTTTGCGCCAGACATAGCGTTTTCCTTGATAGTCAAAAAGCTCAATTTTAGTCTCATCTGACCAGAGTACCTTCTTCCATATGTTTGGGGAGTCCCCCACATGCCTTTTGACGAACACCAAACATTTTTACTTATTTTTTTCTTTAAGCAATGGCTTTTTTCTGGCCACTCTTCTGTAAAGCCCAGCTCTGTGGCGTGTACTGCTTAAAGTGGTCCTATGGACAGAAATTCCAATCTCCGCTGTGGAACTTTGCAGCTCCTTCAGGGTTATCTTTGGTCTCTTTGTTGCCTCTCTGATTAATGCCCTCCTTGCCTGGTCCGTGAGTTTTGGTGGGCGGCCCTCTCTCGGCAGGTTTGTTGTGGTAACATATTCTTTCAATTTTTTTATAATGGATTTAATGGTGCTCCATGGGATGTTCAAAGATTCAGATCTTTTTTTATAACCTAACCCTGATCTGTACTTCTACAAAACTTTGTCCCTGACCTGGTTTGATAGCTCCTTGGTCTTCATGGTGCTGCTTGCTTGGTGGTGCCCCTTGCTTAGTGGTGTTGCAGACTCTGGGGCCTTTCAGAACAGGTGTATATATACTGAGATCATGTGATAGATCATGTGACACTTATATTGCACATAGGTGGACTTTATTTAACTAATTATGTGACTTCTGAAGGTAATTTGTTGCACCAGATCTTATTTAGGGGCTTTATAGCAAAGGGGCTGAATTCATATGCACGCACCACTTTTCCGTTATTAATTTTTTTTAATTTTTTTAATTTCACTTCACCAATTTGGACTATTTTGTGTATGTCCATTACATAAAATCCAAATAAAAATCCATTTAAATTACAGGTTGTAATGCAACAAAATAGGAAAAACACCAAGGGGGATGAATACCTTTGCAAGGCACTGTACATAGACATGGAATTCTGGTCACTTTAATAATGGAACACTAGTCACTTTAATCATGTTTACATGCTGTTTTACTATTTCATATGTATATACTGTATTCTAGTCATGTCCATCCTATTGAACTGTTGTGGAACATATACTATTTTAGCCACGTATTCTTCAGATGTACTAAATATTCTATCCATATACTCTCCATAATATCTATACATGCCTTCACACATGTATATATATATATATATATATATATATATATATATATATATATATATATATACAGTGAGTGAAAAAAGTATTTTATCCCCTGCTGATTTTGTACGTTTGCCCACTGACAAAGAAATTATCAGTCTATAATTTTAATGGTAGGTTTATTTGAACAGTGAGAGACAGAATACCAACAAACAAATCCAGAAAAACGCATGTCAAAAATGTTATACATTGATTTGCATTTTAATGAGGGAAATAAGTATTTGACCCCCTCTCAATCAGAAAGAGTTCTGGCTCCCAGGTGTCTTTTATACAGGTAACGAGCTGAGATTAGGAGCACACTCTTAAAGGGAGTGCTCCTCAATCTCAGCTTGTTACCTGTATAAAAGACACCTGTCCACAGAAGCAATCAATCAATCAGATTCCAAACTCTCCACCATGGCCAAGACCAAAGAGCTCTCCAAGGATGTCAGGGACAAGATTGTAGACCTACACAAGGCTGGAATGGGCTACAAGACCATCGCCTAGCAGCTTGGTGAGAAGGTGACAACAGTTGGTGCGATTATTTGCAAATGGAAGAAACACAAAATAACTGTCAATCTCCCTCGGCCTGGGGCTCCATGCAAGATTTCACCTCGTGGAGTTGCAATGATCATGAGAACGTTGAGGAATCAGCCCAGAACTACACGGGAGGATCTTGTCAATGATCTCAAGGCAGCTGGGACCATAGTCACCAACAAAACAATTGGTAACACACTACGCCGTGAAGGACTGAAATCCTGCAGCGCCCGCAAGGTCCCCCTGCTCAAGAAAGCACATATACAGGCCCGTCTGAAGTTTGCCAATGAACATCTGAATGATTCACAGGAGAACTGGGTGAAAGTGTTGTGGTCAGATGAGACAAAAATCGAGCTCTTTGGCATCAACTCAACTCGCCGTGTTTGGAGGAGGAGAATTGCTGTCTATGACCCCAAGAACACCATCCCCACCATCAAACATGGAGGTGGAAACATTATGCTTTGGGGGTGTTTTTCTGCTAAGGGGACAGGACAACTTCACCGCATCAAAGGGACGATGCACGGGGCCATGTACTGTCAGATCTTGGGTGAGAACCTCCTTCCCTTAGCCAGGGCATTGAAAATGAGTCGTGGATGGGTATTCCAGCATGACAATGACCCAAAACACACGGCCAAGGCAACAAAGGAGTGGCTCAAGAACAAGCACATTAAGTTCCTGGAGTGGCCTAGCCAGTCTCCAGACCTTAATCCCATAAAAAATCTGTGGAGGGAGCTGAAGGTTCGAGTTGCAAAACGTCAGCCTTCAAACCTTAATGACTTGGAGAAGATCTGCAAAGAGGAGTGGGACAAAATTCCTCCTGAGATGAGTGCATACCTGATGGCCAACTACAAGAAACGTCTGACCTCTGTGATTGCCAACAAGGGTTTTGCCACCAAGTACTATGTCATGTTTTGCAGAGGAGTCAAATACTTATTTCCTCATTAAAATGCAAATCTATTTATAACATTTTTGACATGCGTTTTTCTGGATTTTTTTGTTGTTATTCTGTCTCTCACTGTTCAAATAAACCTACCATTAAAATTATAGACTGATCATTTCTTTGACAGTGGGCAAACGTACAAAATCAGCAGGGGATCAAATACTTTTTTCTCTCACTGTATATATATATATATATATATATATATATATATATATATATATATATATATATGGAGGAGTGGGCCAAAATCCCTGCTGCAGTGTGTGCAAACCTGGTCAAGACCTACAGGAAACGTATGATCTCTGTAATTGCAAACAAAGGTTTCTGTACCAAATATTAAGTTTTGCTTTTCTGATGTATCAAATACTTATGTCATGCAATAAAATGCAAATTAATTACTTAAAAATCATACAATGTGATTTTCTGAATTTTTGTTTTAGATTCCGTCTCTCGCAGTTGAAGTGTACCTATGATAAAAATTACAGACCTCTACATGCTTTATAAGTATGTAAACCTGCAAAGTCGGCAGTGTATCAAATACTTGTTCAAGTTTGCACTCAGAAGACCTGAAATGTTCTGCTCTGTGTGTCGGTCTTCAAAATGTACTTAAAAATAAAAATATACATTGTTTTCATATGAAAATGTGTCAATGTCACGGTTTCAGCCGAGGCTCCTCCTCCTCCTGGTTCGGGCAGGCTTTGGCGTTCGCCGTCCCCGGAGTACTAGCTGCCACCGTTGAATGTTTCGTGGTATGATTGCTTTGGTCTGTCTTGTACACCTGTGTCTGTTTGTGTTCTGATTACGTGTCCTATAAGTTCCCTGTTTGGTATTGGTTAGATTGTGTGTTGTTGTCTGCCTGTATTTTCGGAGCTGCGTTTTGACGCTCTGTTTGTTTGTTTAGTGTTTACGCATGGTTTACATATTCACTCGCCTCTGTTTGTTTTCGAGGCCGTGTATTGTAATTTAGCACTTTTGACTAGTAAAGTCTGTTGGACGAAGCCTCTGTGTCCTGCGCCTGACTCCTCCACCACATCCACATCGGTTCTACTGACAGAACAACACACCGACCATGGAGTCAGCAGGAGCAGCTGCGACACCCAAGTCGCTGGAGGAACGGATCAGCTATCAGGACACCATGATCCGGCAACTTGGGTCCGCCATGGACGAGGTGTCCAACACTCTGCGCCGGTTGGTTACTGGGGAGGTGCCCACGTCCTCTTACACCATCCCATCACCAACGGCCAGTCCTCCTCTCTCAGCACCGGAACCCAGGGGCATTCGGCTCTCGCTCCCGAGGGCATATGACGGTTCTGCAGCCGGGTGTCAGTGGTTCCTCCTGCAGGTGGAACTTTACCTGGCTACCCTACACCCAGCGCCCTCGGGATACGAGAGCGTCTCCGCCCTCATCTCCTGTCTATCCGGCAAGGCGTTGGAGTGGGCCAACGCCGAATGGAGGGGAATAGACGCCGCTACCATCACCTACGCAGAGTTCTCCCGCCGCTTCAGGGCTGTCTTCGATCACCCACCTGAGGGAAAGGCGGCGGGGGAGCGTCTGTTCCACCTCCGACAGGGGAAGAGGAGCGCACAGGAGTTCGCCCTGGAGTTCCGGACTCTAGCGGCGGATGCGGGGTGAAATGAGAGGGCCCTCATCGACCATTACCGGTGTAGCCTACGAGAGGACGTTCGTCGTGAGCTGGCCTGCAGGGACACCAACCTATTCTTCGACCAGTTGGTGGACATCTCCATCCGTCTCGACACCCTGCTGGCTACCCGCGGACGTCCCGAGTGGGGGTCGTCCATTCCACCCTCCAGCACCTCCGAGCTGATTCCCATGGAGCTCGGGGGTGCTGGCGCTAGAGAGAGGAGGAGAGAGAACCCGAGGGGGGCCATCCCCTGCACCAACTGTGGCCGTGGAGGACACACCGCGGCCAGGTGCTGGGGAGGGTCTCCTGGGAGAGGGGACAACAGGTCACGCACTGGGGAGTCATTTCAGGTGAGTAGGCGCCCCACTTACCCAGAGCTCTCTGTTGGTCACATGAGTATTCCTGTGAGATTTCCACAGGTGGCACCTCATTCCCAGCATAAGGCGCTAGTAGATTCAGGCGCAGCTGGGAATTTTATTGATCGTGCATTTTGTCATAGGTTAGGAATTCCCCTTCGGCCGGTAGAAGCCCCCTTTCCTGTCCACGCCCTAGACAGCCGGCCGTTGGGGTCGGGGCTGATCAGAGAAGTCACAGCACCACTTAAGATGACGACGCAGGGGGGTCATGAGGAGATCATTCAGTTTTATCTGATTGACTCTCCTGCGTACCCCGTGGTGCTGGGGCTTCCCTGGTTAAGCGCCCATGATCCTACCATTGCGTGGCAACAGAGGGCTCTTATGGAGTGGTCTGCCCAGTGTGTAGGGAAATGTCTAGGTGTTTCCTTAGGGGCGACCTCGGTAGAGAGTCCGAACCAAGTGCCCGCAATGCGCATTCCCCCTGAGTATGAGGACTTAGCACTTGTGTTCAGCAAAACGAGGGCAACACGGCTACCACCTCATAGACAGGGGGACTGTGCGATAAATCTCCAAACAGGAGCGGCACTTCCGCGGAGCCGTGTGTATCCCCTGTCTCAAGAGGAGACTGCGGCTATGGAGACTTACATAGCCGAGTCCTTGGCACAGGGATACATTCGGTCCTCCACTTCCCCGGTTTCCTCGAGTTTCTTCTTTGTGAAGAAGAAGGACGGGGGTTTGCGCCCGTGTATTGATTACCGTAGTCTCAATCAGATCACGGTTAAGTACAGTTACCCTCTTCCACTGATTGCGACTATGACGGAGTCATTACGCGGAGCGCAGTTCTTCACAAAGTTGGATCTCAGGAGCGCGTACAATCTGGTGCGCATTAGGGAGGGGGATGAATGGAAAACGGCATTTAGTACCACCTCGGGTCATTACGAGTATCTCGTCATGCCATACGGGTTAATGAATGCTCCTTCAGTCTTCCAATCCTTTGTTGACGAGATTTTCCGGGACATGCATGGGCAGGGTGTGGTCGTGTACATCGACGACATCCTAGTGTACTCTTCTACACGAGCCGAGCATGTAGCCCTGGTGCGCCGAGTGTTGAGAAGACTGTTGGAGCATGACTTGTATGTCAAGGCAGAGAAATGCCTGTTCTTCCAGGAGTCCGTCTCCTTTTTGGGTTATCGGTTGTCCGCGTCTGGTGTGGAGATAGAGGTAGACCGTGTGTCGGCCGTGCGTAATTGGCAAACTCCAACCACTGTAAAAGAGGTGCAGCAGTTCTTGGGTTTTGCTAATTACTACCGGAGGTTTATCCGGGGCTTTGGACAGGTTGCAGCTCCCATTACGTCCCTGCTAAAGGGGGGTCCGGTTCGTTTGCAGTGGTCAGCTGAGGCGGACAGGGCATTTGTCAAACTGAAGAACCTGTTCACCTCGGCCCCGGTGCTGGCGCATCCGGATCCCTCTTTACCATTCCAAGTAGAGGTAGACGCGTCCGAGACCGGTATTGGGGCAGTCCTGTCACAACGGTCCGGCACGCCACCTAAGCTCCGCCCCTGTGCGTTCTACTCCAAGAAGCTCAGCTCGGCGGAGCACAATTATGACGTTGGGGACAGGGAGTTGTTAGCTGTAGTCCAGGCCCTAAAGGTGTGGAGGCATTGGCTTGAGGGGGCTCAACACCCTTTCCTCATTCTGACTGATCACCGTAACCTGGAGTACATCCGGGCAGCTAGGAGATTGAACCCTCGTCAGGCTAGGTGGAACATGTTCCTGACCCGGTTTGTTTTTAAGATCACATACATCCCAGGGTCCCAGAACGGTAAGGCAGACGCCCTGTCCCGGCGGTATGACACAGAGGAGAGGGCCATTGAGCCTACTTCCATACTGCCGGAGTCTTGTCTGGTGGCTCCGGTGGTATGGGAGGTCGATGCGGAAATCGAGCGGGCACTGCGTACCGACCCTACTCCCCCCGAGTGTCCTGTGGGGCGGACGTACGTTCCGCTCGAGGTTCGTGATCGTCTTATTTATTGGGCTCATACATCAACCCTCCTCTGGACATCCAGGTATTGGCCGGACAGTGCACTGCCTTAGCGTGAAATACTGGTGGCCAACGTTAGCTAAGGATGTGAGGGTTTATGTCTCCTCCTGCTCGGTGTGTGCCCAGTGTAAGGCGCCTAGACATTTGCCCAGGGGTAAGTTACATCCCCTGCCCGTTCCACAACGACCATGGTCCCACCTCTCGGTGGATTTTGTAACCGACCTACCCCCTTCCCAGGGGAATACCACCATTTTGGTCGTTGTGGATCGGTTCTCCAAGGCCTGTCGTCTCCTCCCAATGCCGGGTATCCCTACTGCCCTACAGACCGCCGAGGCCCTATTTACCCACGTGTTCCGGCACTATGGGGTCCCCGAGGATATTGTGTCTGACCGAGGTCCCCAGTTCACCTCCAGAGTCTGGGGGGCGTTCATGGAACACTTGGGGGTCTCGGTGAGCCTTACCTCGGGGTACCACCCAGAGAGCAATGGGCAGGTTGAACGAGTCAACCAGGATGTGGGTAGGTTTCTGAGGTCCTATTGCCGGGACCGGCCGGAGGAGTGGTCTAGGTATATCCCCTGGGCAGAGGTGGCCCAGAACTCTCTCCGCCACTCCTCCACCAACTTAACACCTTTCCAGTGTGTTTTAGGGTATCAGCCGGTCCTGGCACCGTGGCACGAGAGCCAGATCGAGGCCCCTGCGGTGGACGAGTGGATTCGGCGCTCGGAGGAGACGTGGGCCGCTGCCCATGTCCATCTGCAGCGGGCCATCCGTCTACAAAAGGCGAGCGCCGATCGCCACCGCAGTGAGGGACCGGTGTACGCACCGGGAGATCGAGTCTGGCTCTCGACTCGAAACCTGCCCCTCCGCCTGCCCTGCCGGACGCTGGGTCGGCGGTTTGTGGGGCCCTTTAAAGTCCTGAGAAGATTGAACGAGGTGTGTTACAGGTTACAACTGCCTATTGAGTACAAGAATATTAACCCCTCGTTCCATGTGTCTCTTCTCAGGCCGGTGGTAGCTGGCCCACTCCAAGAAGATGAGATAGGAGAGACCCCTCCGCCCCCTTTGGACATCGAGGGGACCCCGGCGTACAGGGTCCGGACCATCTTGGACTCGAGGCGCCGGATGAGTGGTTTCCAGTATCTCGTGGAGTGGGAGGGGTACGGTCCGGAGGAACGGTGCTGGGTGCCTAGGAGGGACATCCTAGATCCATCCCTCCTGACTGAGTTCCACCGTGGGCATCCCACGCGCCCGGGTCCGCGTCCTCCTGGCCGTCCCCGAGGCCGGGGTCGGCGCACGGCTGGAGCCGCGCGTCAAGGGGGGGGGGTACTGTCACGGTTTCGGCCGAGGCTGCTCCTCCTCCTGGTTCGGGCAGGCTTCGGCGTTCGCCGTCCCCGGAGTACTAGCTGCCACCGTTGAATGTTTCGTGGTATGATTGCTTTGGTCTGTCTTGTACACCTGTGTCTGTTTGTGTTCTGATTACGTGTCCTATAAGTTCCCTGTTTGGTATTGGTTAGATTGTGTGTTGTTGTCTGCCTGTATTTTCAGAGCTGCGTTTTGACGCTCTGTTTGTTTGTTTAGTGTTTACGCATGGTTTACATATTCACTCGCCTCTGTTTGTTTTCGAGGCCGTGTATTGTAATTTAGCACTTTTGACTAGTAAAGTCTGTTGGACGAAGCCTCTGTGTCCTGCGCCTGACTCCTCCACCACATCCACATCGGTTCTACTGACAGTCAATCTTGCTTTGTGCAGCTAACCAACCTCGTAGGATTTGGTATCTAAAATTGTTTGACTCCATTTTGTACAATACAGTATATTCAGTGCTTAATTTGTAAATCGTGCGGTGCCGGAACAAAAAGTGAGCACAAGAGGGGGGTGACCTGGGGAGCTCTGAGGTACTGGAATGGATGAGATTTTTAAAAAAACGACCTTTATAATAAAGCATTGCATGCATATCATTGCATTTGCATAGTTGCATAGAGCAGTAGAGTAGAGGCACTTGCAGAAGTTGCACACGAGGAACAATTTTTAGTAGCCTAGGGTATGGGAAAAATGTTGCCTTTTATAAACGCATTTCACGCAATTCTGTCATTTTACATGACTGGAGACTTTATACAGCACAAATTATCGAATTGACAGGCTACTTTGACACTGACAAACTGAGAATCAGAGATCAATAAAAATGACCTTGAATCCATCAATTGCCTAGGTGTTTGGAGACACATACAGTATTGTAGTATACAATATGAGGAGGAAATTATAGTCCTAAAAATGCTTTCCATTTTCACTGACAGCTCACTTGCCCATGATAGCCAATGCGTTCGTAACAAAAACCTCTCTCTTGTTTTACTTTGTAAAATAATATTTGGAAGTTGGTATTTTGGTGGCCTACAGCAGACAGATTAGTCTTCTCTTTTCAGCAGGCGCCATTTTCTTTCCAACCTGTGTTTTCCCGCGATTGTATTTGAAATATTGCGAAAGGCCAGTTTTGTCTGCATGCTGTTCACTGACAGATTGCTGAGTGTTCCTGACTGTAGGCTATGTCTTGTTATTGGGCTACATACAATCCACAACTATGCTATTTTTAAAAAGAAGC
>NC_139998.1:28961919-29132984 GCF_964263955.1 Coregonus lavaretus | reverse complement strand
GCCACGAGAGGTACCGGATCCGGCAAAATAGGTTCCAGAACAAAACAGTCCAAAACAGAGAGGTGCCGGATCCCACTGGATATATTACGTTGTGTTAGGTTACGTTATGAATGGAATAGCGATCGTACAATGTCATACGAATTAGAGGATGTATATTATCAAAGGTTGGGAGAATTTACATACAAGTTTAACAACAAAGTTAGGAAAAACAGGCTAAGGGTTAGATGAAATGCTACAGTTGTCCTGACATTACTTGAACATGCAACCTTTGGATTACTAGACGGTCGTGCATACGCCCAACCAACCTCCTTACTTTAGTTTCTGTATTAACCCCCTAGAGTCGATTGACACACCGGTACGTCAATCTAAGTAACATAATAATAATAAAATAAAAACACTTCATCGGTTTAAGTCAGAGATATATATATATATATATATATATATATATATATTAATTTTTTTATTGGATGCGTCTCAACGGATGACCTTTGGTGAAAGGTGGCAGAGCTAGAGAGGTGTTTGTCAGACCATGAGACATCCCTAAAATTGGTCTTCTCACAAAAACATCTGTAGCATCTACAAGCTATACTGTACAAAACAATTTACGCAACACGCAACAATTTCAACGATTTTACTGAGTTACAGTTCATGTACAGTGGGGGAAAAAAGTATTTAGTCAGCCACCAATTGTGCAAGTTCTCCCACTTAAAAAGATGAGAGAGGCCTGTAATTTTCATCATAGGTACACGTCAACTATGACAGACAAATTGAGATTTTTTTTCTCCAGAAAATCACATTGTAGGAATTTTAATGAATTTATTTGCAAATTATGGTGGAAAATAAGTATTTGGTCACCTACAAACAAGCAAGATTTCTGACTCTCACAGACCTGTAACTTCTTCTTTAAGAGGCTCCTCTGTCCTCCACTCGTTACCTGTATTAATGGCACCTGTTTGAACTTGTTATCAGTATAAAAGACACCTGTCCACAACCTCAAACAGTCACACTCCAAACTCCACTATGGCCAAGACCAAAGAGCTGTCAAAGGACACCAGAAACAAAATTGTAGACCTGCACCAGGCTGGGAAGACTGAATCTGCAATAGGTAAGCAGCTTGGTTTGAAGAAATCAACTGTGGGAGCAATTATTAGGAAATGGAAGACATACAAGACCACTGATAATCTCCCTCGATCTGGGGCTCCACGCAAGATCTCACCCCGTGGGGTCAAAATGATCACAAGAACGGTGAGCAAAAATCCCAGAACCATACGGGAGGACCTAGTGAATGACCTGCAGAGAGCTGGGACCAAAGTAACAAAGCCTACCATTAGTAACACACTACGCCGCCAGGGACTCAAATCCTGCAGTGCCAGACGTGCCAGACAGTCCCCCTGCTTAAGCCAGTACATGTCCAGGCCCGTCTGAAGTTTGCTAGAGTGCATTTGGATGATCCAGAAGAGGATTGGGAGAATGTCATATGGTCAGATGAAACCAAAATAGAACTTTTTGGTAAAACTCAACTCGTCGTGTTTGGAGGACAAAGAATGCTGAGTTGCATCCAAAGAACACCATACCTACTGTGAAGCATGGGGGTGGAAACATCATGCTTTGGGGCTGTTTTTCTGCAAAGGGACCAGGACGACTGATCCGTGTAAAGGAAAGAATGAATGGGGCCATGTATCGTGAGATTTTGAGTGAAAACCTCCTTCCATCAGCAAGGGCATTGAAGATGAAACGTGGCTGGGTCTTTCAGCATGACAATGATCCCAAACACACCGCCCGGGCAACGAAGGAGTGGCTTCGTAAGAAGCATTACAAGGTCCTGGAGTGGCCTAGCCAGTCTCCAGATCTCAACCCCATAGAAAATCTTTGGAGGGAGTTGAAAGTCCGTGTTGCCCAGCGACAGCCCCAAAACATCACTGCTCTAGAGGAGATCTGCATGGAGGAATGGGCCAAAATACCAGCAACAGTGTGTGAAAACATTGTGAAGACTTACAGAAAACGTTTGACATGTGTCATTGCCAACAAAGGGTATATAACAAAGTATTGAGAAACGTTTGTTATTGACCAAATACTTATTTTCCACCATAATTTGCAAATAAATTCATAAAAAATCCTACAATGTGATTTTCTGGATTATTTTTTCTCATTTTGTCTGTCATAGTTGACGTGTACCTATGATGAAAATTACAGGCCTCTCTCATCTTTTTAAGTGGGAGAACCTGCACAATTGGTGGCTGACTAAATACTTTTTTACCCCACTGAAAGGAAATATCAATTGAAATAAATTCATTAGGCCATAATCAACGGACTGCACATGACCGGGCAGGGATGGAGATATGTGTGGGCCTTTTTCAGGTCTCTACAGAGATGTTAGATCGGGTTCAAGTCCGGGCTCTGGCTGGGCCACTCAAGGACATTCAGGGACTTGTCCCGAAGCCATTCCTGCGTTGTCTTGGCTGTGTGCTTAGGGTCGTTGTCCTGTTGGAAGGTGAACCTTCGCCCCAGTCTGAGGTCCTGAGCGCTCTGGAGCAGGTTTTCATCAAGGATCTCTCTGTACTTTGCTCCGTTCATCTTTCCCTCGATCCTGACTAGTCTCCCAGTCCCTGCTGCTGAAAAACATCCCCACAGCATGATGCTACCACCACCATGCAACACTTCACTGTAGGGATGGTGCCAGGTTTCCATTAGATGTAACGCTTGTCATTCAGGCCAAAGAGTTCAATCTTGGTTTCATCAGACCAGAGAATCTTGTTTCTCATGGTCTGAGAGTCCTTTAGCTGCCTTTTGGCAAACTCCAAATGGGCTGTCATGTGCCTTTTACTGAGGAGTGGCTTCTGTCTGGCCATTCTACCATAAAGGCCTGATTGGTGGAGTACTGCAGAGATGGTTGTCCTTCTGGAAGGTTCTCCCATCTCCACAGAAGAACTTTGGAGCTCTGTCAGATTGACCATCGAGTTCTTGCTCTCCTCCCTGACCAAGGCCCTTCTCCCCTGATTGCTCAGTTTGGTTGGGCGGCTAGCTCTAGGAAGAGTCTTGGTTGTTCTAATCTTCCTCCATTTAAGAGTGATGGAGGCCACTGTGTTCTTCGGGATCTTCAATGCTGCAGAAATGTTTTGGTACCCTTTCCCAGATCTGTGCCTGGACACATCTTGTCTCAGAGCTCTACGGACAATTCCTTCTACTTCATGGCTTGGTATTTGCTCTGACATGCAATATAAACTGTGGGACCTTGTATAGACAGGTGTGTGCCTTTCCAAATCATGTCCAATTAATTGAATTTACCACAGGTGGACTCCAATCAAGTTGTAGAAAAGTCAAGGGGTCTGAATACTTTCCAAATGCACTATAGGCCTACTGTACTGCTGATTAGCTATGGAGAACCGGTCTGCGTAGACTCCGGTCCTGGACGAGACAGATGTTTTTATTAGGTTTTATTTACCGCAGTGTCTATTAATTGTCCAAACACGTGGCCACTTTCCCACTCTATATTGCTATTGAATTTTCACAAATGCCGTAGTGTACATAATTCCCAAACATTCTAAGAATTTATGAAAATGTGAAATTACCATATCTAAGTGCTCGCTTTCCAGAAAAAGTAAAAAAAATTACATTCTTCCTGGGGGTGTATAAGAACAGCTTTCAATACGATTTCCTGTTGCTAAAATGCTGTCAGTTCCACTTTAAAATAGCAGAGGATATTCTAAATGGGCTGCTTGTAAATATAGGTCTGTATGCGCTGCTGTTCTCTAAGCTGAGACAGTTATAATGTGTACATGTAGTGATGATTTGTGTTTACACAGTGATTTTCTATAGAATGCAGAGCACCTTGACACTGAGGAAAAACCCATCCTATCCACCACCTGGACCTGAACACTCACCACATTGGCTAACTCTTAGATTTCACAGATGTACTATTGGATCACAACAAAATGTTTCAAATGAGTATGTTTCACAAGAATGTTTAAGGCATAATGGTGAGACATTGGCAGCATTTCAACCACAGGTGGCTGGTGGCACCTTAATTGGGGAGGACGGGCTCATAGTAATGGCTGGAACAGAATAAATGGAATGGTATCAAACACATCCATGTGTTTGATACAATTCCATTTACTCCATTCCATTCCTTATTATGAGCCGTCCTCTCCTCACCAGCCTACTGTGATTCCTACACACTGTTTTCAAAACCTTATATAGTAAAACCATTGAAGATTCAGATGTCAAGGTTTTTGTATGACTTCTCTTGTCTGGTGCTAAATCCCAGTCCAGGTCCTAGTTCACTGTCTTCTGTATGCAATCTAAACAATTAAGCAACCAGGAAAAGACATGATCTGATTCAATTAAAAAATGTTATTTATTTTGTTACAAATTGTTGTTTGACAATAGTGGTGTGATGGGGCCAATATTTCTGCGGTAATGTGTGAGATTTAAACATTTACAGTACCAGTCAAAATGTTGGACACACCTACTCATTCAAGGGTTTTTTTTTATTTGTACTATTTCTACATTGTAGAATAATAGTGAAGACATCAAAACTATGAAATAACACACATGGAATCATGTAGAACGCAAAAAAGTGTTAAACAAATGAAAATATATTTTATATTTGAGATTCTTCAAACAGCCACCCTTTGCCTTGATGACAGCTTTGCGCGCTCTTGGTGTTTTCTCAACCAGCTTACTGGTTACTACATGATTCCGTATGTGTTATTTCATAGTTTTGATGTCTTCACTATTATTCTAAGAAAAACCCTTGAATGAGTAGGTGTGTCCAAACTTTGACTGGTAATGTACATGGTTGAGAGACAACGGTAAGATTTGAAAAAAAGTGAGTAGATGGCCAGCACCTTTCTAGAGGTCCAGACCATGACTGTAGAAGCCGCTCAAGTTATGACTTCATTTCTGGCCAATCCCACCTGGAGTCATATGGGAAAACAAAGAGAGATAATCAGTTTTGTGCATGGTTCGATTTACAGGGGGGAACTTCGCAGCCCTTTGACAAACCATCACCTTCTCCATTCAAACTCATTATATATAGTCAACATACCAGCTGATTCCAGGGGAGCAGGGAGTGTAATACACATATATTCCACTGATAGATAGTTATGTTACCAAAAGAGGAGAGAGAGGAGCTTACCCAGTTCTTCGACTAGAAGAGATTGTTGTTCCAGTAGAACTTGGTAAAAGGCTGATTTAGCCACCTTTCCTCCAGGTATCAGGGCCGCATACAGCTTTCTCATCTTTGCATTACTGGTTTGGGCTGCAGTGATTTCAGAGTAATCCTCATCATGGATCATTTTCTTCTGGTATAGGCTATCTACTATTGGCATCACCATGGTAACCCTTTTAACAAGATTTTCCCTGTTATTATCCACAAACTGGGCACCTGTGTTAGAGAACATTTGTTATTCAAACAACCTTAAAGAATGATTGATTTTCAGTTAATCTAACCGTGCATGTACAGGACTATACATGTGAGACCGAAATACAGATGTTTTTCTTTCGGCATCATTTGACAAACACGACATAAGAAAGACCTTGCATCAGAATTGTTTCCTGAATGAAAATGATATTCAGTGCTCACAATCTGAGTTCTTTCTTAAAATGCATTTCATATCAGCACCAAACAAAGATATTTTAAGAGTTGAGCATGCTATATTTTCCATTATCAATATTTCCTCAGTGAAATGCATACTTTTGTCTTGCAGATGTACCTTTAGGTCATCTATTTATCATGCCTCTCAGTGTGAATCTGGTCAATTACATAAATTATTTAATCCCATTATTTTGTAATAACTTCTCAAAACACTAGTTAAGTAATATTTCTGCATTTATCCCATGCAAACAAGGCAGGTACATTACCATACTGCTTTGTCTCCATGTCTGAAGATTGAACCTGGCTAGACTGGGGAGTAGCAGCTTGACCTGGTGAGAGAGAGAGAGACTCTCCATGACATGGTTTGTAAAGAATCAACAGGTTCTGTATTTGTAGCCTGAGTTGAATAAAGCGCAAATTGACGTATGGCATGCTGAATTTCCTGCTTTTACTACCTGGCAAAACTAGGCCTACACTCAGGGGCAGCTTCCTGAACACAGATAAAAAGCCTACACCTGGACTAAAAAGCAAGATCAATGGAGAATCTCCATTTAAAAATTCATTTTAGTCCAGGAGTAGCTTAATTATCTGTGTCCAGGAAACTGCCTCTCAATGTTCAACTATCAACAATAGACAAATACATATTTACTATTATTAACTTTACAGTATGTGAACAAACGATTAAAATGCACATATGAAAGTACATTTGTTGCATACAGTATTTGTTTTCAGTGAGTTATGAATTACCTTTTTCACTGTCTGTCTTTAACTTATCTGCTAGAGCAAACATTCCCATGACTTCCAGGATCTTCCGTGTGATCTTCACAGCACCTTCGTTCATATAGGCCTGCACCATCTTAGTCACTGTGTCTTGCCTCTTAGCATCCTCTAGATTGGCGATTGACATGGGAGTGAAGCCTTCCAGTGTTTCCTGCATCAGGTGCCACTGGAAGGTCTGAAACGTAGCCTTGTCTAGTTTTTCTAGGGTAGCCAGCAGCCGCTGTGGAACGGGTGTGCCCATTGTAGATCACTAGAATAGGTCAGAAATTAATATATTAATTCACAAAACTTTACTACAAGCAAAAAATTGACTCAACCATATTGACACGTTGACAATCTTTATTTTACCCATTACACCCAGGTACTTACAATGTGTCTGTGCTGGACAGATTGCACCCCGTAACTCCTTTGTCTCCAAAACGTGTTCTTCAGTTTTTTACTTTCAGTTATATCTTTACATTCTCCACCCCTTTTTAGTTGAGTCAGAGGGGGTGGAGTTCCAAGTACACAGTCAAGACTTTATATACAGAAATGTAATGGCATATTGGTTTTGCATTACTTGGTTTTGTAGTGTTTGAGACCTGATGAACTATCAGTATGATAAACTATTTTATTCAGAGCAAATCAACTTCTACAAAACAAAACACACACAGATTAGCTTTCTAAATAAACCAGAAAATGTATAGTTATTTAAGTTTTTTTATCAAAGTTAGCTGGCTGACACATTGTAGTCTACCCCACTGGTCTCAGGTCTACAGGCTTCACCAAATACAACAGATCGATTCAATACCAAATGCACATTTACTTTTCTGGATGGAAATGTTATTCTACATAATCTGGTCAGTGACTGCCATCTAATGGTGATCATAACCAGCCATAAAATTAAGCAATATATGTCACAACAGGTGTAAATATAGGGGTCATCACAGTGTTATGACCATATTATGACAAGTTATGTCAGCTGTTATGACATATTATGATATGGTTATGACTGTGTCATAACGCGTTATGACGCTGGGTATCAAGTAAAGTGTTACCACATGTTTTGATAATAAAACATTTGATGTTTCCATTGCGTGAACGATGGAGGATTGGCTGATTTCCAGTTTTATATACTGAACAAAATATAAACGCAACATGCAACAATTTCAACGATTTTACTTAGTTACAGTTCATATAAAGAAATCAGTCAATTGAAATAAATCCAATAGGCCCTAATCTATGGATTTCACATGACATGGCAAGGGCGCAGCCATGGGTGGGCCTGGGAAGGCGTAGGCCCACCCACTTGAGAGCCAGGCCCACCCACTAGGGAGCCAGGCCCAGCCAATCAGAATGAGTTTTTCCCCACTAAAGGGCTTTATTACAGACAATAAAGGGCTTTATTACAGACAAAAAAGTTCACTGCTTCAGTGTTATGAGATATTTTTGTCAGATGTTACTACGGTATACTGAAGTATAATTACAAGCATTCCATGCTCCGAATGGCGCCGGAGAAGATTGCTGCCGTTTTACAGCCCTCTAACCAATTGTACCATTATGTGTGTTTTTCCGCATTATTTGTAATTTATTCTGTACATAATGTTTCTGCCATCGTCTCTTATAACCAAAAGGAGCTTCTGGATATCAGGACAGCGATTACTCACCTCGTATTGGATGAAGATTTTTTCTTCAACAAGTCGGACGCGAAGGATATCCTACAGACACCCGACAAGGCCTAAATCCCCGTCATTCGCATGAGAAAGAGACTGAGATATTGTGGACGTAGGTCGGGGTGCCTTGTAAGGATCCGACGGCGAGCGAGTAAACTGCCTCTTCCATCAATCCTATTAGCCAATGTTCAATCATTTGAGAATAAATTAGATTACGGTTATCCTACCAACGGGACATTAAAAACTGTAATATATTATGTTTCACCGAGTCGTGGCTGAACGACGACATGGACAACATACAGCTAGCGGGCTATACGCTACATCGGCAGGATAGAACGGCTGACGCAAGACAAGGGGTGGTGGTCTGTTTATATTTGTAAACAACAGCTGGTGCACAAAATCAAATACTAAGGAAGTCTCGAGGTTTTGCTCACCTGAGGTAGAGTATCTTATGATAAGCTGTAGACCACACTATTACCAAGAGAGTTTTCATCTATAATTTTCATAGCTGTCTATTTACCACCACAAACCAATGCTGGCATTAAGATTGCACTGAATGAGCTGTATAAGGCCATAAGTGAACCGGAAAACGCTCATCCAGAGGCAGCGCTCCTAGTGGCCGGGGACTTTAATGCAGGGAAACTTAATCAGTTCTACCTAATTTCTACCAGCATGTTAAATGTGCAACCAGAGGGAAAAAAAACTCTAGACCACCTTTACTCCACACACAGAGACACATACAAAGCTCTCCCTCGCCCTCCATTTGGCAAATCTGACCATAACTCTATCCTCCTGATTCCTGCTTATAAGCAAAAACTAAAGCAGGAAGCACCAGTGACTCAGTCAATAAAAAAGTGGTTAGATGAAGCAGATGCTAAGCAACAGGACTGTTTTGCTAGCACAGACGGGAACATGATCTGGGATTCTTCAGATAGCATTGAGGAGTACACCACATCAGTCACTGGCTTCATCAATAAGTGCATCGATGATGTCGTCCCCACAGTGACCGTATGTACATACCCCAACCAGAAGCCATGGATTACAGGCAACATCCGCACTGAGCTAAAGGGTAGAGCTGCCGCTTTCAAGGAGCGGGACTCTAATCCGGACGCTTATAAGAAATCCCGCTATGCCCTCCGACGAACCATCAAACAGGCAAAGAGTCAATACAGGACTAAGATTGAATCGTACTACACCGGCTCTGATGCTCGTCGGATGTGGCAGGGCTTGAAAACTATTACAGACTACAAAGGGAAGCACAGCCGCGAGCTGTCCAGTGACACAAGACTTCCAGACGAGCTAAACCACTTTTATGCTCGCTTCGAGGCAAGCAACAATGAAGCATGCATGAGAGCACCAGCTGTCCTGGATAACTATGTGATCATGCTCTCCGTAGCCAATGTGTGTAAGAATTTTAAGCAGGTCAACATTCACAGACGGATTACCAGGACGTGTACTCCGAGCATGTGCTGACCAACTGGCAAGTGTCTTCACTGACATTTTCAACATGTCCCTGACTGAGTCTGTAATACCAACATGTTTCAAGCAGACCACCTGCTTAGTGCCCAAGGACACTAAGATAACCTGCCCAAATGACTACCGACCCGTAGCACTGACGTCTGTGGCCATGAAGTGCTTTGAAAGGCTGGTCATGGCTCACATCAACACCATTATCCCAGAAACCCTAGACCCACTCCAATTTGCATACCGCCTCAACAGATCCACAGATGATGCAATCTCTATTGCACTCCACACTGCCCTTTCCCACCTGGACAAGAGGAACACCTACGTGAGAATGCTATTCCTTGACTACAGCTCAGAATTCAACACCATAGTGCCCTCAAAGCTCAGCACTAAGCTAAGGATCCAGGGACTAAACACCTCCCTCTGCAACTGGATCCTGGACGTCCTGACGGGCCGCCCCCAGGAGGTAAGGGTATGTAACAACACATCTGCCACACTGATCCTCAATGCGGGGGCCCCTCAGGGGTGCATGCTCAGTCCCCTCCTGTACTCCCTGTTCACCCATGACTGCATGGCCAGGCACAAACTATCATGGTCCAAACACACCAAGACAGTCGTGAAGAGGGCACGACAAAGCCTATTCCCCCTTGGCATGGGTCCTCAGATCCTCAAAAAATTCTACAGCTGCACCATCGAGAGCATCCTGACTGGTTGCATCACCGTTTGGTATGGCAACTGCTCAGCCTCAAACCGCAAGGCACTACAGAGTGTAGTGCGTACGGCCCAGTACATCACTGGGGCCAAGCTTCCTGCCATCCAGGACCTCTATACCAGGCGGTGTCAGAGGAAGACCCTCAAAATTGTCAAAGACTCCAGCCACCCTAGTCTTAGACTGTTCGCTCTGCTACCGCACTGCAAGCGGTACCGGATTGCCAAGTCTAGGTCCAAAAGACTTCTCAACAGCTTCTACCCCCAAGCCATAAGACTCCTGAACAGCTAATCATGGCTACCCGGACTATTTGCACTGCCCCCCCCCCCCCCCCCCTCACCCCCAACCCCACCCCATCTTTTTACGCTGCTGCTACTCTGTTCATTATTTATGCATAGTCACTTTAACTCTACCCACATGTACATATTACCTCAACTACCTCAACTAGCCGGATTGACTCTGCACCGGTACCCCCCTGTATATATAGCCTCCCTACTGTTATTTTATTTTAACTTCTGCTCTTTTTTTCTCAACACTTTTTTGTTGTTGTTTTATTTTACTTTTTTATAAAAATAAATAAATGCATTGTTTGTTAAGGGCTGTAAGTAAGCATTTCACTGTAATGTCTACACCTGTTGTATTCGGCACATGTGGCCAATACAATTTATTTTGATTTGATTTGAAATACTCCTCAGTTTCATCAGCTGTCCTGGTGGCTGGTCTCAGACGATCTCTCAGGTGAAGGAGCCGGATGTGGAGGTCCTGGACTGGCGTGGTTACACGTGGTCTACGGTTGTAGGGCCGGTTGGACATACTGCCAAATTCTCTAAAAGGTAGAGAAATTAATATTAAATTATCTGGCAACAGCTCTGGTAGACATTCCTGCAGTCAGCATGCCAATTGCACCCTCCTTCAAAACTTGAGACATCTGTGGTACTGGGTTGTGTGACAAACTGCACATTTTAGTGTAGCCTTTTATTGTCCCCAGCACAAGGTGCACCTGTGTAATGATTATGCTATTTAATCAGATTCTTGATATGCCACACCTGTCTTGTGGATGGATTATCTTGGCAAAGGAGAAATGCTCACTAAAAGGGATGTAAACAAATGTGTGCACCAAATTTGAGAGAAATAAGCTTTTTGTGCGTATGGAAAACTTCTGGGATCTTTTATTTCAGCTCATGAAACATGAGACCAACACTTTGCATGTTCTGTTTATATTTTTGTTCAGTATACGTTTAAAGATAATTGATGAGAAGAGTATTGTCCAACCCATTGGGTATCTCACTGCACCCTCATATGTAATGTCTTGAAATATACAGACAGACAAATTAAAAGTACATTTACATTGCAATACCTTTGATATTCATCTTTCCAACTCCGACCATAACTTTTGATTTTAAGTAGCATTCCCAGAAGTCATGAGTTATTGAGTCATTAGTAGTTTTATACTTCAGACATGACTCTGCTGTTGTGCTGTAGAATTTGTGAATTTTGTCTCTTGTATTATAAATTCTATACATTCATTTATACTGGATTAAGTGTAAATTTTTGTTAACTGTAATCTCGTTAGTTATGTTCCAACATTTTCAATCTTGGTTCCAATAGATTATATTTTTTCTAAGAAATTGACAGTTGTATATTTGGGTTTTGTATAGCTTACCTATCATATGAATATCATTTTCTGACTCAAATAGGAGTCCCTCAAGATTGCTCTGAAGTCCAAAAGATTTCAAATTTGAATTTTGTTATATAACACTTTTAAGTTGGATGTTTTGAAAATATCTACATTGGTCAACCCAAAATTGCTTTTTAAAACTGTCATTGAAATAAATGTATTTCCTATTACCAAGTCATTTACGGTTTCTATGCCTTTAGTTTACCATATGGGACAATTTATTGATGAATTCTGAAAAGCTATCCAAGGATTGTTCCATAAGGTTATGTTTCTAGGGAGTGATATTGGTTCTTGTAAAATACATTACATTTTCTTCCAAATCATTATAGTGTTCTTAACTATGAAGTTGTTAATGTTCTGAGCTTTATCCTTTGAAAATGCTGGGGTTGAGCATGCGCATCTTCAATATGTACCCATTGTTCCTCTTTAGTGCATTTAACTATATGTCACAAGTAGAGAGTTGATACAATTCCAAGTCTGGAAGGTTAAAACCACCCTCAGATTTAGGAAGATGTCAAACTTTCCTTTTTATACTAAGAATTTTATTTGCCTGTATAAAGTCTGTTATGACCGAGTATACATTTTTAAAGAATGTCTTCAGTGGGGTAATTGGTATTACCCATGCCATTCTAAACAGGTGTATTGTACCTGTAAGATTTATGGGAAGATTATTCCATTTAATTAGATCTGCTTTCATATTGTTGAGAAATGGAATAAAGTTATATTTATATTTGTTGTTAAGCATCCTGAATATTGAAAATGTATTGTGGTCCACTTAAAGGATTGCTGTAGATCATGAGTTATTATTTTTATTTTTCCTATTGCCATTATTTATATTTTCCTCATTGATTTTATAACCTGAGATGTTTAGCAAAGGGGGCATTGAGTTTTAAATATTGCTCAGGTATATCAGGAGATCATCTGCAAATAAGTTTAGTTTATATTCATGTTTACCAATACTGATAAATGTTATGTTTGGGTGCTGTCTAATTCTTTCTGCAAGTGTTCAATTGCCAGTGCAAACAGGAGGGGGGAGAGGGGGGCATCTTTGTCTAGTGCCCCTTTCGAAAGCAATTTCATCAGATAATGTATTATTTGTGTACATTTTTGCTTTAGGACATTTATACAATATATACATTTATTATTTCAGCTGGAAAGTTGAATAGAAAAGGCCATTCAAGACAATCATTTACATTTACATTTTAGTCATTTAGCAGACGCTCTTATCCAGAGCGACTTACAGTTAGTGCATACATTATTTTTTTATTTTTTCATACTGGCCCCCGTGGAAATCGAACCCTGGCGTTGCAAACGCCATGCTCTACCAACTGAGCTACATCCCTGCCGGCCATTCCCTCCCCTACCCTGAGCCAATTGTGCGCCGCCCCATGGGTCTCCTGGTCGCGGCCGGCTACGACAGAGCCTGGATTCGAACCAGGATCTCTAGTGGCACAGCTAGCACTGCGATGCAGTGCCTTAGACCACTGCGTTAGACCACTGCACCACTCGAGACAATCAAAAGCCTTTTCGGCATCAACAGCCATTATTGATCAATCTGTATCTTGTTTTTTTGCGCATTTACTAAAACATGTTCTTGTATTTGTTGGTAAGTGTCTATTTTTAATAAACCCTGTTTGATTGATATTTATCAAGACTGGTAAGACTTTTGCCATTCTATTGCTTATAAGCTTTGTTATTATTTTATTGTGACATTTTATTAAACATATGTGTCTATAATCAGCAGGGGACTCTCCAGATGTTAACTGAAATAACTGTTTGACACATGGAACTAGGAAGTACAGAATTAAATTAAATGTGTGTTGTCAGTTGTGTAAATAGGGGGGCTACTTTGTCCCAAAATGTTGAATGGGAAAGCTATCCATTTCTGGTGCTTTTCTCCGTGCTAATGTTTTAAGTGTATCTAATACAGTGGGGGAAAAAAGTATTTAGTCAGTCACCAATTGTGCAAGTTCTACCACTTAAAAAGATGAGAGAGGCCTGTAATTTTCATCATAGGTACACGTCAACTATGACAGACAAAATTAGAAGAAAAAAACAGAAAATCACATTGTAGAATATATATATATATATATATTTTTTTTTTTTTTGAATTCATTTGCAAATTATGGTGGGAAATAAGTATTTGGTCAATAACAAAAGCTCAATACTTTGTTATATACCCTTTGTTGGCAATGACACAGGTCAAACTTTTTCTTTAAGTCTTCACAAGGTTTTCACACACTGTTGCTGGTATTTTGACCCATTCCTCCATGCAGATCTCCTCTAGAGCAGTGATGTTTTGGGGCTGTCGCTGGGCAACACGGACTTTCAACTCCCTCCAAAGATTTTCTATGGGGTTGAGATCTGGAGACTGGCTAGGCCACTCCAGGACCTTGAAATGCTTCTTACGAAGCCACTCCTTCGTTGCCCGGGCGGTGTGTTTGGGATCATTGTCATGCTGAAAGACCCAGCCACGTTTCATCTTCAATGGCCTTGCTGATGGAAGGAGGTTTTCACTCAAAATCTCACGATACATGGCCCCATTCATTCTTTCCTTTACACGGATCAGTCGTCCTGGTCCCTTTGCAGAAAAACAGCCCCAAAGCATGATGTTTCCACCCCCATGCTTCACAGTAGGTATGGTGTTCTTTGGATGCAACTCAGCATTCTTTGTCCTCCAAACACGACGAGTTGAGTTTTTACCAAAAAGTTCTATTTTGGTTTCATCTGACCATATGACATTCTCCCAATCCTCTTCTGGATCATCCAAATGCACTCTAGCAAACTTCAGACGGGCCTGGACATGTACTGGCTTAAGCAGGGGGACACGTCTGGCACTGCAGGATTTGAGTCCCTGGCGGCGAAGTGTGTTACTGATGGTAGGCTTTGTTACTTTCGTCCCAGCTCTCACCAGCATTACGACCAGGAATAGGACTTTCCCGAAGTGGATCCTTAGTTTGCTCTCCCCAGGGCAACTGAACTGATTCCAGCGGCTGACCCAAAACATTGCCGGCGGAGGAGAGGCACTCAGGGCGGCCTGCTGGTTCGACTTAGGAGGCGCGCACACCACCCACTGCTTCCAAGTATACTACTTGATAATGTTCAGTCTCTGGTTAACTTGGTCAACGAGCTCCGGGCAAGGATTTCTTTCCAGAGAGACATCAATGCCTGTTACATACTTTGTTTCACGGAAACAAGGGTCTCTTGGGATATTCTGTCGAAATCGGTCCAGCCAGATTAGTTCTCAGTTCATCGCGCAGACAGGAATAAATATCTCTCCGGGAAGCAGAAGGGCGGAGGTGTGTGTTTCATGATTAACGACTCATGGTGTAATTGTAGTAACAGACAGGAACTCGAGTCCTTTTGTTCTCCCGACCTAGAATATCTCACAATCAAATGCCGACCGTATTATCTCCCATGAGAATTTTCTTCGGTTATAGTCACGGCCGTGTATATCCCCCCTCAAGCCGATACCACGACAGCCCTCAAAGAACTTCACTGGACTTTATGCAAACTGGAAACCACATATCCTGAGGCTGCATTTATTGTAGCCGTGTATTTTAACAAAGCAAATTTGAGGACTAGGCTGCCGAAGTTCTATCAACATATCGACTGTTGTACTCGCGCTGCTAAAACCCTCGACCATTGCTATTCGAACTTCCGGGATGGTTATAAGGCCCTCCCCCGCCCTCCTTTTGGCAAATCTGACCACGACTCCATTTTGCTCCTCCCTTCCTATAGGCAGAAACTCAAACAAGAAATACCCGTGCTAAGGACTATTCAACGCTGGTCTGACCAATCGGAATCCACGCTTCAAGATTGTTTTGATAACGCGGACTGGGATATGTTCCAGGTAGCTTCTGAAAATAATTTAGACAAATACACTGAAACGGTGACTGAGTTTATCAGGAAGTGTATAGGTGATGTTGTGCCCACTGTGACTATTAAAACCTACCCTAACCAGAAACCGTGGATAGATGGCAGCATTCACGCAAATTTGAAAGCGCGAACCACCGCATTTAACGATGGCAAGGTGGCTGGGAATATGGCAGAATACAAACAGTGTAGCTACTCACTCCGCAAGGCAATTAAATTGGCAGAACATCAGTATAGAGAAAAAGTGGAGTCGCAATTCAACAGCTCAGACACAAGACATATGTGGCAGTGTCTACAGACAATCACGGACTACAAATGGAAAACCAGCCACGTCGCCGACACTGACGTCTCGCTTCCAAACAAGCGAAACACCTTCTTCGCCCGCTTTGAGGATAACACAGTGCCACTGATGATGCCCACTACCAAGGACTGTGTCCTCTCCTTCTCTGTGGCCAACGTGAGTAAGACATTTAAGCATGTTAATCCCCCGCAAGGCTGCCGGCCCAGACGGCATCCCTAGCCGCGTCCAGCTGGCTGGTGTGTATGGACATATTTAATCTCTCCCTTTCACAGTCTGCTGTTCCCACATGCTTCAAGATGGCCACCATTGTTCCTGTACCCAAGAAAGCAAAGGTAACTGAACTAAATGACTATCGCCCCGTAGCACTCACCTCTGTCATCATGAAGTGCTTTGAGAGACTAGTCAAGGATCATATCACCTCTACCTTACCTGTCACCCTAGACCCACTTTGCTTACCGCCCCAATAGTTACACAGACGATGCAATCGCCATCACACTGCACACTGCCCTATCCCATCTGGACAAGAGGAATATCTATGTAAGAATGCTGTTCATTGACTATAGCTCAGCATTCAACACCATAGTACCCTCCAAGCTCATCATTAAGCATCGAGCCCTGGGTCTGAACCCCGCCCTGTGCAACTGGGTCCTGGACTTCCTGACGGGCCACCCCCAGGTGGTGAAGGTAGGAAACAACATCTCCACTTCGCTGATCCTCAACACTGGGGCCCTACAAGGGTGTGTGCTCAGCCCCCTCCTGTACTCCTTGTTCACCCATGACTGTGTGGCCAAGCACGCCTCCAACTCAATCATCAAGTTTGCAGACGACACAACAGTAGTAGGCTTGATTACCAACAATGACGAGACCGCCTACAGGGAGGAGGTGAGGGCTCTGGGAGTGTGGTGCCAGGAAATTAACCTCTCACTCAACGTCAACAAAACAAAGGAGATCATCGTGGACTTCAGGAAACAGCAGAGGGTGCACCCCCCTATCCACATCGACAGGACCGCAGTGGAGAAGGATTTGATTTGATTAATTTGTAAATCGGGCGGTGCCGGTACAAAAAGAAGTGAGCACAAGAGGGGGGTGACATTGGGAGCTCTTAGGTACCGGAATGCATGAGAACCTTTATAATAAAGCATTGCATACATATCATTTCATTTGCATAGTTGCATAGAGAAGTAGAGTAGAGGCACTTACAGAAGGTGCACACATGAGGAACATTTTTAGTAGCCTAGGGTATGGGAAACATTTTGCCTTTTTTAAACGCATTTCATGCAATCTATGTCATTTTACATGACTGGAGACCAGCAGAATATTTATTTCTACCACACAAATGATCTAAATGACAGGCTACTTTGACACTGACAAACTGAGCATCGGAGATCAATAAAAACAACCTTCTTGAATACATAAATTACCTAGGTGTGTGGAGACACATATTGTAGGATACAATATGAGTAGGAAATTATAGTCCTAAAAATGCTTTCCAGTTTCACTGACTCACCCAATGATGCACAGCTCACTTGCCGGTGATGGCCAATGCGTTCGTAAAAAACAACTCACTCTCTTGTATTACTTTGTAAAATAATATTTGGAAGTTGGTCAAATATTTTGGTAGTTGCAGTTTCATGTCTATCAGAGCAGAGAGATGTAGAGAGATCATAGAAAGTGAATGTCATTCTAGTTCTGTGACAGATACAGGCGTGCTTCTCACACAGCAACGCGTTGGTCTCAAATATACAGTACCAGTCAAAAGTTTGGAAACACCTACTCATTCCAGGGTTTTTCTTTATTTTTACCATTTTCTACATTGTAGAATAATAGTGAAAACATCAAAACTATGAAATAACACATATGGAATCATGTAGTAAGCAAAAAAGTGTTAAACAAATCAAAATATATTTTAAATTTGAGATTGTTCAAAGTAGCCACCCTTTGCCTTGACGACAGCTTTGCACACTCTTGGCATTCTCTCAAACAGCTTCACCTGGAATGCATATGCCCTACCAACCTCCTAACTTTAGTTTCTGTCTTAACCCCCTAGAGTCGATTGACATACCGGTGCATCAATCTAAGTAACATAATAATAATAAAATAAAAAAACTCCATCAGTTTTAGCTAGATATATTTTTATTTTTTTTATTGGATGCGTCTCAATCCACCGCAACCACGGATGTCGCACTTCCACATCTTTGGTGAAAGGTGGCAGAGCTAGAGAGGTATTTGTCAGACCATGAGACATCCCGAAAATTGGTCTTCTCATGAAAACGTCTGTAGCGTCTACAAACTATACTGTACAAAAATATGAACTCAACATGCAACAATTTCAACGATTTTACTGAGTTACAGTTCATATAAGGAAATGTCAATTAAAATAAATAAATTAGGCCATAATCTATGGACTGCACATTACTGGGAAGGGACGCAGCCATGGGTGGGCGTAGGCCCACCCACTTGGGAGCCAGGCCCAAAGGTATTCAGACCCTTTACTCAGTACTTTGTTGAAGCAACTTTGGCAGCGATTACAGCCTTGAGTCTTCTTGGGTATGACGCTACGAGCTTGGCACACCTGCATTTGGGGAGTTTTTCCCCATTCTTCTCTGCAGATCCTCTCAAGCTCTGTCAGGATGGATGGGGAGCGTCGCTGCACAAATATTTTCAGGTCTCTCCAGAGATGTTCGATCGGGTTCAAGCTGGGCCACTCAAGGACATTCAGAGACTTGTCCCGAAGCCATTCCTGCGATGTCTTGGCTGTGTGCTTAGGATCATTGTCCTGTTGTAAGGTGAACCTTCGCCCCAGTCTGAGGTCCTGAGCGCTCTGGAGCAGGTCTTCAACAAGGATCTCTCTGTACTTTGCTCGGTTCATCTTTCCCTCGATCCTGACTAGTCTCACAGTCCCTGCCGCTGAAAAACATCCCCACATCATGATGATGCCACCACCATGCTTCACCGTAGGGATGGTGCCAGATTTCCTCCATACGTGACGCTTGTCATTCAGGCCAGAGTTCAATCTTGGTTTCATCAGACCACAGAATCTTGTTTCTTATGGTCTGAGAGTCTTTAGTTGCCTTTTGGCAAACACATGTGGGCTGTCATGTGCCTTTTACTGAGGAGTGGCTTCTGTCTGGCCACTCTACCATAAAGGCCTGATTGGTGGAGTGCTGCAGAGATGTTTGTCCTTCTGGAAGGTTCTCCCATCTCCACAGAAGAACTTTGGTGCTCTGTCAGATTGACCATCGGGTTCTTGGTCTCCTCCTTGATCAAGGCCCTTCTCCCCCGATTGCTCAGTTTGGCCGGGTGGCCAGCTCTAGGAAGATTCTTCGTGGTTCTAAACTTCTTCCATTTAAGAATGATGGAGGCCACTGTGTTCTTGGGGACCTTCAATGCTGCAGAAATGTTTTGGTACCCCTCCCCAGATCTGTGCCTCGACACAATCCTGTCTCGGAGCTCTACGGACAATTCCTTCGACCTCATGGCTTGGTTTTTGCTCTGACATTCACTGTAAACTGTGAGACCTTATATAGACAGGTGTGTGCATTCCAAATCATGTCCAATCAATTGCATTTACCACAGGTGGACTCTAGTCAAATTGTAGAAAAGTCAAGGGGTCTGAATACTTTCCAAATGCACTGTAGGAGTACTGTATCTCTGATTGGCTATGGAGCACCAGTCTGCATAGACTCCGGTCCTGGATGAGACAGATGTTTTTATTATGTTTTATTTACGGCATTGTCTATTAATTGTTCAAACGCGTGGTCACTTTCCCACTCTATATTGCTATTGAAGTGTAATATTCTTCCTGGGGGTGTATGGAACAGATTTTAATACAATTTCCTGTTGATAAAATGCTGTCAGTTCCACTTTAAATTAGCAGAGGATATTCTAAATGGGCTGCTTGTAAAAATGTCAGGTCTGTATGGGTTGCTGGTCTCTAAGCGGAGACAGTTATAATGTGTTTGATACCATTCCATTTACTCCATTCCAGTCCTTATTATGAGCCGTCCTCTCCTCACCAGCCTCCTGTGATTCCCACACGCTATTTTTCAAAATCTTATATTGCAAAACCATTAAAGATTCAGATGTCATGGTTTTTGTATGACTTCTCTTGTCTGGTGCTAAATCCCAGTCCAGGTCCTAGTTCGCTGTCTTCTGTATACAATCTGAACAATGAAGCAACCAGGAAAAGACATGATCTGATTCCAAAAAATATTTTTTTTTTCAAATTGTTGTTTGACAACAGTGGTGTGATAGGGACAATATTTCTGAGGTAATGTGTGAGATTTAAACATATACATGTTTGAGAGACAACAGTAAGATTTGAAAAAAAGTGAGTAGAGGGCCAGCACGTTTCTAGAAGTTCAGACCATGACTGTAGAAGCCGCTCAAGTTATGACTTTATATCTGGCCAACCCCACCTGGAGTCATGTGGGAAAAGAAAGAGAGATAATCAGTTGTGTGCATGGTTCAAATAACAGAGGGGCTAGGAACTTTGCAGCCCAATAACAAACCATCACCTTTTCCAATCAAACTCGTCATATATAGTCAACATACCAGCTGATTCCAGAGGAGCAGGGAGAGTAATACACATACAGTGGGGGAAAAAAAGTATTTAGCCAGCCACCAATTGTGCAAGTTCTCCCACTTAAAAAGATGAGAGAGGCCTGTAATTTTCATCATAGGTACACGTCAACTATGACAGACAAATTGAGAGAAAAAAAATCCAGAAAATCACATTGTAGGATTTTTTATGAATTTATTTGCAAATTATGGTGGAAAATAAGTATTTGGTCACCTACAAACAAGCAAGATGTCTGGCTCTCACAGACCTGTAACTTCTTCTTTAAGAGGCTCCTCTGTCCTCCACTCGTTACCTGTATTAATGGCACCTGTTTGAACTTGTTATCAGTATAAAAGACACCTGTCCACAACCTCAAACAGTCACACTCCAAACTCCACTATGGCCAAGACCAAAGAGCTGTCAAAGGACACCAGAAACAAAATTGTAGACCTGCACTAGGCTGGGAATACTGAATCTGCAATAGGTAAGCAGCTTGGTTTGAAGAAATCAACTGTGGGAGCAATTATTAGGAAATGGAAGACATACAAGACCACTGATAATCTCCCTCGATCTGGGGCTCCACGCAAGATCTCACCCCGTGGGGTCAAAATGATCACAAGAACGGTGAGCAAAAATCCCAGAACCACACGGGGGGACCTAGTGAATGACCTGCAGAGAGCTGGGACCAAAGTAACAAAGCCTACCATCAGTAACACACTACGCCGCTAGGGACTCAAATCCTGCAGTGCAAGACGTGTCCCCCTGCTTAAGCCAGTACATGTCCAGGCCCGTCTGAAGTTTGCTAGAGTGCATTTGGATGATCCAGAAGAGGATTGGGAGAATGTCATATGGTCAGATGAAACCAAAATATAACTTTTTGGTAAAAACTTCACTGATATATTTTCTTCTGGAATAGGCTATCTGCTATTTGCAATACCATGTTAACCCTCTGAATGTTATCATGCACAAACTGCACACCTGAGCGTCCACCTTCATAAGAGTAAATACATTTCGATTTAAAAAACAATTCTAATAAAACATGGAAACTATTACTGGAGATCTCATATGGAAAAATACTTATCATTTCGTATTAAACTAATATTATTTCTGAGCTTAACCCACATCAATGCCACATTACCATGCTCCTTTGTAAAATCTTTGGTTGTAGACTCGGCCATGCTAGAGCGGGAAGTTGCAGGATTATCTGGTGAGAGAGAGAGAGAGAGAGAGAGAGAGAGAGAGAGAGAGAGAGAGAGAGAGAGAGAGAGAGAGAGACAGAGAGACAGAGAGAGAGAGAGAGAGAGAGAGAGAGAGAGAGAGAGAGAGAGAGACAGAGAGATCTCCATCAGAAATGACTGTCTGTCTTTCTGCACAACAAAACAAACAAATAAACAAAACAAAATCATATCAAGGGATATTTCACAGACAATACTTGGGTTGTCAGACAGGACAGACAGATAGGAGAACACATAATAACAAATGGGCATAAGCTGCAATTGTCTTTCGGGAGGTGACCATATACATGTAGGATAAATTATATTTTGTTTCTATTCGGATCACATCCTGTCTAAGGTTATAAAAAGTGTCCAGACTTTTTTCCGTCTATTGACCAAAATGTTGGTTTAAGATAAATGAGTATGCAAGACTGCACATTCACTTACCAATATTGAAGTTTTTCTTATGTACCTGGAGCAATATAAGGAGTGCAAATTACTCTGTTTTTAATATCTGATCTATTTGACAAGCTATTCTCTCACACTCTTATGCGTGGAAGTTAAGAGAAGTGAGAGATATAGAGAGTAAGGGTAGAGCAGAGAGAGAGAGAGGTGGAGAGAAGATAATGAAAATATTATTTTACCTTTGTCAATCAGTTTTGAGGTAAAGCTATCAGCCATATCCTACAGTAAGCAGAAAGTCAATGTCACGTTCGTTGTGTAAAAGATCGGACCAAGGTGCAGCGTGATATGTGTATATAGTAGTTTATTATATAAACACCGACAAAATAACAAATCCAACATAATGTGAAGTTCAAAAGGCTAAGCATCCAACAAGCCAAACAGAAACAAGATCCCACAACTAAGGTAGGCAACATGGCTGCCTAAGTATGATCCCCAATCAGAGACAACGATGGACAGCTGCCTCTGATTGGGAACCACACCCAGCCAACATAGAAATAGATAACATAGATCTACACATAGATATTCACACCCTGACCAAACCAACTAGAGATCTCTATGTCAGGGACTCATTAGGGGAGGGTCCGGGTGGGCATTTAGCCTCGGTGGCGGCTCCGGCTCCGGGCGCGACGTCAACCTTACTGTCCTCTCCTTTTCTGGCTCCTCGTTACACACCTGGTCCGGTCTGATCCCTGGCGCAATGCTTCCCCTCTCAGTCATCCCACGATGCACCAAGCCCTGTCTGGACCCTGGTGTGGGAGGCCCCGACCCTGAAGAGGGGTTGACGTCTGGTTCTGGCTCTGCAGTCCTCCCGCGATGCACCAAGTCCTGTCTTGTCCCTGGTGTGGGAGAGTAGACGACCGGACCCGGACTAGGCACCGGTGGAGCGGACTGCTCTGGCACTGGAGTGGAACCGCTGACCGGAGCTGAACTGGACCCCGGTGGAGCGGACTGCTCTGGCTCTGGACTGGAGCAGCTGACCGGGGATGGACTAGGACTGGTGGAGCGGACTGCTCTGGCATTGGACTGGAGCAGCTCACCGGAGCAGGTCTAGGCACCGGTGGAGCGGACTGCTCTGGCACTGGAGTGGAGCAGCTGACCGGAGCTAGTCTAGGCACCGGTGGAGCGGACTGCTCTGGCACTGGAGTGGAGCAGCTGACCGGAGCTGGACTATGCACCGGTGGAGAGGACTGCTCTGGCACTGGAGTGGAGCAGCTGACTGGAGCTGGACTAGGCACCGGTGGAGCGGACTGCTCTGATCCCGGACTGGACCGTACCGGGTTGGGGACACGCACCACTAGTCTGGTGCGAGGAGCAGGCACGGGCCGTACCGGGCTGGGGACACGCACCACTGGTTTGGTGCGAGGAGCAGGTACGGGGCGCACTGGGCTGGCGACACACACCACTGGTTTGGTGCGAGGAGCAGGTACGTGCGTACAGGACTGGAGACACGCACCACAAGTTTGGTGCGGGGAACAGGTACGGGGCGTACCGGGCTGGCGACACGCACCTCTGGTTTGGTGCGAGGAGCAGGTGGGGGCCGTACAGGTCTGGAGACATGCACCACTAGTTTGGTCATATTTCATATTGTCCATATTGATTACTCTTGAGGCATTTAGTGATGTACCTGTAGATGTCAAAGGCACGGATGGGTTTGTATGACAAACATTCCAAACTCAGGGGGCATGTAACTAGATGTGCCCCCGGCCTTCCCAGGGTACTCTTTGCTCATCTTGGAAACACTGTGGGACACCTTGGCCAGGCCAAAATCTGAGAGAGAGAGAGAGAGAGAGAGAGAGAGAGAGAGAGAGAGAGAGAGAGAGAGAGAGAGAGAGAGAGAGAGAGAGAGAGAGAGAGAGAGAGAGAGCTCAAAGACATTGCTCCTGCATTTTTAACAAAAAAATATAGATTTAGAGTTAGATAAAGTAGGATTTTTTGGCAGGGACATATACAGGATGCTACCCTCCACAACATAACCTTCATTCCAAACCAAAACTCCAAACCTACAACCTGATTTTGGACGGAATTACCTGGAAGGCTTTCTACTACCAAGGATTACTATTCCCAAACTATACAGCAAATGCTCTGGCAAACAAACAGAAACCTGAAAACACCATCCAACCTGGAACTGAGTGAGTAATGTTTAGTATGAACCTATTTTTCACTTTCAAAAACCAAGAAGAAAAATACATTACAATGATATATTTTACTTTATAAGGACTGAATGCTAAGGCTACCAAGCTTGCTAGTACAAAGAGATACAATTTCAATTAGCACTGACATGTGAAGTGAGAGGTGTCAAAGCCCTTGAGCCCAACAATGGCAGGAGAGTCGCACAGTCTACCCCAACCAAATGGAGAGGCCTTAGAAGCACCCCCCCCGCTGTTCAGAGGTCATTCAAATACAGTACCCTCTGAATGTAAAAAACGACAAGACACGGAAAGAGTAGAAAATTAAACTTCTTTTGGGGAATCAGGAGAAAGTTTTTGCTGATTTTTATAAAAATGGGAACATAAGCAACCTTATCTTCCACACAGACCATCCCCTGGCATGGCACAGTGCTATACTAGGTGGGGGGGTGTTAGCGATGGGTGGAAACTCAGGATACTGGACAACGAGGACTCTGAGTTGTCTGATATTAATCTCTATAAATCTGGAACCGTTCTGGTTCAAGGCAGCACCAAACAGTTCCAGCTGGACTTTCACCTAATCAAAGAAACAGCTCAGCAGGAGAAGCTCTCCCTTGAGAAAGATACCCCCACCCCGAGCGGGTCAGACCAGACCTCTTAATTAAATAACCCCACAGAGCAACCCTAAGCAGAAAGTCAACTTCCCAGCACAGAGTACTACTCCCTCATTGAAATGAAGGATACATTCACCCAGCTGGAGGTAAGGCAGGTGGAGCTGGAACAGCAGGTGAACACACTCCAGTCAGCACAGACGCAGACAACAGTCCAGCACAACAACACCCCCTTAACTAGACCTGGAGAGCTGGAGGTAGAGAGAGACATGTCTGCACTCTGGACTGTGGTGAGACAACATCAACAGGAGAAAGAGCAGGAGCAGGAGAAGAACAGAGCACTAGAGGAGAGGATCAGAGTGCTGGAGGAGAAGATGAGAATGATGACGGGTGACATAGAACAACCCATTAGAGAGCTGGCCACCCCCGCAGAGAAGCCAGCAGAACAGCCCACCTCAGATCCTGGCCAAAGTCTCGACACCGCATCAGAACAGTACACCCTAGACCCTGACCATAGCCTTGACATCACAGCCAGACAAACAAATGAAGAACCCCAAGCCCTGGGGACCCCAACCCCTCTGAGCAACCCCTCTGTCAGACACCCTGATAGCCCTCATGACGACCCCCCCACACCCACTGAGGACATACACAAGCCACAGATTGTACTCCTTATGGACTCAAACGGGAAATACATACAAGAAAATAAACTTTTTCCAAAACACACAGTGTCTAAACTCTGGTGTCCAAACACCCAGTGCGCCCTAGACCTTCTGTCTGAGGACCGACTAGGATCACCCAGCCACATAATAATACACACAGGCACAAATGACCTGAGAACACAGCAGGAAAGGGTGGCCACAGCACTCAAGGGAGTGATAGAAAAAGCTTCTTCTACTTTCCCCAACGCACAAGTGGTTACCACGAAAATACTTCCACCTTCCTACCATACAGCGGGTAAACGCAAGTATTTCCCGTGACTGTGCATCAAAACCAAATGTCTACCTGGCCCACCACTCCACCCTGGACGTGAACAGCCTTTATGACCAGGTCCACCTACACAAGGCAGCAGTGCCCACCTTTGCCCGGACCCTAAAGGATATCACCCTCAACCGCAGACCCAACACCTCACACAGGAGCAACAGATCAACAGACACCCCGCCCAGACCAGCGAGACGCCCCCCCAGGACCTACACATAGAGGACCCCCGCAGAGAGACCTACATCCAGACCACAGCACCATCAGCCACATCTACACCCCCATCCCCACCAATTAACTACCCCCCCCCCCCCCCCCCCCCCCAAGTCAACCATGCCCACACCCCATTTAGGCCACCTCAGATCAGACCTATGCCCCTCCTACCCACCCCAAGCCCCCCACTCCCACAAAGAGGACCTCAACATGAAAGTCACACATACGCCCAGGCCGTGAGCAGGCAAACAGGCCCACCACCCACTCTTAAACTAGCCCAAGCCAATGGCATGTACCAGATGCTCAGCAGGCTCTGCTCACAATTACTGGCCTGAGGCCAAACCACACAACCAACAACATTAGACACTTTATGGAACACAAAGCCTTCACTATTTCATCCTGGAATATCCAAGGCCTGAGGTCATCTGCCTTTGGCCTAAAGAGCAGGAATCTGGACTTCACCAAAGAAATCGGAAATACAGACATTGTCATCCTACAAGAAACATGGTATAGAGGAGACGGACCCACTGGTTGCCCTCTAGGTTACAGAGAGCTGGTAGTCCCATCCACCAAACTACCAGGTGTGAAACAGGGAAGGGACTCAGGTAGTATGCTAATTTGGTATAGAGCAGACCTAACTCACTCTATTAAATTAATCAAACAGGAACGTTTTACATTTGGTTAGAAATTCAAAAGGAAATTATCTCAACAGAGAAAAATGTCCTCCTGTGTGCTACCTATATCCCCCCACTAGAATCCCCATACTTTAATGAAGACAGCTTCTCCATCCTGGAGGGGGAAATCAATCATTTCCAGACCCAGGGACATGTACTAGTCTGTGGCGACCTAAATGCCAGAACTGGACAAGAACCTGACACCCTCAGCACACAGGGGGACAAAAACCTACCTGGAGGTGACAGCATTCCCTCCCCCATATGCCCCCCTAGGCACAACTACGACAACATAACCAACAAAAACGGGTCACTACTCCTGCAGCTCTGTCGCACACTGGGTATGTACATAGTCAATGGTAGGCTTCGAGGGGACTCCTATGGTAGGTACACCTATAGCTCATCTCTTGGCAGTAGTACTTTATCACTGACCTCAACCCAGAGTTTCTCAGAGCGTTCACAGTCAGCCCACTGAGACCCCTATCAGACCACAGCAAAATCACAGTCTACTTGAACAGAGCAATACTCAATCATGAGGCATCAAAGCCAAAGGAACTGAATAATATTAAGAAATGCTATAGATGGAAGGAAAGTAGTGTTGAAACCTACCAAAAAACAATTAGGCAACAACAAATTCAATCCATTCTAGACAACTTCCTGGACAAAATGTTCCACTGTAATAGTGAAGGTGTAAACTTGGCAGTAGAAAACCTAAACAGTATATTTGACCTCTCAGCTTCCCTATCAAATCTAAAAATCTCTAACAGAAAACCAAAGAAAAGTAACAACAGTGATAAATGGTTTGATGAAGAATGCAAAAACCTAAGAAAGAAATTGAGAAACCTATCCAACCAAAAACATAGAGACCCAGAAAACCTGAGCCTATGCTTTCACTATGTCACACCCTGGCTCTGGGGACTCTATATGTTGAGCCAGGGTGTGTAGTTTCTATGTGTTTTGTTCTATGTTTACAGTCTAGTTCTTGTATTTCTATGTTGGCCAGAATGGTTCCCAATCAGAGGCAACGAGTGTCAGCTGTTGCTGGTTGTCTCTGATTGGGAGCCATATTTAAACAGTCTGTTTTCCCTTAGTGTTAATGGGATCTTGTTCCAGTTGGTTTTGTGTTTGTACCGTGGACTTCACGTATCGTTTGTTGTTTGGTTTATTGTGTGTGCACTTAATTAAATAAGATGTACAAATCTCACGCTGCGCCTTGGTCTACTCTCTCTAACGATCGCGACAGAAGATCCCACCATACCAGGACCAAGCAGCGTGTCCAGGAGCAGGCAGCCTGGACGTGGGAGCAGATAATGGACGGGCAGGGGTCCTGGACCTGGGAGGAAATCCAGGCCGGGATGGATCGCCGTCCATGGAGGTAGACGGTAGAGGCTCGACGGAGAGAGGAGCAATGGCGTCAACAGGGTCGTCGTCGGACGGACGAGAGGCAACCCCCAAAATTTTTTAGGGGGGGGCACACGGCATGGGCGACGGGGCAGCAGGAGGCAGCTACAGGGCGTATTAGGAGGTTAGGTGAGGAGGCCACCAGGTTAAGGGGGCTATTGGTGCAGAGGGAGCAGGAGTTAGTGGTGCAGAGGGTGGAGCTACTGGAGGCGATAAGGGAGAAGGTGAGAGTAGAGGCACGGCGAGAGGATCTGTGTAGGCAGCTGAGGGAGCGGAGGGTTATGACGAAACCCAGTCCCGCTCCTCACACCAACCAAGCCAAGGGTGCACGTCGCCAGCCCGGCCCGGCCTGTTCCTGCTCCTCGCACCAAGCCTACGGTGCGCGTCGCCAGCCCAGCCCGGCCTGTTCCTGCCCCTCGCACCAAGCCTACGGTGCGCGTCGCCAACCCGGCCCGGCCTGTTCCTGCTCTTCGCACCAAGCCTACGGTGCGCGTCGCCAGCCCGGCCTGTTCCTGCCCCTCGCACCAAGCCTACGGTGTGCGTCGCCAGCCCGGCCCGGCCTGTTCCTGCCACTCGCACCAAGCCTACGGTGCGCGTCGCCAGCCCGGCCTGTTCCTGCCACTCGCACCAAGCCTACGGTGTGCGTCGCCAGCCCGGCCCGGCCTGTTCCTGCCACTCGCACCAAGCCTACGGTGCGCGTCGCCAGCCCGGCCTGGCCTGTTCCTGCCACTCGCACCAAGCCTACGGTGTGTGTCGCCAGCCCGGCCCGGCCTGTTCCTGCCACTCGCACCAAGCCTACGGTGCGCGTCGCCAGCCCGGCCCGGCCTGTTCCTGCCACTCGCACCAAGCCTACGGTGCGCGTCACCAGCCCGGCCCGGCCTGTTCCTGCCACTCGCACCAAGCCAGGGGTGCGAGTCGTCAGCCTGGTAAGGCCCGTTCCTGCTCCACGCACCAAGCCAGGGGTGCGACGCCAGCCCGGCCGGGCCTGTTCCTGCCACTCGCACCAAGCCTACGGTGCGCGTCGCCAGCCCGGCCCGGCCTGTTCCTGCCACTCGCACCAAGCCAGGGGTGCGAGTCGTCAGCCAGGTCCGGCCTGTTCCTGCCACTCGCACCAAGCCTACGGTGTGCATCGCCAGCCCGGCCCGGCCTGTTCCTGCCACTCGCACCAAGCCTACGGTGCGCGTCGCCAGCCCGGCCTGGCCTGTTCCTGCCACTCGCACCAAGCCTACGGTGTGCGTCGCCAGCCCGGCCCGGCCTGTTCCTGCCACTCGCACCAAGCCTACGGTGCGCGTCGCCAGCCCGGCCCGGCCTGTTCCTGCCACTCGCACCAAGCCTACGGTGCGCGTCGCCAGCCCGGCCCGGCCTGTTCCTGCCACTCGCACCAAGCCAGGGGTGCGAGTCGTCAGCCTGGTAAGGCCCGTTCCTGCACCACGCACCAAGCCAGGGGTGCGACGCCAGCCCGGCCGGGCCTGTTCCTGCCACTCGCACCAAGCCTACGGTGCGCGTCGCCAGCCCGGCCCGGCCTGTTCCTGCCACTCGCACCAAGCCAGGGGTGCGAGTCGTCAGCCTGGTCCGGCCTGTTCCTGCCACTCGCACCAAGCCTACGGTGTGCGTCGCCAGCCCGGCCCGGCCTGTTCCTGCCACTCGCACCAAGCCTACGGTGCGCGTCGCCAGCCCGGCCTGGCCTGTTCCTGCCACTCGCACCAAGCCTACGGTGTGCGTCGCCAGCCCGGCCCGGCCTGTTCCTGCCACTCGCACCAAGCCTACGGTGCGCGTCGCCAGCCCGGCCCGGCCTGTTCCTGCCACTCGCACCAAGCCTACGGTGCGCGTCGCCAGCCCGGCCCGGCCTGTTCCTGCCACTCGCACCAAGCCAGGGGTGCGAGTCGTCAGCCTGGTAAGGCCCGTTCCTGCTCCACGCACCAAGCCAGGGGTGCGAGTCGTCAGCCCGGTACGGCCCGTTCCTGCTCCATGCACCAAGCCAGGGGTGCGTATCGTCAGCCCGGTCCGGCCCGTTGCTGCTCCACGCACCAAACCAGGGGTGCACATCGTCAGCCCGGTCCGGCCCGTTCCTGCTCCACGCACCAAGCCAGGGGTGCGCATCGTCAGCCCGGTCCGGCCCGTTCCTGCTCCACGCACCAAGCCAGGGGTGCGCGTTGTCAGTCCGGCACAACCCGTGCCTGCTCCACGCACCAAGCCAAGGGTGCGCGTCGTCAGCCCGGTCCGGCCCGTTGCTGCTCCACGCACCAAACCAGGGGTGCGCATCGTCAGCCCGGTCCGGCCCGTTCCTGCTCCACGCACCAAGCCAGGGGTGCGCGTCGTCAGCCCGGTCCGGCCCGTTGCTGCTCCACGCACCAAACCAGGGGTGCGCATCGTCAGCCCGGTCCGGCCCGTTCCTGCTCCACGCACCAAGCCAGGGGTGCGCGTCGTCAGTCCGGCACAACCCATGCCTGCTCCACGCACCAAGCCAGGGGTGCGCGTCGTCAGTCCGGCACAACCCGTGCCTGGGTCACCGGTGCCTGATCAGGTACCGGTCAGCTGCTCCACACCGGAGCTTAAGCAATCCGCTCCTTCGATGTCCAGTCCAGCTCCAGCTAGCGGGGCCAGACCGGACCAGGGGCGTTACGGGGGGATTATTGGAGGGTGGTGGGCAAGCCCGGAGCCGGAACCGCCTCCGAGGAGGAATGCCCACCCAGCCCTCCCCTGTTTGGTTTATGTTGAGGGGGGTACTGTCACACCCTGGCTCTGGGGACTCTATTTGTTGAGCCAGGGTGTGTAGATTCTATGTGGTTTTGTTCTATGTTCACTGTCTATGTATTGTATTTCTATGTTGGCCAGAGTGGTTCCCAATCAGAGGCAACGAGTTTCAGCTGTTGCTGGTTGTCTCTGATTGGGAGCCATATTTATACAGGCTGTTTTCCCACAATAGTTGTGGGATCTTGTTCCAGTTGGTTTTGTGTTTGTACCGTGGACTTCACGTATCGTTTGTTGTTTTGTTTATTGTGTGTGCACTTAATTAAATAAGATGTACAAATCTCACGCTGCGCCTTGGTCCACTCACTCTAACGAGCGTGACACACTATGGTGAATCACTAAAACAATACAGAAATACACTACGGAAAAAGAAGGAACAGCATGTCAGAAATCAGCTCAATGTAATTGAAGAATCCATAGACTCTAACCACTTCTGGGAAAATTGGAAAACACTAAACAAACAACAACACGAATAGCTATCTATCCAAACCGGAGATGTATGGGTAAACCACTTCTCCAATCTTTTTGGCCCTATAACAGAGAACAAACAGCAAAAAATATATACATGATCAAATGCAAATCTTAGAATCAACTATTAAAGACAACCAGAACCCACTGGATTCTCCAATTACATTGAATGAACTACAGGACAAAATACAAACCCTCCAACCCAAAAAGGCCTGTGGTATTGATGGTATCCTCAATGAAATGATAAAATATACAGACCACAAATTTCAATTAGCTATACTTAAACTCTTTAACATCATCCTTAGCTCTGGCATCTTCTCCAATATTTGGAAGAAGAGGACTGATCACCCCAATCCACAAAAGTGAAGACAAATTTGACCCCAATAACTACCGTGGGATATGAGTCAACAGCAACCTTGGGAAAATACTCTGCATTATCATTTACAGCAGACTAGTTCATTTCTTCAGTGAAAACAATGTACTGAGCAAATGTCAAATTGGCTTTTTACCAAATTACCGTACGACAGACCACGTATTCACCCTGCACACCCTAATTGACAAACAAACAAACCAAAACAAAGGCAAAGTCTTCTCATGCTTTGTTGATTTCAAAAAAGCTTTTGACTCAATTTGGCATGAGGGTCTGCTATACAAATTGATGGAAAGTGGGGTTGGGGGAAAAACATACGACATTATAAAATCCATGTACACAAACAACAAGTGTGCGGTTAAAATTGGCAAAAAACACACACATTTCTTTCCACAGGGCCGTGGGGTGAGACAGGGATGCAGTTTAAGCCCCACCCTCTTCAACATATATATCAACGAATTGGCGAGGGCACTAGAACATTCTGCAGCACCCGACCTCACCCTACTAGAATCTGAAGTCAAATGTCTACTGTTTGCTGATGATCTGGTACAGCAGCACCTAGATCTTCTGCACAGATTCTGTCAGACATGGGCCCTGACAGTAAATCTCAGTAAGACAAAAATAATGGTGTTCCAAAAAAGGTCCAGTTGCCAGGACCACAAATACAAATTCCATCTAGACACCGTTGCCCTAGAGCACACAAAAAAACTATACATACCTCGGCCTAAACATCAGCGCCATAGGTAACTTCCACAAAGCTGTGAATGATCTGAGAGACAAGGCAAGAAGGGCCTTCTATGCCATCAAAAGGAACATAAAATTTGACATATCAATTAGGATCTGGCTAAAAATACTTGAATCAGTTATAGAACCCATTGCCCTTTATGGTTGTGAGGTCTGGGGTCCGCTCACCAACCAAGAATTCACAAAATGGGACAAACACCAAATTGAGACACTGCATGCAGAATTCTGCAAAAACATCCTCCGTGTACAACGTAAAACACCAAATAATGCATGCAGAGCAGAATTAGGCCAATACCCGCGAATTATCAAAATCCAGAAAAGAGCCGTTAAATTCTATAACCACTTAAAAGGAAGCGATTCCCAAACCTTCCATAACAAAGCCATCACCTACAGAGAGATTAACTTGGAGAAGAGTCCCCTAAGTAAGCTGGTCCTGGGACTCTGTTTACAAACACAAACAGACCCCACAGAGCCCCAGGACAACAACAACAACAACAACAACAACAACAACAACAACAACACAATTAGACCCAACCAAATCATGAGAAAAGAAAAAGAGAATTACTTGACACATTGGAAAGAACAAACAAAAAAACAGAGCAAACTAGAATGCTATTTGGCCCTAAACAGAGAGTACACAGTGGCAGAATACCTGACCACTGTGACTGACCCAACATTAAGGAAAGCTTTGACTATGTACAGACTCAGTGAGCATAGCCTTGCTATTGAGAAAGGCCGCCGTAGGCAGACCTGGCTCTCAAGAGAAGACAGGCTATGTGCACACTGCCCACAAAATGAGGTGGAAACTGAGCTGCACTTCCTAACCTCCTGCCAAATGTATGACCATATTAGAGACACATATTTCCCTCAGATTACAGCGATCCACAAAAAATTTGAAAACAAACCCAATTTTGATAAACTCCCTTATCTACTGGGTGAATAACCACAGTGTGCCATCACAGCTGTAAGATTTGGGACCTGTTGCCACAAGAAAGGGGCAACCAGTGAAGAACAAACACCATTGTAAATACAACCCATATTTATGTTTATTTATTTTCCCATTTGTTTATTTATACTATTTGCACATTGTTACAACACTGTATATATACATAATATGACATTTGAAATGTCTTTATTCTTTTGAAACTTCTGAGTGTAATGTTTACTGTTAATATTTATTGTTTATTTCACTTTTGTTTACTATCTACTTCACTTGCTTTGGCAATGTTAACATACAATAAAGCCCTTAAATTGAAATTGAATTGAACTGAATTGAATTGAATTGAATTGAATTGAATTGAATTGAGAGAGAGAGAGAGAGAGAGAGAGAGAGAGAGAGAGAGAGAGAGAGAGAGAGAGAGAGAGAGAGAGAGAGAGAGAGTCTTCAGTTTGTGTTCGGTTTATACATTTCAATTACTAGCAATATAACTCATGTCATCTAACTATATGTGGTAAATATCAATAATGATAATTATAATAATGCCTCAATAATACACTCCAACAAGCAATAATACTATTGAACCTCAGTTCAGGCTCGTGTTCCAACCAGTTAAAACCTAGTCAGAACCAGGAGCCTGGAACTTGCCTTGTCATTAAGGCTGACATCCAGCAGCACATTATTGGGCTTCAGATCTTGATGTAGAAGGGGTGGGATGAGGCAATGCAGGAAGTTCATGCTCAGAGCGATCTGGTGGGCCAAGCGGGAGGCAAGGGTGGATGGACAGAGAGGGTGTCCAGGAGGGATTCCAGTGTTCCCCTCTCCATGAACCATCACAAAACCCAGCTGGATTGAAAGGCCGCAACTGGGGGGACAATCCTTGTACACTCCAAGAATCCTTATCACATGGAGGCTTGCACCCTTGCGCATAATATCTGCCTCATTATGCAGGGAAGCGCTAGAGCTGGGGTAAAGTTAGGGGTGGGAAGGAGAGGACACGGGAGGGGGTGGACAGTGAGAGCGAGGGCAACACAGGAATATTGTCTTAACTTAAATGGTTGACATAATTATGAAAGACAAATCAGTTTATAATGAAATTTAAAAAGCATTCAACTTACATACAATCAAGTGTTTAAAGTATAGACATTTTTACCCATCATCATAATGTAGCAACTTGATGGTCACATCCAATCCTCAGTCCACATGTCTGGCTTTGTGGACTTGTCCAACCCCCCCTGCACCAATCACTTTCCATTTCTCCAGACTGTTGTTTCCAATTACTGGTGCCGGGCTGGACAGGTCCATCTGTCAATCAAGATGATCTGTAATGGCTTTCAGTGTTTACGTCAAATAAATTCCACATCAAGTCAAGTTGCATAAAATCCCATCAAGTCACATGGTATTGGTTCTCCTTTTTGAGACACTACTGTAGCTAACACTGTCCTTTATAAGATTGTTCCATACACTCTTAGAAAAACAATGTGCTATCAAGAACATAAAAGTGTTCTTCTGCTGTCCCGATAGGAGAACCCTTTCAATAATCAATTAAATGTATTTATAAAGCCCTTTTTACATCAGCAGATGTCACAAAGGGCTATACAGAAAACCAGCCTAAAACCCCAAACAGCAAGCAATGCCGATGAAGAAGCACGGTGGCTAGGAAAAACTCCCTAGAAAGGCAGGAACTTATGAAGAAATCTAGAGAGGAACCAGGCTATGAGGGGTGGCCAGTCCTCTTCTGGCTGTGCTGGGTGAAGATTATAAGAGTACATGGCCATTTAAGGCCAGATTGTTCTTCAAGGTAGAACCATTTTCTGTTCCATGTAAAATCCTTTCCACAGAGGGTTCTACATGGAACTCAACAGAGTTCTACCTGGAACCAAAACGGGTTCGACCTAAAACCAAAAAGGGTTCTCCTATGGGTGCAACCAAAGAACCCTTTTGGAACCCTTTTTTCTAAGAGTGTACCTTAACAGTGCAAGTCATCCAGGTTTATCCTATCCTCTGATAAAGCAGTTTACTGGATTGCACATCATCAGTCATATTCAACATTTGCCCTGGACTACCAGTTTGTGTGATATGATAATAGCTGACTTATTTCCTGCCTCTCTAAAGCTCACATTGTCCCTGAAATAACCATTTCAGAAATCAGCAAACACAAATCAGATGTATGATTCAAGCATGTTACTCAGCTTCATATTACACTACATATCAATGTTGAGTTATCATTTAGTTTACCCTGGCACGGTCTCTCACCATGTTACTGTGCAGCAACTTACCTCCTGATTATGACAACATTCTTATTATGTGTATAAGATTAGGTAGTAGCTGAGTATCCATTGCTTTTTGTATTCATTATACTCTGGAGGTACTTACCATATGACCGTGCTTGAGAAAATTATCTTCACAGTAGCTCTATTTTATTTCAAATGGAATCTTCACTTAAATTATTTTACTTTCACTGCAGTATCTGAGTTGTTTCCACCTCCTTTTGTTTATTTACATTTTACGTTTTTGTCATTTATCCAGAGTGACTTACAGTTAGTGAGTGCATACATTTTTTTCATACTTTATCAGAGGAGGGTGGAGTCAGAAGGGTTGGAGTTGTGCAGTCAGGACTTGTATAATCTTCTCCACCAGATGGTTCTCTCTCCGGTATGAATTGAGCCTGGGGTGTTAGCATTGAATGCAGTGGCATGTTGTAGCATGCATAATTGTGTAATATTTGACACTACACGAGCCATCCATTTTTATTTGAAAAGTATCAGATTTATTGATTGTGCTATATAAGCTAGGTTTCCATCAAAATTGATTTTCATGTGAATATTCCATAATCCGGATAAAGAAAATATGCCCATTTTCCCACCAGTGGTGTTTCCACCAAACAGACTTGTTTTGCAGATAAAAATCGGTGCGTGATGACTGAAAAAAATCAAAAGTTTTCATTGTATTTTCGACTCTACCGATAGTTTTGTCACAAAAACCTTTTTAGTAAATAGCAAATGTGCCTACTCTGGTCTTGGCACGCGTGCTCTAGCCAACTGCTCGCAGACAGAAACAGTGTGGGTTGTCTTTGCAGGTAGGCTAGTGTACATGATGAGATTATTAAGAGTGAGAGTATTTTTATTTGTCAAATGGCAGTCAAGCATCGATCATCATGTCACCAGAATAAGACCCTCAATAGTTTTTGAAAAGGAGCATCAAGGTTGGCGTACACTTTCACCACCCTATACCTGTTCATCATAAGTTATTTCAAACTTTATGGTTTCCCAAGTTGTATGGACCACACACCATATCATCACATGACTCCAAGTTTACTTCGATATGATGGTTATTATATCAATATTTGCGCATTAAGGCTTTTTCAATGACATTTCTCGCATACTAATATTTACCAATACAAAAAGATCCCACCAAATCGAATGAACAAATTATCTGTCGGCAAAGTGGTCCTCTGTAGCTCAATTGGTAGAGCATGGCACTTGTAACGCCAGGGTAGTGGGTTTGATCCCCGGGACCACCCATACGTAAAAATGTATGCACACATGACTGTAAGTCGCTTTGGATAAAAGCGTCTGCTAAATGGCATATTATTATTATTATTCATTTCTAGAATTGTACCGAAATAGTTGTGATTTTTTAAATATGGGATGACTACTCCCATAAAAACTGTGGATGGAAACGTGGTTAACAATCACCATAGATGCATAAAAAAATATATAATGCCTTACAGTACAAGTACAGAGCAGATTAAAATGATGGTTCACTAAAGTCTATAAAGTCGCTGTACAGGTTGTTTAACACTTTTTGGAACATACAAATTGCTGTCCCCCATTGATCACATTAACTTCTGGTCGGCTAAGCATTATTTTGGAAGTAACAACATAACCTGTTTATGCACATAACACCTCTCTGGTTAAATCAGCAACAACATAAACAATAAACAACCATAAAACATTTGGACTATTAAATGTGGATGAACTATCCCTTAAAGGGAAACATTGTGAAAATAAGAGATTTTGATAAACAACACATAAACAGTTAAAATTCCTACCGACAAATATATATATATATATATATATATATATATATATACACACAGTCGGGAAAAAAAGTATTTAGTCAGCCACCAATTGTGCAAGTTCTCCCACTTAAAAAGATGAGAGAGGCCTGTAATTTTCATCATAGGTACACGTCAACTATGACAGACAAAATGAGGAAAAAAAATCCAGAAAATCACATTGTAGGATTTTTTATGAATTTATTTGCAAATTATGGTGGAAAATAAGTATTTGGTCAATAACAAAAGTTTCTCAATACTTTGTTATATACCCTTTGTTGGCAATGACACAGGTCAAACGTTTTCTGCTGTTATTTTGGCCCATTCCTCCATGCAGATCTCCTCTAGAGCAGTGATGTTTTGGGGCTGTCGCTGGGCAACACGGACTTTCAACTCCCTCCAAAGATTTTCTATGGGGTTGAGATCTGGAGACTGGCTAGGCCACTCCAGGACCTTGAAATGCTTCTTACGAAGCCACTCCTTCGTTGCCCGGGCAGTGTGTTTGGGATCATTGTCATGCTGAAAGACCCAGCCACGTTTCATCTTCAATGCCCTTGCTGATGGAAGGAGGTTTTCACTAAAAATCTCACGATACATGGCCCCATTCATTCTTTCCTTTACACGGATCAGTCGTCCTGGTCCCTTTGCAGAAAAACAGCCCCAAAGCATGACGTTTCCACCCCCATGCTTCACAGTAGGTATGGTGTTCTTTGGATGCAACTCAGCATTCTTTGTCCTCCAAACACGACGAGTTGAGTTTTTACCAAAAAGTTCTATTTTGGTTTCATCTGACCATATGACATTCTCCCAATCCTCTTCTGGATCATCCAAATGCACTCTAGCAAACTTCAGACGGGCCTGGACATGTACTGGCTTAAGCAGGGGGACACGTCTGGCACTGCACGATTTGAGTCCCTGGCGGCGTAGCGTGTTACTGATGGTAGGCTTTGTTACTTTGGTCCCAGCTCTCTGCAGGTCATTCACTAGGTCCCCCCGTGTGGTTCTGGGATTTTTGCTCACCGTTCTTGTGATCATTTTGACCCCACGGGGTGAGATCTTGCGTGGAGCCCCAGATCGAGGGAGATTATCAGTGGTCTTGTATGTCTTCCATTTCCTAATAATTGCTCCCACAGTTGATTTCTTCAAACCAAGCTGCTTACCTATTGCAGATTCAGTCTTCCCAGCCTGGTGCAGGTCTAGAATTTTGTTTCTGGTGTCATTTGACAGCTATTTGGTCTTTGCCATAGTGGAGTTTGGAGTGTGACTGTTTGAGGTTATGGACAGGTGTCTTTTATACTGATAACAAGTTCAAACAGGTGCCATTAATACAGGTAACGAGTGGAGGACAGAGGAGCCTCTTAAAGAAGAAGTTACAGGTCTGTGAGAGCCAGACATCTTGCTTGTTTGTAGGTGACCAAATACTTATTTTCCACCATAATTTGCAAATAAATTCATTAAAAATCCTACAATGTGATTTTCTGGAGAAAAAAAATCTCAATTTGTCTGTCATAGTTGACATGTACCTTTGATGAAAATTACAGGCCTCTTTCATCTTTTTAAGTGGGGGAACTTGCACAATTGGTGGCTGACGAAATACTTTTTTCCCCCACTGTACTTATGTCATGCAATAAAATGCAAATTAATTACTTAAAAATCATACAATGTGAATTTCTTTAGATTCCATCTCTCACAGTTGAAGTGTACCTATGATAAAAATTACAGACCTCTACATGCTTTGTAAGTAGGGAAACCTGCAAAATCGGCAGTGTATCAAACACTTGTTCTCCCCACTGTAAATGGTCTCGCTGCACTGGTGGTGGCGGTGGTCACACTTGTGGATGACGTAGATGGTCTCGCTGCACTGGTGGTGGTCACACTTATGGATGATGTAGAGGGTCTGGCTGTAAAATTGCCACTTGTTGCCCTAGGCACAATGAATGGATCCAGAAAAGAAAGATAGGCCGCTGGCCTAAAGCTGCTGACCCAGACCTCTCTGCCCTGCTCGCTCTGATACCAGTCCCTGATTCCTCTCCACTTCCTCCTACAGTCTTCTTCTACATAGACATGAACATAAGCCAAACCATCACCTAGCATAACTATCTACCATCATTTCTATTACTATTTCTCTCACACACACACACAATTATTTGGCCAAATTGTTAGGGGTAGTAACTAGCATAATTCACTGCGCCATACTCCCGAGTGGCACAGTGGTCTAAGGCACTGCATCGCAGTGCTAGCTGTGCCACTAGAGATCCTGGTTCGAATCCAGGCTCTGTCGTAGCCGGCCGCGACCGGGAGACCCATGGGGCGGCGCACAATTGGCCCAGCGTCGTCCAGGGTAGGGGAGGGAATGGCCGGCAGGGGATGTAGCTCAGTTGGTAGAGCATGGCGTTTGCAACGCCAGGGTTGTGGGTTCGATAAAATAATGTATGCGCTAACTGTAAGTCGCTCTGGATAAGAGCGTCTGCTAAATGACTAAAATGTAAATGTAAATAATTTATATGACTTTCTCTCTCTCACACACACACACACACACACACACACATTTCATTGGCTAGGTTAGCAAGCTAGTTAGCTAGCTAGGTTAGCTAGCTAGCCACATCTAGAAGAAGCTCACTGCGTGGACACTTGTCTCCAAGCAGCATTTATTGCGTTTATGTCCCAGTACCTGTCAGCAGTTGTGTCAAAAAGACACAGTTTTGATGATACAACACGTGTAGATACCGGCATTCAGTATAGTTGCGTAGCTGCGCAAAATGTTATGCAGCATTGATGCAATGACGCTGTCGGTGTGATCAATGCTTTAGAGGGAACATTGCAGAGGAGTATTAAAATGTTACATTACATATATTTAAAAAGAAGACGTTGGGTCTGCAGAGGAACAGAGGAGAGGATCGTGTTGTCTTATCCAGAGTTTCCATGTCAATCGTTTCTGACTATCAGATTTTCAGAGAAGCACATGAACGCAGCAAAGAACCAAATACAATTATTGGAACACTTGACTCCCGTGTGCACATAGTTCCTAGTATCGTCTATAACATCATCTCTGTCGACCTCACATCCAAAGTAAGACTGATTTAATGTAACTTTTATTAATACAAAAAGAAAAATATATAGAAATTATTATAATTATAGAAAGAAAAGTCCACTCTCGCACTTGGAGGGGGTTCTAGTATTGCTTCAAATAGCATTAGCTGGGAAGTGGCATGTTGGAGATAAAAAAATAAAAAAGTAAGCTGGGTATTTTTTCACACAAACACTCATCCTGTCCTGTTCAGGTTCCACACACTAAGCTGTAAAACTAAACTGAGATGTCTATCTCTCGCACTCCCTACATGGGGCTAAAATACTACAAACATAAACATAAATAACAACAGCACATTAATTTGGCATTTTTACAAAACACAGCTTTAAGAGTCCATCCAGTGTCCGCTTTTCTATTCTGGGTTCTGAAAATGAAAACAACAACAATAACAGAAAGATAACTTTCTGTGGCCGGAGAGAGCGGCAGACAAGAGAGAGGGAATGGAAACTCTGTGTGGGTTCTGTTTGTCCCTGCATCAGGCTTCCCAAGAAGACTGGCTGGCTGGCGGTCCTTCACGTGTAGCATTTTCCGTGTTTTGTGTCCATGTTAAGTCTCCTCTCTCTGTCTGTGTGTTGTGTGGAGAGGATGATGTGAGTACTATAGTAGGCAGACAAAGCAGTCTGTAGTCTCTATAGGGGATTCTCTTCTCTGCAAAGTCTCTCTGTCTGTTGGTGAGAGAAGCTGAGGTGGTTAAGTTTCCTTGGTCTCTGCCTGAGGTGAGGGGAGAGCTGTAGCAGACAGAAAAAGAGGTCTCTAGTACTGGTGGTCTTTAGTAGGCAGACAACAGGGTCGGAGAAATCAGGAAGGCCACCTCAGATGACATGTGCCATAGACTCTGCACAAACACACACACAAACCTCTATGTTCACAGTTGCGCTCCCCTTCTCTCTCACCCCCCCCCCCCCCCGGTCCCTAAGTGGTACGTTCCTCCCCATTAGCCTCCTGCTTGGTCCTCCTCAGATTGCTCTTCATCTTCACAAACTCAGGGGTGTTCTCCTGCTCCTCCTCATCCTTCTGCTGGTCCAACTCCAGCTAAACACACAGACAGAGAAGTATGTTAGGTTAAATGTTAGTACAAGTACATTGTGTGTGTGTGTGTGTTGAGCTGCCAGTATTGTATCAGGGTGATCTGTGTGTGAGATTAGGGCTGTAGTGGCCATAACATTTTGTCAGCCGGTGATTGTCAAGCAAATAACTGCCAGTCCCATGGTAATTGACTGTTAATTAACAAACACATTTAGCATCTCCTGGCTTCCACGCATAGCCTACAAGCCACTGATGCAAACCTTTGGAACTGCTACATTTTAAAAAGTCTAATAAATCCATGTAATATAGCCTACACAATCACAATAAATCCATTATTTGTTTTAAAACAGGTCTAAAGAAAATGTAGTGCATTTCAGAAGAACAGAATAGCATAATCTGAGTTGTCCTTATGTTGTTAGGCCCTGATCTGGCTATGCCATATGGCTATGGGCTACACTAGTTAATTTAGCAGACAAGATTAGCTTAGAATTCCGATGCATTATTTTATATTAATTTATAGTATGAAGAATACAACTGAACATAGCTGAATGAAATAGAAAGGATATTTTCTCCAAACTATTTGAGGGAGTGCATACATTCGGCTATTCTGTGTTGAGTGGTTAAGAAATAAACTGGTCCTCCTATATGCTTAATTTAGAGTTATTTATGCAACTTTAGTTGAGATACAAACGTTGGGCTATATGTTTTGATTTGTAATACATTCTAAGGCTGCATGATGTGACTAATGATGATTTGAAAAAAGTCCCATGAGCTCTGCTTAGTTTTTTTGCACAGGCTGCACACACGTCATCAGTCTTTCATTCACAATTTGACAAGCCTCAAATTTCCCAGCGGCATCCCCTTTGTGTGGCCATAATGCCCCCTAAAAAAGTCCATGCCTTTTGCGGCCATTGGCCATTGTGCCCTTGGGCTGAATATAATAATTATAATTCCCTTCTCCCAAAGCACCTCTCACTCACATGGCTCTCTCAGATAGCTCAATTCTTATTAGCCAATGCCCGTCATGTGATCGGGTCCTTCTCACAGGCTACAAGTGCAGACAGACACATCGGGGACACAACTGCAGACTGTCCTTATCCAATTCCGAGGCGCATATTGAAGATGTTGGAAGAACTGTCCGCATTTACATCAGCTAACAAGATGAGTAGGCCTAACGAACAGCAAAAGCACTAGCCTACGTCAATCTATTATCCCCATATTACAAACGTTTACCTATTCTATTCTTTGCGAGAAAGAAATATTCCAAACATAGTCTGGGAAAGTTGTGAGATGTGATAGATCCCAAATTAATACAACCACTAGCACTAAATAAGCTTTTTTAAGAAATGAGGCTCATGCAGCAGATCAGAAAGTTTTGCTTAAAATTTTTGATAAACTATTAGGCTATTTCTTACATTTTACATTTACATTTTAGTCATTTAGCAGACGCTCTTATCCAGAGCGACTTACAGTTAAGTGAGTGCATACATTTTTTCTTACTGGCCCCCCGTGGGAATCGAACCCACAACCCTGGCGTTGCAAGCGCCATGCTCTACCAACTGAGCTACACAGGGCCTTCTTCACATTATAAGCACAGCAATGCGCACAGGGCAGTAGGCTATACGCGCAACTGTTCCAAAATGCAATTAATTAGCGGGAAAACACCATTCCCAAAAGTGACCGCAAATGCGATTATGCATGTAATGCTTTTATTATAAAGGTGCTTTTCTATGGTGAAAATGATCTTCCCCAAACTTGAAACTCATGTACTGTGTATGTATGCCAGTTAGGCTCTACACCCGTTGTAAAGCGAATTCATGTGGTTAATTTTAAGAAGTTATTTGGCCACTTTAGTTGTGATACTAACCTTATTAAAACATATAGGCCTACGGGCTAGGCTACAGGAGGTGTGGGACTATGATTTTAAAAAGTAGCATAAAAAAGGCATGCGCTGTTTTCCTTACTGCACACAAGCTGGGCATTATTCACAAGTGATAGGCTATTATTGTCACCCATCAGACTATTCTTGATTTAATATTGTCTTTACATATACTAAATAATATATGTGTGAAATTTGTTTTGATTTAGAATGGACCATCATGCACCTGTCTCGAAACAGGGGCAGGGGGAACAAATACATGTAATCTATGCACTTAAATAGTGAATGGAGGATGCTTTTAAGTGGTTCATTTTCTCTTCGCCTCCATATTATTTTCATGCCAGCCAGGTAGGCTATACTCCTGTTGTAAAGAGAAGCAATGTGCTTAATATTAGGAAAGTTGAGAAATAAGAAAGCTGATGGGATCCTCCTCTTTTTAATAGAGGCCATCAAAACTCAGTTTTTCACGCAATTGCATAGCCTATAGAAATGTTGCGAAACATGAGCTCATGGGCTCTCATGAAGTGCTGGATTAGATTTCGATTACATTTGCATTGATGTCAGAGTGATTAGAGGGACAATAGAGTGCTGAGTACCAGGCAGTTCGCAAGTTTGGTAGGCTACTAATGACCATCAGCTGCATCAGAGCTAGGAGAAGCCTAATTATCGTGACTAAACAGTCACGTGGAATTTGACTGCCGTCATGTCTCGTGACCGCCGGTGTGGCGGTAATACGGTCACTGTAACAGCCCTATGTGAGACCCACACAGTACACACCACAAGGACAAGACCTGAAGTGGGTCAAAACACTATCTTGAACAGGATGAGGACTTTCATGCTCTGATTGTACTGTAAGAACTGCTGCCATACAGGGTGCTGCTCCCCAACTCTCTGCTTATCTCTTTGTTGAGCTCTTTCACTCTGCTACCATCTAGCAGACAGAGCCGGTACAGGTGCATCAGAGCTGGGACTGAGAAACAGCTTCTATTGCCAGGCCATCAGACTGTTGAACAGCCATCACTAGCTGGCTACCTGCCCAGTACTCAGCCCTGCACCTTGAGACTAATGCCCCATGTATAGAGTCAATGAACGCTGGTCACCTAATATTCTGTTTATATACCGTTGTTTACACACTGTGTAATTGCAGTATACAGTGCATTCGGAAAGTATTCCGACCCATTGACATTTTCCGCATTTTTTTACGTTAAAGCCTTATTCTAAATATGTATAATATTTTTTTATCTCAATCCACACACAATACCCCATAATGACTAAGCAAAAACAGTGATTTATACATTTTTGCAAATTTATAAAAAATACAAAACGGAAATATCACATTTACATAAGTATTCAGACCCTTTACTCAGTACTTTGTTGAAGCACCTTTGGCAGCGATTACAACCTTGAGTCTTCTTGGGTATGACGCTACAAGCTTGGCACACCTGTATTTGGGGAGTTTCTCCTATTGTTCTCTGCAGATCCTCTCAAGCTCTGTCAGGTTGGATGGGGAGCGTCGCTGCATAGCTATTTAGGTCTCTCCAGTGATGTTCGATCGGGATCAAGTCCGGGATCTGGCTGGACCACTCAAGGACAGTCAGAGACTTGTCCCGAAGCCACTCCTGTGTTGTCTTGGCTGTGTGCTTAGGGTAGTTGTCCTGTTGGAAGGTGAACGGTCGCCCCAGTCTGAGGTCCTGAGCTCTTTGGAGCAGGTTTTCATCAAGGATCTCTCTGTACTTTGCTCCGTTAATCTTTCCCTCTATCCTGACTAGTCTCCCAGTCCCTGCCACTGAAAAACATCCCCACAGCATGATGCTGCGGCCATCATGCTTCATGGTAGGGATGGTGCCAGTTTTCCTCCAGACGTGAGGCTTGGCATTCAGGCCAAAGAGTTCAATCTTGGTTTCAACAGACCAGAGAATCTTGTTTCTCATGGTCTGGGAGTCCTTTAGGTGCCTTTTGGCAAAATCCAAGTGTTTTTGTCACATGCGCCAAATACAACAGGTGTAGACCTTACACTGAAATGCTTACTTACAAGCCCTTAACCAACAATGCAGTTTTAAGAAAAATAAGTGTTAAGTAAAAAATGGATAAGTAAAAAATATTTAAAGAGCAGCAGTAAAATAACAGTAGCCATTTTACTGTCATGTGCCTTTTACTGAGGAGTGGCTTCCGTCAGGCCGCTCTACCATAAAGGCCTGATTGGTAGAGTGCTGCAGAGATGGTTGTCCTTCTGGAAGGTTCTCCCATCTCCACAGAGGAACTCTGGAGCACTCTCAGAGTGACAATCGGGGTCTTGGCCACCTCCCTGACCAAGGCCCTTCTCTGGGCAGCCAGCTCTAGGAAGAGTCTTGGTGGTTCCAAACTTCTTCCATTTAAGAATGATGAAGGCCGCTGTGTTCTTGGGGACCTTTAATTGTAGCTAGCTTGTTGCTACCTGGATAGCTAACTAGACAATAGCTGGAACGACCTAGCGAACAGACGTGAAATGGCTGAATCTATTCAGTGGCTAGCTTTGCACTTAACTGGCTAACAGTAGCTACTAAGGGTAAGTTATAACCTACATTTGTGTTTTGTTTTTACATACTGGTAACCAGAGTCGTTCAAGGGAATTCGGGACATGGGTGACTAGTTAACGTTAGCATGGCTCTCTCTGTGTGTTCGTGCCGTGGGAAGAGGGTTTTTTTCGTTGGCAGAGAGCAATGGCTAGCTAGTATGCTAACTATTCTAGCTAACTAACTGGCTGAATAAGTTGACGACGGACTCACTCAAACTGTCAAAACTAACCCAAAACTTTACACAACGTTAGACACGGACACGAATAATCTGCTTGCCGTGTTAACACACTGGCGGTTTGTTGTAACCGAGTATTGGTGCTAAACCGTGTTATTGGAGCCTGGCATGCTAGTTGGCTATGGCGTCATAGGAGTCGGTGTGCCCTGGACGGTTTTCACGGAAGAATACTGTACCAAGTTAGCTTCCTGAATAAACTAAGTTAGTCTATTCTAGTCTATATATATATAATAGAATTATTGTAAAATGAACTCTGTCCATAAGGTGTAGATAGTAAGTATAGACCGGAAGTAGACGCCTGGGCATTGTTGTTCACTAATTTACTCCAAGTAGGGAAAGGATGGTGGGGTTGAAAAGTAATAAAGGGGAGTATATATATAAAAAATAAAAAAAAACATGGGGGATTGGAAGTGATGCAGACAATGACATTGATAAAAGATACAATCTATCTGCAATATTAAGCTGATCCATCCCCACCCCCCCGCAAAAAAAAAAAAAAAAAAAAAAAAAAAAAAATGTAGTCTATTCCTAGAAAACATTGAACCGCTGTAGTTTACAACAATTATAATTTCTAAAGTGGAAGTTGGGAGAGTTATATTTGAGTGTTTCAGTGAAACGTAAGTGAGGGAGGCCCCGCTCTCTCGCTTTCCCAGATGTTTAGTTCATTTCATTCCGATCTCCTTTGCATTATTGTAGCCATTTTCTGTAGCCTGTCAACTATGTGTCTGTCTATCCCTGTTCTCTCCTCTCCGCACAGGCTATACAAACGCCTCACACCGCGTGGCTGCTGCCACTCTAACCTGGTGGTCCCTGCACGCACGACCCACGTGGAATTCCAGGTCTCTGGCAGCCTCTGGAACTGCCGTTCTGCGGCCAACAAGGCAGAGTTCATCTCAGCCTATGCTACTCTCCAGTCCCTCGACTTCTTGGCGCTGACGGAAACATGGATTATCACAGAAAACACTGCTACTCCTACTGCTCTCTCCTCGTCTGACCATGAGTTCTCGCATACCCCGAGAGCATCTGGTCAGCGGGGTGGTGGCACAGGAATCCTCATCTCTCCCAAGTGGACATTCTCTCTTTCTCCCCTGACCCATCAGTCTATCTCCTCATTTGAATTCCATGCTGTCACAGTCACTAGCCCATTTAAGCTTAACATCCTTATCATTTATCGCCCTCCAGGTTCCCTTGGAGAGTTCATCAATGAGCTTGACAAGTTACTTTCCTGAGGATGGCTCACCCCTCACAGTTCTGGGTGACTTTAATCTCCCTACGTCTACCTTTGACTAATTTCTCTCTGCCTCCTTCTTTCCACTCCTCTCCTCTTTTGACCTCACCCTCTCACCGTCCCCCCCTACTCACAAGGCAGGCAATACGCTTGACCTCATCTTTACTAGATGCTGTTCTTCTACTAATCTCACTGCAACTCCCCTCCAAGTCTCCGACCACTACTTTGTATCCTTTTCTCTCTCGCTCTCCTCCAACTCTACTCACTCTGCCCCTACTCAGATGGTAATGCGCTGTCGCAACATTCGCTCTCTCTCTCCCGCTACTCTCTCCTCTTCCATCCTATCATCTCTTCACTCTGCTCAATCCTTCTCCCTCCAATCTCCTGATTCAGCCTCCTCAACCCTCCTCTCCTCCCTTTCTGCATCCTTTGACTTTCTATGTCCTCTCCTCCCGGCAGGCTCGGTCCTACCCTCCTGCTCCGTGGCTTGACGACTCATTGCGAGCTCACAGAACAGGGCTCCGGGAAGCCGAGAGGAAATGGAGGAAAACTAGACTCCCTGCGGACCTGGCATCTTTTCACTCCCTCCTCTCTACATTTTCTTCCTCTGTTTCTGCTGCTAAAGCCACTTTCTACCACTCTAAATTCAAAGCATTTGCCTCTAACCCTAGGAAGCTCTTTGCCACTTTCTCCTCCCTAATGAATCCCCCCCCGGAGAATCTGTCTCCGCACCACCTGCTCTCATCACTGGTGTCCCCCAGGGCTCAGTTCTAGGCCCTCTCCTATTCTCGCTATACATCAAGTCACTTGGCTCTGTCTTATCCTCACATGGCCTCTCCTATCATTGCTACGCAGACGACACACAATTAATCTTCTCCTTTCCTTCTTCTGATAACCAGGTGGCGAATCGCATCTCTGCATATCTGGCAGACATATCAGTGTGGATGACGGATCACCACCTCAAGCTGAACCTCGGCAAGACGGAGCTGCTCTTCCTCCCAGGGAAGGACTGCCGCGTTCCACGATCTCGCCATCACGGTTGACAACTCCGTTGTGTCCTCCTCCCAGAGTGCGAAGAGCCTTGGCATGACCCTGGACAACACCCTGTCGTTCTCCGCTAACATCAAGGCGGTGACCCGATCCTGTAGGTTCATGCTCTACAACATTCGGAGAGTACGACTCTGCCTTACACAGGAAGCGGCACAGGTCCTAATCCAGGCACTTGTCATCTCCCGTCTGGATTACTGCAACTCGCTGTTGGCTGGGCTCCCTGCGTGTGCCATTAAACCCCTACAACTCATCCAGAACGCCGCAGCCCGTCTGGTGTTCAACCTTCCCAAGTTCTCTCACGTCACCCCGCTCCTCCGCACACTCCACTGGCTTCCAGTTGAAGCTCGCATCTGCTACAAGACCATGGTGCTTGCCTACGGAGCTGTGAGGGGAACGGCACCTCCGTACCTTTAGGCTCACATCAGTCCCTACATCCAAATGAGGGCATTGCGTTCATCCACCTCTGGCCTGCTGGCCCCCCTACCTCTGCGGAAGCACAGTTCCCGCTCAGCCCAGTCAAAACTGTTCGCTGCTCTGGCACCCCAATGGTGGAACAAGCTCCCTCACGACGCCAGGACAGTGGAGTCACTCACCACCTTCCGGAGACATTTGAAACCCCACCTCTTTAAGGAATACCTGGGATAGGATAAAGTAATCCTTCTACCCCCCCTTACCCCACCCCCAAAAAAAAATATTGTAAAGTGGTTGTCCCACTGGCTATCATAAGGTGAATGCACCAATTTGTAAGTCGCTCTGGATAAGAGCGTCTGCTAAATGACGAAAATGTAGTGTAAATGTAATTCTGCAGACATTTTTTGGTACCCTTCCGCAGATCCGTGCCTCGACAAAATTGTCTCGGAGCTCTTTGGACAATTCCTTCGACCTCATGGCTTGGTTATTGCTCTGACATGCACTGTCAACTGTGGGATCTTATATAGACAGGTGTGTGCCTTTCCAAATCATGTTAAATCAATTGAATTTACCACATGTGGACTCCAATCAAGTTGTAGAAACATCTCAAGGATGATCAATGGAAACAGGATGCACCTGAGCTCAATTTCGAGTCTCATAGCAAAGGGTCTGAATACTTACTGTATGTAAATAAGGTATTTCTGTTTTTAATTTCAATAAATCTGCAAACATTTCTAATAACCTGTTTTCGCTTTGTCATTATGGGGTATTGTGTGTAGATTGATGAGTATAAAAAAATAAAAAAGTTTTGAATAAGCTGTAACGTAACAAAATGTGGAAAAAGTCAAGGGGTCTGAACACTATTCTCAATGTAGCTCATCCTAATATATCTACTGCTGTATATACCATTTTATTTTCCAAATGATATACTATCTATACACACACCACATACTTATATTCTGGATTCTCACACATGCTCACAAATATATGGATTGTTATTTCTTGATTTGTTGTTTAGATTTCTATTTTTATTATTTGTGTATTGTATTTGCGAGACATTCTACTGCACTGTTGGAGCTGTAACATACGCATTTTGCTGCACCTGACATAACACCTGCAAATCTGTGTACGAGACCAATAAACTTTGATTTGAGTTTTGATTTGATTTCTCACACTGTCATAAAGTGTCTTCATAAAGTATTGGGCCACCACGAGCCAGAACAGCTGCAATGCACCTTGGCATTAGGGTTAGGGGATATCCAGATTTTCATACAGTCATACCGTTTCTGTACCATACCGGGGTATTTTGTTTTTCTATTTACAAAACTATTTAGGCAACAGGGATCTTGATAGAGGAGGGGATTGAATGTATCTGCTGTATCTAGCCACTTAGCCAGCAAGTTAGCAAACCAAATGCATAGCTGGAGCCCTGAGCTGGATAGAATTTATTTGACGTCTTAGATTTCTTATAGTAATACTTAACTTATAGTTATAAGTAGTGGTGTAGCACGCACCCCCAACCCCCCCAAAAATAAAAGTATATATATTTTTTCATGGTATTGAAAATCATACCCTCTGTATTTTGAAATACCCCAGTATACAGTATAAACAGTATATTGCCCAAGCCTACTTGGCATAGATTCTACAAGTGTCTGGAACTCTGACGGCCGCCCCCAGGTGGTAAGGGTAGGTAACAACATCTGCCACGCTGATCCTAAACACGGGGGCTCCTCAGTGGTACGTGCTCAGTCCCCTCCTGTACTCCCTGTTCACTCATGACTGCATGGCCAGGCTCGACTCCAACACCATCATTAAGTTTGCAGACGACACAACAGTGGTAGGCCTGATCACCGACAACAATGAGACCGACAACAATGAGATAGGGAGGAGGTCAGAGACCTGGCCGTGTGGTGCCAGGGTAACAACCTCTCCCTCAACGTGATCAAGACAAAGGAGATGATTGTGGACTACAGGGGAAAAAAAGAGGACTGAGCATGCCCCCATTCTCATCGACAGGGCTGTAATGGAACAGGTTGAGAGCTTCAAGTTCCTTGGTGTCCACATCACCAACAAACTATCATTGTCCAAACACACCAAGACAGTCGTGAAGAGGGCACGACAAAGCCTATTCCCCCTCAGGAGACTGAATAGATTTGGCATGAGTCCTCAGATCCTCAAAAAGTTCCACCCCACCCCCTCTTTTACACTGCTGCTACTCTGTTTATTATCTATGCATACTCACTTTAAGTCTACCCACATGTACATATTACCTCATTTACCTCAACTAACCGGTACCCCCTGTATATAGCCTCCCTACTGTTATTTTACTGCTGCCCTTTAATTATTTGTTATTTTTAACATATCTATTTTTTACTTAAAACTGCATTGTTGGTTAAGGGCTTGTAAGTAAGCATTTCACTGTAAGGTCTACACCCATTGTATTTGACGCATGTGTCAAATGACATTTGATTTCATTTATTGGAGGGATGCGACACCATTCTTCCACGAGGAACTCCATAATTTGGTGTTTTGTTGATGGTGGAAAACGCTGTCTCAGGCCCTGCTCCAGAATCTCCCATAAGTGTACAATTGAGTTGAGATCTGGTGACTGAGACGACCATGGCATATGGTTTACATCGTTTTCATGCTCATCAAACTATTTAGTGACCACTCGTGCCCTGTGGATGGGGACATTGTCATCCTATGTGGGCATAGCCACGATAGCCAAAATAATGGCCTGCCCAGTATTTTTATACATTACCCTAAGCATGATGGGATGTTAATTGCTTAAAAGGCACAGTGCAGTCAAATGTGATTTTGCTGTGTTTTACATATATTTCCACACCTTGAGGTGTGAAAATTATGATAATGCCCTTTTAGTGTAAGAGCTGTTTGAAAATACATTTCAGCCTGTTTTGGTGGGATGGAGTTTTGGCCTGCCTGGTGATGTCTCCAGGCGATAAATTACTTAATAGACCAATAAGATAGTTCCAAACCTCTCTGCCAATAAAAGCTTGTTTTCCCTTTCCCACTCAGACCACTCCCAGACAGTCCGAGCAAAATTCTTGCTTGAGAAATTGCTCTTTGCTAAGAAGCGATTATGTTTTTCTTGACCATTTTAATTGAAAACAATCACAGTAAGGTATTTATTTGTTACCCAGAAATTATTTGATAGAGATAAAAACAGCTGCATTGGACCTTTATTTAACTCAGGAATCACACCTGTGTGGAAGAACCTGCTTTCAATATACTTTGTATACCTAATTTACTCAAGTGTTTCCTTTATGTTGGCAGTTACCTGTAGGTTTACATTTGTTTGTAAATGTGTGTTTACCTGTTCTAGTTTCTGTTGTCTCTTCATTAATTCTATCTCCAGGTCGCTCCTCTTGGTGTGGGCCTCCTGCTCCTCCCTCTGGGCCTTGAGAACCTGTTCTCTCTTCCTCTGCTCCAAAACCTTCTGGAGCTCCGGCTTGTTCTGGGGAGCCAGGCCCCTAGGAGAAACAACCAATCACAGGACCTGTTAGTACAAACATCCGCTTTCATAATATAGCTCTCCCTTTTTTTTACTCCAAATTCTGAGAAGTGGCTTGAGCTGTCCCCTTCTGCTAGATTTGACATGACATTGATGAAATAGGTGTTTCCATTTTGTTGTTACGCAACTGTGTCAAGTTGGGGGTTTTATGATTTCAATATTAAAACGGAGAACAGGGCCATCTGAGTACAAACACCCATTAGTGGGATGACCACAATATTACCGTCTATCAGAACTCTTGTTGCCTTTATAACTAATAAATGTTGTATCCAATTACATTACTTAATGTCCTAGTTTCTCCTTAAAATGTTGTTCAGTAGGCCAAAACAGGAAAATTGGGTGTTAGAGATCTAAAAGCACCTCCTCCATTCATTATAAAACTATAAATGTCTATATAATGAGTGAGGAATGTTTAGTTATCTGACCACTTTTTCCTGCCTGACCCGAGTAAATGATTTCTAAAGAGGTTAGATGCATACACGTCTAAAATATGTGTTTCTAACAGTCTCTACTTTGTGCATGTGTGTGTGTGTGTTACAGTTAGAACATAGGTAGTTAGGGAAGAGTAAGAGACTCTCTGTGGGGGATGGTGTAGCATTGCGGTTGTTAAGAGCTTTGGGTCAGTAACCGAACAGTCGCTGGTTCGAATCCATGAGCCGGCAAGGTGTAATAATCTGCCGTTCTGTCCTTGAGCAAGGCAATTAACCCCCAACAAGAACTGCTCCCTGGGCTCTGATGACGTGGACGTCGATTAAGGAAGCTCCCCGCACCTCTCTGATTCAGAGGGATTGGGTTAAATGCAGAAGACACATTTCAGTTGAATGCATTCAGTTGTGCAACTGACTAGGTATCCCCTTTCCCTAATCCTCCTTACATAGCCTTCCTTTCCATCTCTCTCTCTAAACCATCCCTCGCTCTCATCATCACCATGACTAATCCACTTTAAACTAAAACACTTCTCTCCATCCTCCTCTCCCCCAACTTTCCTCTACATCCTCTTCTTTCTCCTCTCCTCATCTCCACAGAGAATACTAAAACCCAGTCAAAACATCTCTATGCTTTAAGATCTAAATAAAGAGAGAGGCTATATAGCACAGAAAGCAACATTGAAAGACATAGCACGGGGGAAAAGTCTTCTCTCAAGTTCCCCCTCTCACCCTTTCCCACCTCTCCTTTCTTGCCTCCCTTCATACTCCAGAGTTCTGTGTTCATGTCCATAATCCACATGGTTCTGTGCAGGGTGCTAACAGACAGGGCACAGTGACGTAACAGCTGTCAACAGTACACACTGTGCTTATATATAGCATAACAACAACAAGCAACAAGGCTTTGGGCATTTGTCCATTCAGCATGAGAAAATACACTATTTGAGCCTCAGCACTGATGCTTTCAATCAAAGCCACACACAGTCATGCATGCAAGCACACGAGCATGCACGCATAACCAGTGTGAATTGCTGCCACGGTCCATTCTTTAACTTACATTTTCCCAAGTGGCAACTCAAGGTATTACAAAAACATTCAGCCAAAAATCTTTTTTCTCAATTCACCAAGACCCATCCATTTATTTTACCCACCCGCTCAGTGCAGAACTTTTCACTGGAAACAAGATTGTAAAAAAAAGATTGTTGCGTGCTTGTATTGCTATAATAATATTGAAAGTGTTCAGGCAGGAGGAACCTTTACATGCAGTAAGTGCAGGTTGTTATGTAATAATTCTGAGACAGTAGAATGAACTAAAGGTTTTATATAATAATTCTTATTAAAGTTTCATGCATTAAGGTTTACATAACAGTACTGTTATGCATCGCCCACGGGGGTACCCCCCAATACACGATGTAATAGCATAGCAACACGCTGCATTAGCACACAGTCACACACTTCTAACAACAGATCCAGGATCAGCTGACTCAACCCTCAACCCTAACCTTAACCAATAGACGGAAAACAACCCAAACACTGGATTATAAACAGAAACAGTAGGCAAGGATAAACCTTTGACAGATCAATAAAGTCTGTGTGCAGAGTTGAACGCCAGGGTTATATACTGTTCATATCAACCTCATGAATGACTTGGATCTCATCCATCCTCGGTCCGAGCCAGGATTTATGTCTACCATAACACAGTGATATGCCCACGTTGGGTCAGTCAAAGGAAGATAAACTGGTGTTGTATGAATAGAAACTTGTTTACAGTTTCCCTCTTGAGTAAGACGAGGATCAGGGTATAGACAACTGGGAAATAAAATGTAGAAGTAGCAGGAGAAATGGAGGGGAAGAATGAGAGGTGAAGTGTGTGTTGCCCCAGTGTTGTCCCCAGTCCCCTCACATCTTCTGGTTCATCATGAGTTCTCGATGGAGGTCCTGGTGGTTTCTGGAGCCCTTGACTGGGTTCAACAGCTTCTTGGGTTTGATCATCTCCTCATAGTCCCCCTCCAGATAGTCCGGCTCAGCCATCACACTCCTGCCCCGAGACAGAGACAGACTTGGGTCCACACACCGATCTTACGAGGGGAGAAGAGAGGATTCATTATGTTATTAATAATTTATTATACATCTCAATTCATTGATTCATTTACACACTGTAAAGGTCAACTATACAGGCTCTCTCACACACAAACACAACCACAGTGAGGCGAAGACTTTTGGAGGATGGCCTGGTGTCAAGATGCTATCGAGACATCCATCTGTTTAATGCACCCAGACATTATGACCCCCACTACTGAATCTGGAGTTACATAATCATTCCCTTCCACCAGAGGATTGTTCTATTCTCCAGGCTGGGCTGGTTCCAAGCATAAGTGACATAAGCGGTCCCTTATGGCCGAATACCGACCGGGCACACAGGGCACGTGCCCAGGGACCCTGACCTCCAAGGGGCCCCCATTGATTTTGTTAGTCATTCTCAATCCGATATCATATTAACATGGCATAAGTCGTTACAAAATGTGTAGAATTGCAGAAAATATGCTTTAAAACTGCAAAATGTTCTCTATGACCCATGGTAAATGTGTAGTTAAAACTAAAATTCTTCCCTCCACCGTCAAGAGGGCGGCCACTCAAACGTTTTGCCGTAAGGTGAGGGGCCCCCAACCAAATCTCACTTAGGTCCCCCAAAAGGCTAGTGCCGGCGATGCTCACAGGTCTCACAGATACTGCTGGCAACAACTAGCCTATATCCATCAAAATATCACCTTCTTTATATGGATATACTGCATTTAAAATGCCATTCAGAGATGGAATTACTTGATTACACACATACAATACAGTCCCTAAGCTAATCAGATATAAAATCAAACAGGGAGTACTCCCATTACCTATTCTAATTTCTCACAAACTGATTTGAATATCCAAATATAAGGTTACGCATTTTCCATTAGTCCTACATAGATTTGATAATATATATAGATCATCAGAGTACAATTTCATGTAGCCACCAAATTAATGTACAATGTATGGGTAATATGTACAGTATCTGTATGCGTTCGTCTAAGACCATTTCCCCTTGGAGACAATTCCATATTATCATATCAAATGGCGCAGTGGTCTAAGGCACTGCATCGCAGTGCTAACTGTGCCACTAGAGATCCTGGTTCGAATCCAGGCTCTGTCGCCGCCGGCCGCGACCGGGAGACTCATGGGCGGCGCACAATTGGCCCAGTGTCGTCCAGGGTAGGGGAGGGAATGGCCGGCAGGGATGTAGCTCAGTTGATAGAGTATGGCGTTTGCAACGCCAGGGTTGTGGGTTCGTTTCCCACGGGGGGCCAGTATAAAAAAAATATGTATTCACTAACTGTAAGTCGCTCTGGATAAGAGCGTCTGCTAAATGACTAAAATGTAATGTAAATCTTCGTATTGTACTTTACATTTGCATTGCATGAAAACTATTTATATGGTAATCACGACACAGACAGTCTGCATAACGATATTATACAACGGGTGGGTCTAATCCTGAATGCTGATTGGATAAAACTGCATTCCAGCTGGTGTCTATTCCGCAAGTTACCACCGGCTAAATCTATGACATTAAAATGCCTATTTACTCTGTTCCATCTGACTGCGCAAACCACCGTCTCATCCAACCCATTGTCCTTTCATTATAAGAAGTTGTAAAAAGTTACACTTCAACCGGTAACACATTTACGCATAAGACCGGTTAGAACGCGTCAAATAATTTTGACAAACAACAGGAAATCTAACAAACTTTCTAAAAACAAAAACAAATGTAATCCATTTTAGAATAAGGCTGTAATGTAACAAAATGTGGAAAAAGTGAAGGGGTCTGAAAACTTTCCGAATGTACTGTACACGGCGTCCCCTCACACACAGTTAATATTTTAACAATTGACCTGGAAACTGTTTACAACGTTAAATAACTTATGACAAAGCTTGTCTCTTTCTCAGGAGTTTAAAGGTCAGCCAGGAGTGTAATTAACCGCATTCCAAGAATAGGTGCGTTTACGAATGGCTTTTGGAAGTAGGCCAAAAGCACCAAAATGTGATTTTATAACTGTGTGTATTACTTAGGTAGTGGTAACATTTCATAGCCTATGACATAGGAAGCATTCTCATGATTTGTTCATCATCATCGTGCAGCGTAGACTACAAGGCCAAAAACACCCCATCTGAGATATAGGCCTGCTAGGCTACATACTATAATTATTTTCTTAATTGGAAATTTATAAATTGCATTTTTAGTCTGCGTGTAGACCTATGTTTTGAAGATACAACAACGAGAGTCTTAATATCACCAACACTGGGAAACAGCGAGCATGGAGCTGTAATACTGTATCGACAAGTCTGGGTCTCAATTTACTGTTGCGAGTTAGAGTAGTAGAATACACAAGGTGCAATTTCGATATTTGGTTGTGCATCAGCAGTTTCTCTTGTTATGTCAGTCACTGATAGTCACTCAATTAGCCCATGTCAGCTAACATTTTTTAGATCTGTAAATTAGTCTAACGGCCAGCTATCTGAACTTTTAGTAATTATGGTCGAATTATGCCCTGGGGGGCACCTGTTGATTTTGTTAGTCATTCTCACTCACTAAGGGCGGTTGGTGACAGGTGGTTGGGGGATTGGCGGCGCAACTGCGGCCACTAATGATGCTTTCAGATTTGTTGTGGTCCCCACCCCCATCAAAGTTGCCCATTCCTGGTACGGACCATTCAAAACAAGCACACTGAGGAGAGCTGTAATGTTTATATCTCAACACTAGAGGTCGCCGCTTCCTCACAACCGAGAGAAGAACAAAGAGCCAGTTACATAACAAAGAGGTGGATAAACAACCATGTCTCCCACACGTTTTGACTGATCTTTTTCTCAATGAGGGCCAGATGTACTGCACATTTGCATGTTTTCAGAGAGGAACAGTAGACAAAGGAAAACATTAAGACGTAATTTAGTTCTCATTATGTGAGACAGAAAACATTATTGTGTTTTACACCCCGTGGGGGTAAAAATGTTTGATTGTCATAAATCAAACATTAGTCCTGTGTATTTCACATGAAGGCAATATGCAGTGTGTGTTCAAGTTTTAGGTCACATGCACAAGTACAGTGAAATGCTTAACTTACAAGCGCTACTCAACAGTGCAGTATTCAATATCAAAAAAGTATAACTAATAAGAAAAAAAACACAAGAAATAAGAGAGGAAGCTATATACATGGTCAGTGCCAGTACCAAATTTACAATGTGCAGGGATACTGGAGTATTGGGGTAGATATGTACATATAGGCAGGGAATAGGGGAACATAACGGGTAGCAGGATCAATAATAATAGTAAACAGTTTGGCAGCAGCATAAGTGGTGGGTGGGTATGTGCGAGTGTGTCTATGTAAGTGTGTGGGTGTTAGGTGTGAGTGTGTGTGTGCAAGAGTGTCAGTGTAGGCGTGATACGCGGATATACAGTACATGTAAACAGGGCACACTGTGTGTTTGTGTGTATGCATGTCTGTACTGTGTGTATATGCTTTGTATGTGTGTTGCTGCTGAGTATATCAAAAGCAATACCCTTTAGTGTGAGCAGCAGGGGGTAGTGGAGCAAGCAGGCTGGGGGTATTGAGAAAGCATCCGTTCGCTTAACACATCTTGCGCCACTTCCTCTCTGCCCCAGGGGAAGAGGAAGTGACATAGGGGGTTGAAAGGGCCCAGGCTCACCCCCTAGTCCCAGACGGGCTGCATCTCATATTCTAAAGTGACTTCCTCTCCTCATCTCCTTTTCTTCATGATCAATCATCTGGCATGACCTGACTGATGAAATAGTGCTGGAAATCTACCTGTGTTTTTAGAAAGGATACAAGGGAAGGAAGCCATTTTAGAGTGTGGAGACACAGTATGAAAAAAAATGTATGCACTCACTAACTGTAAGAGCATCTGCTAAATGACTAAAATGTAAATGTCATGTCCTCTCCCTTCTTGCCTGGGACAGACAGACATTCAGAGAGCTGTGACCAATGTTCCCAGAATTTCTTTCCGGCACTGAGCAAATTTCAGGTCTGCTGAGCGCAAACTTGAAAGTTATGAAAATTCAGTGCAACTTCCAGCGCATTTACTGTGAACACTGAGGCTGTACCCGCTTTAAGTTACAGTTTTAACAGCGGCCAAGTAGGCTACTGTGGCTATTTGATCCTAATGTAGGCCTACCAGTGGCCTACCATAAAAAACAATAGAGAAAATGCATCCCATAACATTTTAACATGGAAATAGCTGTTCTATCATTCATCCTACATAAGCAGCCAATGTGTGGTGCTCAATGTAGGCCTACATTCCATGAGACTTAAAAAAATAAAAATAAAAACAATTCAGGGCTTGACATTAACCTGTTTATCCACTTGTCCTTCAGACAAGGTGAAAATATTGTGTTGTTTAATGCAAGAAACCACTGTACAAAATAAAATGCATTATTATTCCTGTCCCATTATTACAGTGAATGAGGCAAATTATGCTACCCTCTATTGGCTACTTAGCCTATTCAAGCCTGTCTCAAAATACAACACTGCCCTTTAAGAAAAAGAAAAGCTGTTTACCTGACTCGCTTTTCAAAGATGTCGAGAAATTAACACGTTTTGTGCTCTTGTAGGAAGCAATTGCTGACTTCTATAACTGGGCTAATAACGCACTAACTAGCAAAGGATATGAACAAATGTGCACACATGGCTACATGCAGCTCTCGCTTTGATCTCAAAACAAGCGCATCTACTCATGACAGCTCATGCTGTAAACACAGTTCAGTTCAAAGTAAATGGCACAGTCCCATATATGGCAATGGTCTATTTGTATATAGGTCTACTGCAGCTCTGATTGGTTATGCTGCACCGGTCTGTGTAGAGTACGGGCTGAGTCGTGCGTGTCAATGCAATAGAATCCTACTGATGCGTTATGCCTACAACAAAATCTCTTGCATAGTTCATTTTGTTTCGGTATGTTGCATTGAAAGTGGCTAATACTGCATTGATTTCATCACAATTGCCACAGTAAAAGGGAAATGTTGATAAAGTTAAGTAACAGGGAAAACTCTAGAAAGTTCAATCTCGTGCTTCTCTCTGTTGGCTGATAGTTCTTCTGTGTGGCAGTCCTGGGGAGCTGCATGGCAGTCTTGGGCTGCGCGCCCATGCACGGGTGTGACATGCTGCCACAAGACTTGCTCACTGCAATACGGTCACTGAGAGAGCGAAAGAGAGAGTAAACACACATACCCTCCCATCTTATCCTGTGGGACATACAGCATCTGTCAACACCAAGACCGAAATATGATTTTAGGCCAAAGGAAATATAAACAGCTTTCAGCAGTGTGTGCGTGCGTGCGCGTGTAGAGGACTTTTTAGAAGTGCACTTCCTGCTATTCCAGGCATCCCCATTACAGCAGCTCTTTCATGTTAATAGGTGTAGGAACCAGATGGTCTCAAGTGTGAGTCTCCAGTTAGCCCTGACAACCTCACTACAGAGGAACTAATACTCTGCAAAAACACTGCTATATGGTCAGACGACACTGTCGTACACAGAGGAGAGAAGTAAAACCTCAGTCTTCATCTTCTTACTCTTTCCATGTCACCCCTGCCACAACCTCTACGTTAATATGATCTCACATGCTATGTGTGAGTGACACTGGGAAACCAGGGGGTGGGAGAGAGGGGTGAAAGGTCAAAATAAACAGAGAGAGATAGAGACATCGAGAGAAAGAGAGCGGAACTAGGCCATTCATTACAATCAGAGGCTGTCAACATCTCAAAGCAATACTTGTGAGTGAACTAATGGGTGAGTACTTTCTCATGGGTGTTCGCTTGTGTTTGCATTTATAAGAGTAAGAGAGAAAGAGAGAGCGGGAGGAAGGGATGGAGTGACTATGTGAGTGTGTATACAGTAGGTGTGTGTGTGTGTGTGAGTCCCTGAGTCTACACTTGCAGGCTGCATTAGAGCTAATTGAATGACAGTCTTGGCACTGCACACATACAGTGCTGCACTGGGCTATTGCATCAGAACTGATTGTCCTTCACTGGGACTGCATGAACTAACAGCTAACGCACGCACACACACACTTCCTGTTGTTGGCCTTGTGTCTATGAGTGTGTGAGTGATGACTGGTCTCCATGGTGATGGTGGAAAAACAGTTGAGAATAAGTTGAGATGATTTAGACCAAGAGACAAAAAATGAAGGTATAAAACCCTCTCTCTTTGTCCATGTGGTTCTGATGTCCTCGAGAGAGAGAGAGAAAGAGAGAGAGAGAGACCAGCTGGCAGCCTGCTTTACCATATGACCCCCTGCCCCCCACAACACACACACACATTTAGCCATGAAGGAAACCCTGATTAAAAGACAGCGATATGCAGCCTTCTAACTGACAGAGGCAGATGGAGGGATGATGAGGTAGAGAAAGAGTTATATGTGGACCAGTGATGTTTAGCAGCTCAGATGTTGTTTCTCGCTCAGCACATCCACCCAGAATGAGTTTTGGGGGGCTGAGGTCTGGTTTGTATTTCCTGTCCCAGAGCGGGAATAGCAGAGAAGAGGAGAGCTGGAATTCTAGGGTCTCAGCCCTGAATGATTGCTGGGAAACACCCCTCCTCAGTGTCAAAGTAGGATGGGGCCTATACACAATCAGATGTTTCTCAGAATACACACCAACATAGAGCAGTGCGAGTCATGAAAGCGGGAGTCATGGGAGTCATGATCTATGTCAGACTCAGAGTCCTGGAACAGTGACACACCCAAATGGAACGTTTGTGAACTCTATTCAGCCCTGATGTCATTCCACAGGGAATAGTGAAAAAGTGAGACAGCCCAAGTACAACACACATCCTATAAGTGTCAGCCTAATGCTGAGAGATTATTACAGCTACCAGCCAAGAGACACATAACAACAATCATGTCTGCAGGCACAGAGAATGTTGGTGTTCTCAAACACACACAGTTATTTTCGCTTGCAGCGTGTGCAAACTGGTGTTTCTTGGGAATAAAACTGCAGCAGCAGGATTTCCCAGCCATGACCTAAGCATATAACTGACTATAGTCAGTGTACAGTACTTGATAGTATACTTGCTCATAAAATGTTTTCAATATTAGCCTACTCATAAGAGGGCTGAATCAGTTACGAGCGTCTTGAGTTAGGATAGATGTAGCTTTGCACATAAACGTTCTCTCCCTCTCTCTGCCACACCCATGCCTCTTCCTGTGTGGCAATCTGCACACTGTACATAGAGATGGCTCCACTTCCTGTGTACTCTATCACAATTTCCTGTTGATAGGAGTGTTATCTGTCTCATACTAAGTAACTAACCAACCCAAATAGCTAACTAACTAACTCACTGGTCCCAGTTCTACATTAAAAGCCAAAGTCTCTCTGAAGCCTCTAAAGATAAACTGTCTAGTTAAAATCAACAGCTTTTCTGAGGCACTGAGTGTGGTATTAAGCCACGAGCAGCAGCCTCTCTAAATTGGACACAAAATAGATTTGCTGGGAGGAAGAAAGGGAAGTCATGTTCCTCCCTCATTGTTAAGAGTTGTTTTTCAAGCAGAGGTTTGTGTTATCATACACACACATGTTGTGACAGGCAGGGTGATAGGCAGATTATAGAGTGAATGGAGCTCATTGAAAAGGCAGAGACATCAGTTTGAGTCACGCCATAGGAATGTGATGAACCTACAGAACTATTCTAATACTGGAGCACACCCGTACCCACACACCTCAGAGAACAGAGGATGGTAGAGGAGTGACAGACACAGATGGCTGTGTAACCATACACCTGTCCTCCAGACAAGTGAAAATCAAAGCACATACACACAACCCTGGACACCTGCCCCACAAAATAAAATGATAGGGTTGGGGTAGACAACTGTCCACTCTCCTGTCACCCTGACACAATGGCTGCTCTATGGGCCAGATATACACCCTCACAGTTGGCACCAACACATGCTCACATATGAATGCTGTATATCTGACCAACCAGATCTCGTCACTGTATTTCAGACACCACTGCCAGGAGCTGTAACATAGCAACACACAATACATAGACAAAAATGTTTTTCTATCCTTTTTGTCAACAAGCTATTTATCAATTACGGCACTGGAAGTCTTCCCCATTATAATAACTATGGACAGTTAGTTGGCCTACTCGGACTTCAGTTTGACCGACCTCAAAGACTACAGTAATGCGGTCATGTAGCTCCATTCTGAACAGAGACTGTCTGTGTGTGTGTGTTACTAATAAGACAGGATCATGTCGTGATTCAGCCTAGGAGGTCTTAATCTAATTAATGTACCTCAGACTCCCAATCTCCGGTATACTTTAACCTGACAAGCTCTCTTACTGTAGGGAGGGGTGCTTTTAGTCTCTCTCTGTGTGTGTGTGTGTGTGTATAAAATCAATTTTCTGTGAAATACAGAGTGGCCGGTACAGTAATGGTACTTTATTCTGATTGAGGCTCCGGGCCCTATGAAGGGAAATCAATGCAGAGCCATAGAGAAGCTGTGTGTGTGTGTGTGTTTCTGTTCCTTGCCATAAAACATTTTTCAGAGAGGTAGTGTATTAATATGTAATATTTAAAAAATAACTGTTTGTGATTAAAGGGATACTTCGGGATTTTGGCAATAAGGCCCTTTACCTACTTCCCTAGAGTCAGATGAACTCGTGGATACTGTTTTGATGTCTGCGTGCAGTTTGAAGTGGCTAACTAGCGTTACTGCAATGATTGGAAGTCTATGGGCCTCATTGTATGGTCCCCCCGGCTGTGCTTAAAAAACCTCAAACCTCAATACCTGAGCTGTGCAGCAATAATGCATATCGGTGTCATGGTAACCATAATGCCAGCTTGGTGTAAACAACTCCTTTGTGTTCTAGGGTTCTATCATTTCATCAATGCAGGAGATATTGCATTATGGCTTACAGGTTATGTAGCCTAGCCAAGCCTATTATACACAGAGATCACGTACGCACCTGCCAATTTGCACTCTGACACGGTCTAACTCCTACATATACAAAAGTATGTGGACACCCCATCAAATTAGAGGATTCGGCTATGACGGTGCCAAAAGTATGTGGCATCACCATCATAGGATGCGACCTTTCCAACAAGTCAGTTCGTCAAATTTCTGCCCTGCTAGAGCTGCCCCGGTCAACTATAAGTGCTGTTATTGTGAAGTGGAAACGTCTAGGAGCAACAACGGCTCAGCCACACAAGCTCACAGAACCGGACCGCCGAATGCTGAAGCGCGTAGTGTAAAAAATGTCTGTCCTCGGTTGCAACACTCACTACCGAGTTCCAAACTGCCTCTGGAAGCAACATCAGCACAATAACTGTTCGTTGGGAGCTTCATGAAATAGGTTTCCATGGCCGAGCAGCCGCACACAAGCCTAAGATCACCATGCGCAATGCCAAGCTTCGGCTGTAGTGGTTTAAAGCTTGCCGCCATTGGACTCTGGAGCAGTGGAAACGCGTTCTCAGGAGTGATGAATCACACTTCACCATCTGGCAGTCCAACGGACAAATATGGGTTTGGCGGATGCCAGGAGAACGCTACCTGCCCCAATGCATAGTGCCAACTGTAAAGTTTGGTGGAGGAGGAATAATGGTCTGGGGCTGTTTGTCATGTTTCGGGCTAGGCCCCTTAGTTCCAGTGAAGGGAAACCTTAACGCTACAGCATACAATTACATTCTAGACGATTCTGTGCTTCCAACTTTGTAGCAACAGTTTGGAGAAGGCCCTTTCCTGTTTCAGCATGACAATGCCCCTGTATACAAAGTGAGGTCCATACAGAAATGGTTGGTCGAGATCGGTGTGGAAGAACTTGACTGGCCTGCACAGAGCCCTGACCTCAAACCCATCGAACACCTTTGGGATGAATTGGAACGCAGACTGCGAGCCAGGCCGAATCGCCCAACATCAGTGCCCAACCTCACTAATGCTCGTGGCTGAATGGAAGCAAGTCCCCGCAGCAATGTTCCAACACCTAGTGGAAAGCCTTCCCATAAGAGTGGAGGCTGTTACAGCAGCAAAGGGGGGACCAACTCCATATTAATGCCCATGATTTTTGGAATGAGATGATCGACGAGCAGGTGTCCACATACTTTTGGTCATGTAGTGTATATCTCCCACATTGCACATACACCTTGTACATGCAGATTTTATAACGTCATAATAGATTTACAGTGTAGCCTGTGTTTTTAGTTTACAGTGTTATAGTGTACGTTGTATGTTATTCATTTAAATGCATTGTTTAAACTTTGTCTGTATATTCTGTATAGTGTCTGTATATTACCCATATCCACAAAGCATCTCAGAGTAGGAGTGCTGATCTAGGATCAGGTCCCCACCTGTACATATAAATTGTACTCATTATGATCTAAAAGGAGAAACTAATCCTAGATCAGCACTCCTACTCTGAGTCTTTGTGGATATGGGTCCAGTTCTTTGTATCAGATTAGGAAGATTTCAATGGTAGACCGCAGAGAGGGGCTGTCACAGCATGAAGACCCCTACCGCAAACAATGAGAGCAGAGAGACACACACACTGCAGTTACAGCATACAGACTCACACACACCGATAGAGATAGACACAAACACACACACAAAGAAACACCCAGACCTACATAAATACAGAGGAAGACATAGATAAGCAATAAGGTAGACTTTCCTGCTCATAAATACAAATCATATGGGAGAAGGTACAGGAAATTAAAGAGAGAGCGAGAGAGAGCGAGCGAGCGTGTTAATTGTGCAGCATGAACAGTATGTCTGGGGCTCAGGACAGTCCGCTGACTAATGAACATAGTTGTCCTACTCCTACTGCATAGAGACATTACACAATGACTGATGTATATATAGGACCCTAAACACACACATGTGCATTTTAGGGATGTATTAGATTACGCCAAAAGGAAAATGGCACCTGTAACTGCCCTACGGCCAGAGTCCATTCACAATACCGGAGACATTTACACATTCCTGAGATATGGACAAATTCCATTCCAGAATACCTGAGACCAACATTTCTTTGTGGGGTATTCCTGCATGCTGCAGTTGGTATTGTACAGTATATCCTTGATAATCACTGGGGATAATGATATGGAGAACCCCCATTCCAATGAGAACCCACTACCAGTGTGTGTGTGTGTGTGTGTGTATGTCCCTTACAGGAAACATGATGAACAGAGAAAGAGCAAGACCAGGAGATGATGGAGAGAGTGAGATAGAGAGAAAATAGAGAAAGGGAGGGGGTAGTTCAAAGATCAGAAAACAGATGTAAAGTGTTTAGCAAACTCCCTTCTAAATGACTACCACGTGTCGGGCCTCTCCCCTCTCCCCCACTCACTCTGCAACTTATTCATTCATACTATTCTATTTCTTATTTACATGTATTGTATCTCTCTTTCACTCAGTTCTCTCATCTCCTTCTCTCTTTCCCCCCTCTCTGGCAGTTGATTACTGAAAGTGAAGTTCAGAGAAATTACTCAAGACAACCATTTCCTCTGACCCAATAACTTACACAAACGTTTGGCATCGCAAGCAAGATTTAGTTCTGAGTTCCGAATGTATGTATACTCCAACTACTATCTGTAGAATAATACTTTATGGCCGTCAAGATGGAATCTCTCTCCTGTACCCACTGTGCTACGCTACAGTTCTGTCTAGTACATATGAGATATGTCTGGGTTGAATGTGGGTAAAGTTTGACAAAAGTAGCTATCGGTCAGAAGGACCCTTGGCTATAACTGACCACAGGGACAAATCTGCTTGTATAAAAGATCAATGTGGCTGTAAACACACACACACCAGGAGTGTCATGTCTCTCTGGTTGACAGTGAAAGGGAGTGAAAGGTGAGTGTGTCAGAGATGACTAGGGCCATGTGCTCCAGCCAGCAGAACTGAGTGATCCATCACTGTCTTTCTATGCTGTCACACACTGACACAATACACAATTGATTACTCAGACTTCAGCTATCCAACTCAAAACTAACAAAAGGCAACTAAGATGTAGGTAGCCCGCTTCAGTGACAATGTGTATAGCCTATAAGCCTATCTGTATATTATGTCAAATAGTTAAAGAAAAATCACTCACACGCATTGATTCATAAGTTTAGGGCATCTTACTTTCTCCAAGAGGTTCCATAAACTAATTGGTTAAACGTCCTGAAGTTTATAATGACTGGATTGATTGGAGGTAGACAGATGGGCGAAACAACGGTCTGATTCTGAATCTCTTCTGATTCTTACTTCACTGTCCCGTTAGCGAAACAACATGCACTTTTAACGCAACAATGAACCCCGAGTTTCTGTTTGGCAATATCTCCGTTTCTATAGCCTCAAATTGAACACTTCTTATCAGCGCGGCATTGTTTCAAGAAAATCTAACAAAACTAGATAAATCGGGCACTACACGCGGCCCGATGGATAGGCTATAGCCAAAGCAGACACGCTGCTTTGTGTGTGCGCTCATGAAACAGACAGACAAAACGAAAACACACCCATACCTACCTAAACTCGATCCCGACGCTACTTCTCCAACTCGACTTGTTTAATAATTAAAAGGACAAAGTGGTTTTGAGCCTCATCAGTGCTTCTCCAGATCACTTCTCTGTTTAGGTGTGTCTGCGAATCTGCTTTTGTGCTTCTTGGAAACTGTTCAACTGCACACACATACATACACATTCGGCCAATAGAAAATGTAAATGAATGCCGGATGGGCGGGCCAATGTGATGTCATGCTCCTCCTCTCTTTCTCTTTCTGCCCGGAGCTCTTAACGGGGTGTGGCAGGGTAGCGAGCGGCTGTGGCTGGGTCTGGGAGATGTACAGAGAGACACACACGGAGAGCATCCATCCGATACATAACAACCGATACCCATCCACATCAACTAGCTGCAGTGGAGAGGTTCAAAAAATTCAAGTTCCTAGGTGTGCACATCACTGAGGACCTGAAATGGTCCCTTCACACCAACAGAGTGGTGAAGAAGGTGTAACAACCTCAGGAGGCTGAAGAAATTCGTCTTGGCCCCTAAGACTCTCACAAACTTCTACAGATGCACCATCGAGAACATTCTGTATCACCGGGTGTCACAGGAAAGCCAAGAAGATCATCAAGGACCTCAGCCACGGCCTGTTCACCACGCTACCATCTACATTTTAGTCATTTAGCAGACGCTCTTATCCAGAACGACTTACAGTTAGTGAGTGCATACATTTTTATTTTTTCATACTGAACACTGGGTCTGCTCATCTACCTCATCCGGTTTAAGTTGCTGTTTGAAACCACTACTTTAACTGCCAGATTACAGTCTAGGCTACTATCTCCCCAGTCACCACATGGGAAGGTCCACTTATAGAGCCCTGGGGTCCAGGATTGTGTATGTTGGGGGGACTAAGGACTGAACATGTGGGAGGGGGTCATGGTGTAAACGTTATAAAATGGCAAGCTAGTTAGCAGTGCGCATCAGCAACGTCACTCGCTCTGAGACCTTGAAGTAGTTGTTTCCCTTGCTCTGCAAGGGCTGTGGCTTTTGTGGAACGATAAGTAATGTGTGTTCGATGTGTTCAGAGGGTCCCTGGTTCGAGCCCAGGTTGGGGAGAGGAGCGGGACGGAAGCAACACTGTTACAATGGCAAGAAGTCAAGTCAGACCATGGTGCTTTCTCACATTGGGAGAGGGGACCCACGAGTGTGTGTGTGTGTGGGGGGGGGGGGGTGCGTGCGTGCGTGCATGTGTGTGTGTGTGTATACAATGGGTCATGACAGGGGTCACCACTGACAGAGACAACACTCCCACCAGAGACCAGTGTTACTGCAGTCTCCCATCATTCAGGAAACAGATGGAGACAGAGAGAGACTGAGTAACATCATAGGAATTAAACACTGCTTTTACAGTGTAAGTACATAGTTATGAATATGATTAATCATGAGAGCAAGTAGAACTATGACAAATCATTGAGAGCATGTATTCCTTGATATTGTATTGCTAACAAGCATAGCTTCTGGCTAAAATGTTTGCATTCTTTGTACTGTAAAAGTTATAGTGGTTCGGTGAACCATGTTTTCATGATGAGTAAGCTTGCCTGAAATCTGAAGACATGCATTAGGTACCAATACTAATGCCTAGACTTTAGCTCAGTGAGCTAAGTCTGTATTATATTGCACAGACGACCCAGAATAAAATCCAGTCAGTTAGGCCTACATACAGTAGTCTTGCATTGTAGTCATTGATAATTCCTCACAACCCTGGTTAAATAAAGATTAAATAAAAATACTTGCATAACTTTATTTTCAGTTGTGGATTGTCATGGAAACGGTATGTGTAGGAAAGTAAGCATCGCGCTGATCACAGGCCTTATCACACACGTCTGTCAACTGCTTCCGTTCAGGGGTAAGGCTCAGTGGTTAACGGGAAGTTTGGGGGACTTTTTTGTACCCACAACTGAGAACTTATGTGGTTCCAATGGCAGTTGGTTGGAACGCAATGGGTAGCACTACGTATGTTTGATGATTCCGAAATGACCTGGTATTTACCTAGTATTTGTCTAGGTATGTATCAATGGGTACTTCCTCATACTTACTTCAAATAATTTATCACCATTTAAGAGTTTGTTTCCAAAACGCTATATCCACCCAAAAAAAATCATCAGAAACAATTGCTTATTGGGAACCTTCATGTGTCTGTTAAAAATAACTGTTCTCAGATTTTTTATTCAGAGATTTAAAATGTGCATGAACATTTTAATTTTTTTGCAAAACGCTATATAGCCATTGTTTAGCTGGAATGGAATGTTTGTATCTTGTATATTTGACTGTGACATGTGGTTGTCTCTCCTAGATATCTTATAGTTTTGTTTAATCGCTTTGGTACTATTTTCACAAGTATGTGGTAGAATTTCACAACTCTTAGTACAAAACTCAAAACAGGTCATCAAAAGGCTGTACATCACACAGTAACTTTTTCACCAAACCTAATCAGTGTTTAATCTAGAAATACCTTTCATATAAAGTAATTGCCTTTCACAATGCAATGCTCACAATACTTTTCATATGATTCTCTCCTCATTTGTTTAAATACATTTGACCATCACATATCCAACTGCGCGTAATGGTTAATCACTTAACCATTTGGTAAACCTATAGATTTTAAACTGGTTTGTCTACTATATATGGATTTTGAGAACTACAGAAACAAAATGTGTGTTTGTAAAGTATAAAAGAGGGTGTGTGAACACTTGCAATTTCTTTCAAAATGGCGCAGGATAAACAGTATGGGAGAGGTAGAAATCAAAAAGCTCATGGACAAGGGCCCGTCAGAGAGGTGGGCATGGGCCCCGTCAGAGGTCAAAGTGGTGGGCATAGGCCACACCAAAGAGGTCAAAAAGGTGGGCATCGGCCCCATCAAAGAGGTCAAAGAGGTGGGCATGGGCCCTGTCAGAGGTCAAAGAGGTGGGCATAGGCCACGTCAAAGAGGTGGACATCAGAGAGAGGTAGGTAGATCGCAGGGAACTGTTATGTCTAATGAAGTCCGGGCCATTGTCGTTGACCATGTGATAAACAGAGACCTTACCATGGCAGACACTGCCAGATTAGTTCACCCCAATCTGAAAAGATCAACTGTCAATTCGACCATGAGAACATTTCTCCAAGAAAACCGGTAAATCTGCAGGATATGCACTATGCTTTACCATTACATTTACAGTAAATGACATATTGTAATGCATGTCAATTCAAAAACATGTTCCAGTATTCTTACAGTATGATCTATTGACAGTATACTCTGTTCTACCCTCAGAATTGACAGAAGACCCCATGGTGGTGGCCGTGGCTGTGTTTTTAGAGGGTGATGGTGCTTGATGTTGCTGTGAACCATAATAAGTATATCTTTGTTGGTGAAGCGGACTTCAACCTGGCCAAAACTCGGCACCTTGAGTTGAACTATATCGGCCAATGGGTGACCGTCCAAGTGCCTAGACAACGTGGGGGAAACATCTCCATATGCACAGCTATCTCTGAAGATGGTGTGGTAGGATGTAGGCCATTACTTGGATCCTACAATGCTGCACACCTCATTGTGTTTCTCAATAAAATTGAGAAGGCCAAAATTGCTTGTCTCATTCCAAAATCATGGGCATTAATATGGAGTTGGTCCCCCCTTTGCTGCTATAACAGCCTCCACTCTTCTGGGAAGGCTTTTCACTAGATGTTGGAACATTGCTGCAGGGACTTGCTTCCATTCAGCCACAAGATCATTAGTGAGGTCGAGCACTGATGTTGGGCGATTAGGACTGGCTCGCAGTCGATGTTCCAATTCATCCCAAAGGTGTTCGATGGGGTTGAGATCAGGGCTCTGTGCAGGTCAGTCAAGATCTTCCACACCGATCTCGACAAACCATTTCTGTATGAACCTTGCTTTGTGCACGGGGGGATTGTCATGCTGAAACAGGAAAGGGCCTTCCCCAAACTATTGCCACAAAGTCGGAAGCACAGAATCATCTACAGTTGAAGTCGGAAGTTTACATACACCTTAGCCAAATACATTTAAACTCAGTTTTTCACAATTCCTGACATTTAATCGTAGTAAAAATCCCCTGTCTTAGGTCAGTTAGGATCAACACTTTATTTTAAGAATGTGAAATGTCAGAATAATAGTAGAGATAATTATTTATTTCAGCTTTAATCACATTCCCAGTGGGTCAGAAGTTTACATACACTCAATTAGTATTTGGTAGCATTGCCTTTAAATTGTTTAACTTGGGTCAAACGTTTCCGGTAGCTTCCACAAGCTTCCCACAATAAGTTGGGTGAATAATGGCCCATTCCTCCAGACAGAGCTGGTGTAACTGAGTCAGGTTTGTAGGCCTCCTTGCTCGCACATGCTTTCTCAGTTCTGCCCAACGAGCTGAGATTAGGAGCACACTCTTAAAGGAAGTGCTCCTAATCTCAGTTTGTTACCTGTATAAAAGACACCTGTCCACAGAAGCAATCAATCAATCAGATTCCAAACTCTCCACCATGGCCAAGACCAAAGAGCGCTCCAAGGATATCAGGGACAAGGCTGGAATGGGCTACAAGACCATCGCCAAGCAGCTTGGTGAGAAGGTGACAACAGTTGGTGTGATTATTCGCAAATGGAAGAATCACAAAATAACTGTCAATCTCCCTCGGCCTGGGGCTCCATGCAATATCTCACCTCATGGAGTTGCAATGATAATGAGAACGGTGAGGAATCAGCCCAGAACTACACGGGAGGATCTTGTCAATGATCTCAAGGCAGCTGGGACCATAGTCACCAAGAAAACAATTGGTAATACACTACGCCGTGAAGGACTGAAATCCTGCAGCGCCCGCAAGGTCCCCCTGCTCAAGAAAGCACATATACATGCCCGTCTGAAGTTTGCCAATGAACATCTGAATGATTCAGAGGAGAACTGGGTGAAAGTGTTGTGGTCAGATGAGACCAAAATTGAGCTCTTTGGCATCAACTCAACTCGCCGTGTTTGGAGGAGGAGGAATGCTGCCTATGACCCCAAGAACACCATCCCCACCGTCAAACATGGAGGTGGAAACATTATGCTTTGGGGGTGTTTTTCTGCTAAGGGTACAGGACAACTTCACCGCATCAAAGGGATGATGGACGGGGCCATGTATCGTCAAATATTGGGTGAGAACCTCCTTCCCTCAGCCAGGGCATTGAAAATGGGTCGTGGATGAGTATTCCAGCATGACAATGACCCAAAACACACAGCCAAGGCAACAAAGGAGTGGCTCAAGAAGAAGCAGATTAAGGTCCTGGAGTGGCCTAGCCAGTCTCCAGACCATAATCCTATAGAAAATCTGTGGAGGGAGCTGAAGGTTCGAGTTGCCAAACGTCAGCCTCGAAACCTTAATGACTTGGAGAAGATCTGCAAAGAGGAGTGGGACAAAATTCCTCCTGAGATGTGTGCAAACCTGGTGGCCAACTACAAGAAACGTCTGACCTCTGTGATTGCCAACAAGGGTTTTGCCACCAAGTACTAAGTCATGTTTTGCAGAGGGATCAAATACTTATTTCCCTCATTAAAATGCAAATCAATTTATAACATTTTTGACATGCATTTTTCAGAATTTCTTGTTGTTATTCTGTCTCTCACTGTTCAAATAAACCTACCATAAAAATTATAGACTGATCATTTCTTTGTCAGTGGGCAAACGTACAAAATCAGCAGGGGATCAAATACTTTTTTCCCCTCACTGTATATATATACACATACACACACATATATATACACATATACACACATACACACACACATACATACATACATATCCTTAAAAAAAAAAGAGTATATATATTCCCCTTTATTACTTTCCAACCCCGCCACCATTTCCCTACTTGGAGTAAACTAGTGAACAACAATGCTTAGGCCTCTACTTCCAGCTTATACTTACTATCTAAATTTTATGGACACAGTCAATTTTACAATAATTATATTTTGTTTGTTTTTTCTCCTGAACTTCTTCTACTCTCAACCTCTCCGATCATTTTCATGATGTCCATCCGGTTTGCTTCTATATGCCATATCTTTCTAACTGTGCTCTTTCACAAAAGCTCCCAACCTACAATCTACAGTGGGGGAAAAAAGTATTTAGTCAGCCACCAATTGTGCAAGTTCTTCCACTTAAAAAGATGAGAGAGGCCTGTAATTTTCATCATAGGTACACGTCAACTATGACAGACAAAATGAGAAAAAAAAATCCAGAAAATCACATTGTAGGATTTGTTATGAATTTATTTGCAAATTATGGTGGAAAATAAGTATTTGGTCAATAACAAAAGTTTCTCAATACTTTGTTATATACCCTTTGTTGGCAATGACACAGGTCAAACGTTTTCTGTAAGTCTTCACAAGGTTTTCACACACTGTTGCTGGTATTTTGGCCCATTCCTCCATGCAGATCTCCTCTAGAGCAGTGATGTTTTGGGGCTGTCGCTGGGCAACACAGACTTTCAACTCCCTCCAAAGATTTTCTATGGGGTTGAGATCTGGAGACTGGCTAGGCCACTCCAGGACCTTGAAATGCTTCTTACGAAGCCACTCCTTCGTTGCCCGGGTGGTGTGTTTGGGATCATTGTCATGCTGAAAGACCCAGCCACGTTTCATCTTCAATGCCCTTGCTGATGGAAGGAGGTTTTCACTCAAAATCTCACGATACATGGCCCCATTCATTCTTTCCTTTACACGGATCAGTCGTCCTGGTCCCTTTGCAGAAAAACAGCCCCAAAGCATGATGTTTCCACCCCCATGCTTCACAGTAGGTATGGTGTTCTTTGGATGCAACTCAGCATTCTTTGTCCTCCAAACACGACGAGTTGAGTTTTTACCAAAAAGTTCTATTTTGGTTTCATCTGACCATATGACATTCTCCCAATCCTCTTCTGGATCATCCAAATGCACTCTAGCAAACTTCAGACGGGCCTGGACATGTACTGGCTTAAGCAGGGGGACACGTCTGGCATTGCAGGATTTGAATCCCTGGCGGCGTAGTGTGTTACTGATGGTAGGCTTTGTTACTTTGGTCCCAGCTCTCTGCAGGTCATTCACTAGGTCCCCCCGTGTGGTTCTGGGATTTTTGCTCACCGTTCTTGTGATCATTTTGACCCCACGGGGTGAAATCTTGCGTGGAGCCCCAGATCGAGGGAGATTATCAGTGGTCTTGTATGTCTTCCATTTCCTAATAATTGCTCCCACAGTTGATTTCTTCAAACCAAGCTGCATACCTGTTGCAGATTCAGTCTTCCCAGCCTGGTGCAGGTCTACAATTTTGTTTCTGGTGTCCTTTGACAGCTCTTTGGTCTTGGCCATAGTGGAGTTTGGAGTGTGACTGTTTGAGGTTGTGGACAGGTGTCTTTTATACTGATAACAAGTTCAAACAGGTGCCATTAATACAGGTAACGAGTGGAGGACAGAGGAGCCTCTTAAAGAAGAAGTTACAGGTCTGTGAGAGCCAGAAATCTTGCTTGTTTGTAGGTGACCAAATACTTATTTTCCACCATAATTTGCAAATAAATTCATTAAAAATCCTACAATGTGATTTTCTGGATTTTTTTTACAGGCCTCTCTCATCTTTTTAAGTGGGAGAACATGCACAATTGGTGGCTGACTAAATACTTTTTTCCCCCACTGTATATACTTATTATGGACACAGTATGCTTATTTTTTTTTATTTTTTTTTTGGGGGGGGGATGGATCAGCTTAATATTGCAGATAGATTGTATCTTCTATCAATGTAATTGTCTGCATCACTTCCAATCCCCCATGTTTATTTTTATTTTTTATATATATATTCCCCTTTATTACTTTTCAACCCCACCATCCTTTCCCTACTTGGAGTAAATTAGTGAACAACAACGCCCAGGCCACTACTTCCGGTCTATACTTACTATCTACACCTTATGGACAGAGTTAATTTTACAATAATTCTATATCTATATATATATATATATATATATATATATATATATATATATATATATATATATATATATATATATATATATAGTTTTTTTTTTTTTTTGCTCCTGAACTTCTTCTACTCTCAACCTCTCCGATCATTTTCATGATGTCCATCCGGTTTGCTTCTAAATGCCATATCTTTCTAACTGTGCTCTTTCCCAAAAGCTCCCAACATACAACCTATATACTTATTATGGACACAGTATGCTTACATTATTAGCTATCTTTGTTATTATTTGTTGTTATTTGTTATTAGTCCCATCCTTCAACTCTATTCAATACCTCCCATCTATCTCTTAACACCATCCATATAGGATTTCTATTTGCCATATATATTTCGACGGTACTGTGATGTTTTACAAAAGTTCTGAACCTTTCTATTCTCATTGCTTCTACAGATTGTGAATTAAAAATAAACATTTTTGCTAAAAGTATTATTATATTATTGATTGATTGACTATGACTTTTCAGATCACCCAGTAATGCTATCTGCAAGGTTAGTTCCAGGTAAATATTGCAATCCTTTAGCCATTCCTGGACCTGTGTCCAAAAACAAGCTACAAATGGACAGTACCAAAACAAATGATCTAATGATTCTGTCTCTTCACAGCAAAATCTGCAGAGCTGGGAAGATTGTATCCCCCATATAAATAACATTCTATTGGTAGCAAGAATTTTATATAATAATTTAAATTGAAAGATTCTAATTTTTGAATCCGGTGTCGTTTTGCGTGTCAGTTCATAAACACTATGCCATGGGATCGGTACGTCAAAGATCTCTTCCCAACTATTTTGCAATCTATATGGGACGGCTGTCAATCCTTTGGTCCTTAAGTGAAACTGATATACTTTTTTATTTATCACAGTTTTCCTTAACCAATTATGTTCTTTAATGCAAGGCCGACAGACAAGTTCCTTACTTTCTCCCCCTTCAACTTTCCTCTTCCACTTTTGCGGTAAGGCTGCAATTATTTGGTTGTAATTCTGGGTAGAGCAGACATTTCCATATGTTTTTGTTAGCTGCATGTGCGACATAACTCCACCAGTCCTACCGATGATATCATTTACGAAGATTATACCTTTTTTAAACATTCTGTCAAAAAATAAAGTTTTTTTGTCAATTAGTATATTTGAATTTAACCACAATATTTGTTGCATTATTTGTTCTGTCGTTTCTGGAGGATTAAATTGAAATTGCAACCAACTTTCTATGGCTTGTTTTAGAAATAGTGACATTTGGGAGATTATTTCCTTTTCAAATAACTGAAAGTGAGAGGTTGTAATCTGAATAAAGGGAAAAAGGCCTTTTTTGAACAGTGGGTGAGACAATCTTACTAATTTGCTTGAGAACCAGTTCGGATTTAAGTATAACTTTTGGATGACTGAAGATTTTAGTGATAGGTCTAATGCTTTAATATTTAATAATTTCTGTCCTCCGAATTCATATTCATTATATAAATATGCTCTTTTAATTTTGTCTGGCTTGCCGTTCCAAATAAAATTGAATATTTTTTTCTCATATAATTTAAAAAACTGTTTGCTAGGCGTAGGCAAGACCATAAGCAAATAGGTAAACTGGGATAAAACTAAAGAGTTAATCAGGGTGATTTTTCCACAAATTGACAGGTATTTTCCTTTCCATGGTAGTAAGATCTTATCTATTTTTGCTAACTTTCTATTAAAATTTATTGAAGTGAGATCATTTATTTCCTTTGGGATATGTATTCCGAGTATATCTACATCACCATCAGACCATTTTATTGGTAAACTACATGGTAATGTAAAAATTGTATTTTTTAGTGATCCAATACGTAATATAGTACATTTGTCATAATTTGGTTTTAATCCAGAGAGGTTAGAAAATGTATCTAGATCCTCTATGAGGCTGTGGAGGGATTCTAGTTGTGGATCTAAAAGAAAACATGAATCATCTGCGTACAATGACACCTTTGTTTTTAAGCCCTGTATTTCTAATCCTCTGATATTATTATTGGATCTGATTTTAATAGCTAACATCTCGATGGCCACAATAAATAGATATGCCGATAGTGGACAACCTTGTTTCACTCCTCTTGACAGTTTAAAACTTTCTGAGAAATAGCCATTATTTACTATTTTACACCTAGGGTTACTATACATGATTTTGACCCATTTTATAAGAGATTCTCCAAAATTGAAATGCTCCAGGCATTTATATATAAATTCCAGTCGAACTTTATCAAATGCCTTTTCGAAATCTGCTATGAATAGCAGGCCTGGTTTCCCATATTTTTCATAGTGTTCTATTGTTTCCAATACTTGCCTTATATTATCTCCAATGTATCTTCCATGTAAAAAACCTGTCTGATTAGAATGAATAATATCCGACAATACCTTTTTAATTCTATGCGCTATACATTTTGCTAGGATTTTTGCATCACAACACTGAAGTGTAAGTGGCCTCCAATTTTGTAAATGGACTGGATCTTTATATTTTCCACTTGTATCCTGTTTCAGTAATAATGAGATCAGACCTTCTTCTTGAGTGTCAGATAATCTACCATTTACATAGGAGTGGTTAAAACATGCTAATAACGGTCCTCTTAGTATATCAAAAAAGGTTTGGTATACCTCGATTGGTATGCCATCCAACCCTGGAGTTTTCCCGGACTTAAAGTCTTTAATTGCATCCAGAAGTTCCTCCTCTGTAATTTCACCTTCACATGAGTCTTTCTGTGTGGCTGTTAATTTGACATTATCAATAGAAAAAAAATCTCTACAATTAGCTTCAGTTAGAGGAGATGGAGGCGACTGAAAAGAAAACATATGCTTAAAATACTTTGTTTCTTCCTTCAAAATATCATTAGGTGAATTATGGGTGACTCCGTCAATTGTAACCAGTTTCATTAAGTTCTTTTTGGTAGCATTCCTATGTTGAAGATTAAAAAAGAATTTTGTGCATTTTTCCCCATATTCCATCCAGTTTGCTTTATTTTTATAATATATTACACTTGATCTTTCTTGAATAAGTTTTTCCATTTCTTTTTGTTTTTCCTCTAATTTATTCTGAGCCTCTATGTTACAGTTTTTATTGCCATCTATCTGTTCTGTTAGACTTTCTATTTCCTTTCTTAGTATAAACTCTTTTGACCTAAATTGCTTTTGTTTTCGAGATGAGTACTGAATTGCATGGCCTCTAAAGGCACATTTAAAGGTGTCCCATACAATAAGGGGATTTGCTGTACCTATGTTATGTTGGAAAAAGTCAGTTATATTTTACAGGCCTCTCTCATCTTTTTAAGTGGGAGAACATGCACAATTGGTGGCTGACTAAATACTTTTTTCCCCCACTGTATATACTTATTATGGACACAGTATGCTTACATTATTAGTTATCTTCTTATTATTTGTTGTTAGTTGTTATTAGTCCCATCCTTCAATTCCATTCAACACCTCCCATCTATCTCTTAACACCATCCATATAGGATTTCTATTTGCCATATATATTTCAACTGTACTGTGATGTCTTACAAAAGTTCTGAACCTTTCTATTCTCATTGTTTCTACAGATTGTGAATTGAAAATAAACATTTTTGCTAAAAGTATTATTATGTTATTGATCGATTGACTATGACTTTTCAGATCACCCAGTAATGCTATCTGCAAGGTTAGCTCCAGGTAAATATTGCAATCCTTTAGCCATTCCTGGACCTGTGTCCAAAAACAAGCTACAAATGGACAGTACCAAAACAAATGATCTAATGATTCTGTCTCTTCGCAGCAAAATCTGCAGAGCTGGGAAGATTGTATCCCCCATTTAAATAACATTCTATTGGTAGCAAGAATTTTATATAATAATTTAAATAGAAAGATTCTAAGTTTTGAATCCAGTGTCGTTTTGCGTATCAGTTCATAAACACTATGCCATGGGATCCGTACGTCAAAAATCTCTTCCCAACTATTTTGCAACAGGCTGTCAATCCTTTGGTCCTTAAATGAAACTGATATACTTTTTTATTTATCACAGTTTTCCTTAACCAATTATGTTCTTTAATGCAAGGCCGACAGACAAGTTCCTTACTTTCTCCCCCTTCCACTTTCCTCTTCCATTTTTGCGGTAAGGCTGCAATTATTTGGTTGTAATTTTGGGTAGAGCAGACATTTTCATACGTTTTTGTTAGCTGCATGGTGTTTATACTTGCGTACTATTGTTTGTACAGATGAACGTGGTACCTTCAGGTGTTTGGAAATTGCTCCCAAGGATGAACCAGACTTCTGGAGGCCTACAATTTTTCTTTCTGAGATCTTGGCTGATTTCTTTTGATTTTCCCATGATGTCAAGCAAAGAGGCACTGAGTTTGAAGGTAGGCCTTGAAATACATCCTCAGGTACACCTCCAATTTACTCAAATGATGTCAATTAGCCTATCAGAAGCTTCTAAAGCATGACATAATTTTCTGGAATTTTCCAAGCTGTTTAAAGGCACAGTCAACTTAGTGTATGTAAATTTCTGACACACTGGAATTGTGATACAGTGAATTATAAGTGAAATTATTTGTCTGTAAACAATTGTTGGAAAAATTACTTGTGTCATGCACAAAGTAGATGTCCTAACCGACTTGCCAAAACTATAGTTTGTTAACAAGAAATTTGTGGAGTGGTTGAAAAACAAGTTTTAATTACTTCAACCTAAGTGTATGTAAACTTCCGACTTCAACGGTACAATGTCATTGTATGCTGTAGCGTTAAGATTTCCCTTCACTGGAACTAAGGGACTTAACCTGAACCATGAAAACAGCCCCAGACCATTATTTATCCTCCACCAAACTTTACAGTTGGCACTATGCATTCGGGCAGGTAGCGTTCTCCTGGCATCCGCCAAACCCAGATTCGTCCTTCGGACTGCCAGATGGTGAAGCGTGATTCATCACTCCAGATAACGTGTTTCCACTGCTCCAGAGTCCAATGGCGGCGAACTTTACATCACTCCAGCCGACGCTTGGCATTGCGCATGGGGGTCTTAGGCTTGTGTGCGGCTGCTCAGCCATAGAAATACATTTCATGAAGCTCCCGACTAACAGTTCTTGTGCTGACGTTGCTTCCAGAGGCAGTTTGGAACTCGGTAGTGAGTGTTGCAACTGAGGACAGACGGTTTTTACAAGCTACGCGCTTCAGCACTCAGTGGTCCCGTTCTGTGAGCTTGTGTGGCCTACCACTTCGTGGCTGAGCCGTTGTTGCTCCTAGACGTTTCCACTTCGCAATAACTGCACTTGCAGTTGACCGGGGCAGCTCTAGCAGGGCAGAAATTTGACAAACTGACTTGTTGGAAAGGTGGCATCCAATGACGGTGCCACGTTAAAAGTCACTGAGCTCTTCAGTAAGGCCATTCTATTGCCAATGTTTGTCTATGGAGATTGCATGGCTGTGTGCTCAATTTTATACACCTGTCAGCAACGGGTGTCGCTGAAATAGCCGAATCCACTAATTGGAAGGGGTGTCCACATACTTTGGCATATATAGTGTATGTGTGATGGGTGAGTTGAAGGAGTCAGGCACAGGAGGGTCAATCACAGAATAACAGGATTTATTCCGGAAAACAGAGTTACGCAGTAATGCGTCAAAACAGTCCAGTGTGCAAAACAGGCGCACTGGAAACAACAAGGCACACAGGGAAAATAACCTGGTGATACAAAATACAAGGAGCTCCACCGAGCTTCCCTATCCTCACAATAAACAATCACACACAAAGACAAGGGGGCAGAGGGAACACAGGTACTGATGAGGGGATATGAACCAGGTGTGTGTAATAAACAAGACAAAACAAATGGAATGATGACATTTTTTTCAGCATGGAGGTGGAAGGTGTACACTCGCCATCCCCATGAGCGTGCAACCCTCCTTCTGGCCATGGATGAGGCATGCGACAACATCAATGCAGACCAATGTCAAGCTTGGATTCGCCATACCAAATGGCTTTTCCCGCGGTGCATGAACAATGATGTGTGATGTGGATGAGAACTTATGGCCACATGCTCAAGACAGGCTTGATGCAAATGAATGCGTGCTAAAAGTTTTGTTTTATTTTCATTCATTGAATTTGTTTAATTTCTTATATTTGATTACAGACAGTAAACCTATGTTGCAAAAAGTATATACATACAGTACCAGTCAAACGTTTGGACACACCTACTCATTCAAGGGGTTTTCTTTATTTTTACTATTTTTTATGTTGTAGAATAATAGTGAAGACATCAAAACTATGAAATAACACATATGGAATCATGTAGTAACCACAAAAGTGTTAAACAAATTTTATATTTGAGATTCTTTAAATAGCCACCCTTTGCCTTGATGATAGCTTTGCACACTCTTGGTATTCTCTCAACCAGCTTCATGAGGTAGTCACCTGGAATGCATTTCAATTAACAGGTGTGCCTTCTTAAAAGTTAATTTGCGGAATTTATTTCCTTCTTAATGCGTTTGAGCCAATCAGTTGTGTTGTGACAAGGTATACAGAAGATAGCCCTATTTGGTAAAAGACCGTACATATTATGGCAAGAACAGCTCAAATAAGCAAAGAGAAACAACAGTCCATCATTACTTTAAGACATGAAGGTCAGTCAATACGGAACATTTCAAGAACTTTGACAGTTCCTTCAAGAGCAGTCACAAAAACCATCAAGCGCTATGATGTGACTGGCTCTCATGAGGACCGCCGCAGGAATGGAAGACCCAGAGTTATCTCTGCTGCAGAGGATAGAGTTAGCAGCCTCAGAAATTGCAGCCCAAATAAATGCTTCACAGAGTTCAAGTAACAGACACATCTCAACATCAACTGTTCAGAGGAGACTGCGTGAATCAGGCCTTCATGGTCAAATTGCTGCAGAGAAACCACTACTAAAGGACACCAATAAGGAGAAGAGACTTGCTTGGGCCAAGAAACATGAGCAATGGACATTAGACCGGTGGGAATTTGTCCTTTGGTCTGATGAGTCCAAATGTGAGATTTTTGGTTCCAACCGCTGTGGCTTTGTGAGACGCGGTGTGGGTGAATGGATGATATCCACATGTGTATTTCCCACCGTAAAGCATAGAGGAGGAGGTGTTATGTTGTGGGGGTGCTTTGCTGGTGACACTGTCAATGATTTATTTAGAATTCAAGGCACACTTAACCAGCATGGCTACCACAGCATTCTGCAGCGATACGCCATCCCATCTGGTTTGGGCTTAGTGGGACTATCATTTGTCAGGACAATCACACAACACACCTCCAGGCTGTGTAAGGGCTATTTTGCCAAGAAGGAGAGTGATGGAGTGCTGCATCAGATGACCTGGCCTCCACAATCCCCCAACCTCAACCCAATTGAGATGGTTTGGGATGAGTTGGTCCGCAGAGTGAAGGAAAAGCAACCAACAAGTGCTCAGCATATGTGGGAACTCCTTCAAGACTGTTGGAAAAGCATTCCAGGTGAAGCTGGTTGAGAGAATGCAAAAGAGTGTGCAAAGCTGTTGTGGTGAATTATTATTAATGAACTGTAGAGTTTAATGGACTTTGAGGTAGAACTGGGTTAATCAAGAGTATAGAGTTGAATTTCTTTGTTACTGGGCCAGGAATTGAATTGGGTCATTTCACTGTGTGTGTGGGGTTTGTGTATGTTTCAAGGATTTAGGGCCTTGTCATGGTTAAACTAAACATGAGTGTGTGTGCAAGACAGGGGAGTGAGTGATTGGTTGGAGTACTATGTGCAGAATAAAAGTCGAGTTTAGCCGCCCTCAGAGACAAAGGAAGTGGGCGGAGCAATAAAAGAGCGGGAAAACGGAAGAGGGGACTATATAAGATGGAGGGAGAGCGTAAGGGGGTGTGCCATTCTGAAACTGGTATCGGCTTTGTTGAAACTTTAATAAAGTCATTTCTTGGTGCAACAAAAACTCTGTAAGACCTTATTTGTAATAAAGTATAGTGGTTATTTTCCACAATACTGTCATCAAGGCAAAGGGTGGCTATTTGAAGAATCTCAAATATAAAATATATTTTGATTTGTTTAACACTTTTTTGGTTACTACAATGTAGAAAATAAAGAAAAACCCTGGAATGAGTAGGTGTGTCCAAACTTTTGACTGGTACTGTATATAATTTTTTTGCATGAGTGATTAATGAGGATATGTTCATTGATCACACCTTTGATTAAACATTAGACATGGTCATGGACATTTTTAATTTTCTGACCATTTTGTTGGGTAATGTACAGTGCGTTCGGAAAGTATTCAGACCCCTTGACATTTTCCACATTTTGTTACGTTACAGCCTTATTCTAAAATTGATTAAATTGTTTTTCCCATCATCAATCTACACACAATATCCCATTATGACAAAGCAAAAAAAGGTTTTTAGAAATGTTTGCTAATGTATTAAAAAAAAAAAACGGAAATATCACATTTACAAAAATATTCAGTCCCTTTACTCAGTACTTTGTGGATGCACCTTTGGCAGTGATTACAGCCTTGAGTATTCTTGGGTATGACGCTACAAGCTTGTCACACCTGTGTTTGGGGAGTTTCTCCCATTCTTCTCTGCAGATCCTCTGAAGCTCTGTTAGGTTGAATGGGGAGCATCGCTGCACAGCTATTTTCAAGTCTCTCCAGAGATGTTCGATCGGTTTCAAGTCCGGCCTCTGGCTGGGCCACACAAGGACATTCAGAGACTTGTCCCGAAGCCACTCCTGCGTTGTCTTGGCTGTGTGCTTAGGGTTGTTGTCCTGTTGGAAGGTTAACCTTCGCCCCAGTCTGAGGTCCAGAGCGCTCTGGATCAGGTTTTCATCAATGATATCTCTGTACTTTGCTCCGTTCATCTTTCCCTCGATCCTGACTAGTCTCCCAGTCACTGCCGCTGAAAAACATCCCCACAGCATGATGATGCCATCACCGTGATTCACCGTAGGGATGGTGCCAGGTTTCCTCCAGACATGACGCTTGGCATTCAGGCCAAATAGTTAAATCTTGGTTTCATCAGACCAGAGAATCTTGTTCCGCATGGTCTAAGAGTCCTTTAGGTGCCTTTTGGCAAACTCCAAGCAGGCTGTCATGGGCCTTTTACTGAGGAGTGGCTTCTTTTATGGTGGAGTGCTGCAGAGATGGTTGACCTTCTGGAAGGTTTTCACATTTCAACATAGGAACTCTGGAGCTCTGTCAGAGTGACCATCGGGTTCTTGGTCACCTCCCTGACCAAAGCCCTTCTCCCCCAATTGCTCAGTTTGGCCGGGCGGCCAGCTCTAGGAAAAGGCTTGGTGGTTCCAAACTTCTTCCATTTAAGAATGATGGAGGCCACTGTGTTCTTGGGGACCTTCAATGCTGCAGAAATGTTTTGGTACCCTTCCCCAGATCTGTGCCTTGACACAAACCTGTCTCGGAGCTCTACGGTCAATTCCTTTGACCTCATGGCTTGGTTTTTGGTCTGACATGCATTGCCAACTGTGGGACCTTATATAGACAGGTGTGTGCCTTTCCAAACCATGTCCAATCAATTGAATTTACCACAGGTGGACTCCAATCAAGTTGTAGAAACATCTCAAGGATAATCAATGGAAACAGGATGCACCTGAGCTCAATTTAGATTCTCATAGCAAGGGGTCTAAATATTTATGTAAATAAACACAATGCAAAATCTATACTGGAGTTGCTTACCAAGAAGACAGTGAATGTTCCTGAGTGGCCGAGTTACAGTTTTGACTTAAATCTACTTCAAAAACTATTGCAAGACCTGAAAATGGTTGTCTAGCAATGATGAACAACTAATTTGACAGAGCTCAAAGAATTTTGAAAAGAATAATGGGCAAATGTTGCACAATCCAGGTGTGGAAAGCTCTTAGACTTACCTAGAAAGACTCACAGCTGTAATCACTGCCAAAGGTGTTTCTACAAAGTATTGACTCAGGGCTGTGAATACTTACGTAAATTAGATATTTCTGTATTTCATTTTCAATACATACAAAAAAAAAATCAAAATCATGTTTTCACTTTGTGATTATGGGGTATTGTGTGTAGATGGGTGAGAAAGAAAATAAATGTAATCAATTTTGAATTCAGGCTGTTACAACAAAATGTGGAATAAGTCAAGGGGTATGAATACTTTCTGAAGCCATATGTTATGTGGAAATCATATGCTCTCATGAAGTTCATTCCATGATAGTGTTTCAATAGGTAGCCTAAACATCAGAGCTGAACCCTTTAGCTATACACTGAGTGTACATGACATAGACTGACCAGGTGAATACAGGTGAAAGCTATGATTGCTTATTGATGTTACTTGTTACATCCACTTCAATCAGTGTAGATGAAGGGGAGGAGACAAGATTAAGAAGGATTTTTAAGCAACTCAATATTAGGAAGGTGTTCTTAATGTTTTGTACACTCAGTGTACTTATCCTACAATGTGGAACAATACTAATATCATTTATGGAAAACCATTTTCTCACAGTTCCTGTCTGTTTGCTGTATTTGTTCCATATACAGTGCATTTGGAAAGTATTCAGACCCTTTTTCCACATTTTGTTAGGTTTCAGCCTCATAATGACAAAGCGAAAACAAATAAATACCTTATTTACATATTAGCATTCAGACCCTTTGCTATGAGACTCGAAATTGAGCTCAGGTGCATCCTGTTTCCATTGATCATCCTTGATGTCACGCCCTGGCTCTGGGACTCTGTTATGTTGAGCCAGGGTGGGTTGTTTCTATGTGTTTTGTGTGCTAGGTTGTTTATCTAGTTCATTTGTTTCTATGTTGGCCGGTGTGGTTCTCAATCAGAGGCAACGTGAATCAGCTGTTGCTTGTTGTCTCTGATTGGGAACCATACTTAGGTAGCCTGTTTTGCCACAGTGTTTGTGGGATCTTGTTCCGTGTTTGGTTAGTGTCTATTGCCAAGGACGTCACGTATCGTTTTGTTGTTTTGTTCGTGTGATCATTAAAAATAAAAGTATGTTCACATTCCACGCTGCGCCTTGGTCCTCTGTGTTCGACAATCGTGACAGAAGATCCCACCATAACTGGACCAAGCAGCGTGTCCAGGAGCCAACGCCAGAGGTGACTCTGATGGATGTCCACTTCGACTGGGTCAAGCAGCGTGAGGAGGAGAGAGGCTGGACTTGGGAGCAGAGGAGCGAGAGTCTGGCGAGAGCCATGGAGGCCTGGCCCACGGGGTGGAGAGACGGCCAGAAAATTTTTAGGGGGGGGCTCACGCCGTGGACGACGGGGCAGCAGGAGGCCGGGATAGAGTGGTTCAGCGGGTTGGCAAAGGAGGCCGCCAGGTTACGGGAGTCACTGGTCACCAGGGGGAAGGAGAATGTAGAGGCACGGCGAGAGGTACTGGGGTTTGTTGCCAGTCCGGTCCGGCCCGTTCCTGATCCCCGCGTAGGGCCAGTGGTGTGTGTCCCCAGCCCGGTCCGGCCCGTTCCTGCTTCCCGCACCAAGCCAGTGGTGCGCGTCGTCAGCCCGTTTTGGTCCGTTCCTGCTCCCCGCACCAAGCCAGTGGTGCGCTTCGTCAGCCCGGTTCGGCCCGTCCCTGCTCCCCGCACCAAGCCTGTGGTGCGCGTCGTCAGCCCGGTCCGGCCTGTTCCTGCTCCCCGCACCAAGCCAGTGGTGCGCTTCGTCAGCCCGGTTCGGCCCGTCCCTGCTCCCCGCACCAAGCCAATGGTGCGCGTCGTCAGCCCGGTCCGGCCTGTTCCTGCTCCCCGCACCAAGCCTGTGGTGCGCGTCGTCAGTCCGGCACAGCCCGTGCCTGGGTCACCGGTGCCTGGTCAGGTACCGGTTAGCTGCTCCACATCGGAGCCTGAGCGTTCCGCTCCACCGATGTCCAGTCCAGATCCAGCCAACAGGGCCAGACCGGACCAGGGGCGCTATGGGGGGTTTGTTGGAGGGTGGGGGTCAAGCCCGGAGCCGGAACCGCCTCCGAGGAGGAATGCCCACCCGGCCCTCCCCTGTTCGGTTTATGTTTGGCGCGGTCGCAGTCCGCGCCTTTGGGGGGGGGTACTGTCACGCCCTGGCTCTGGGACTCTGTTATGTTGAGCCAGGGTGGGTTGTTTCTATGTGTTTTGTGTGCTAGGTTGTTTATCTAGTTCATTTGTTTCTATGTTGGCCGGTGTGGTTCTCAATCAGAGGCAACGTGAATCAGCTGTTGCTTGTTGTCTCTGATTGGGAACCATACTTAGGTAGCCTGTTTTGCCACAGTGTTTGTGGGATCTTGTTCCGTGTTTGGTTAGTGTCTATTGCCAAGGACGTCACGTATCGTTTTGTTGTTTTGTTCATGTGATCATTAAAAATAAAAGTATGTTCGCATTCCACGCTGCGCCTTGGTCCTCTGTGTTCGACGATCGTGACACTTGAGCTGTTTCTACAACTTCATTGGAGTCCACCTGTGGTAAATTCAACTGATTGGACATGATTTGGAAAGGCACACCTGTCTATATAAGGTCCCACAGTTGAAAGTGCATGTCAGAGCGTAACCAAGCATAACCAAGCCATGAGGTCGAAGGAATTGTCTGTTGAGCTCCGAGACAGGATTGTGTTGAGGCACAGATCTGGGGAAGGGTACCAAAAACTGTCTGCAGCATTGAAGGTCCCCTTAGAACACAGTTGCCTCCATCATACTTAAATGGAAGATGTTTGGAACCACCAATCCTCTTCCTAGAGCTGGCCACCCGGCCAAACTGAGCAATCGGGGGAGAAGGGCCTTGGTCAGGGAGGTGACCAAGAACCCGATGGTCACTCTGACAGAGCTCCAGAGTTCCTCTGTGGAGATGAGGGAACCTTCCAGAAGGACAACCATCTCTGCAGCACTCCACCAATCAGGCCTTTATGGTAGCGTTGCCAGACGGAAGCCACTCCTCAGTAAAAGGCACACGACAGCCCGTTGTGCCAAAAGGCACGTAAAGGACTGATGAAAACCAAGATTGAACTCTTTGGCTTGAACGCCTTCAAACCTGGCACCATCCCTACGGTGAAGGATGGTGGTGGCTACATCCTGTTGTGGGGATGTTTTTCAGCAGCAGGGACTAGGAGACTAGTCAGGATCGAGGGAAAGATGAACGGAGCAAAGTACAGAGAGATCCTTGATGAAGCCTTGCTCCAGAGCACTCAGGACCTCAGACTGGGGCGAAGGTTCACCTTCCAAAAGGACAATGACCCTAAGCACACAGCCAAGACAACGCAGGAGTGGCTTCAGGACAAGTCTCTGAATGTCCTTGAGTGGCCCACCCAGAGCCCGGACTTGAACCCGATCGAACATCTCTGGAGAGACCTAAAAATAGCTGTGCCGCGACGCTCCCCATCCAACCTGACAGAGCTTGAGAGGATCTACAGAGAAAAATGGGAGAAGTTCCCCAAATACAGGTGTGCCAAGCTTGTAGCGTCATACCCAAGAAGACTAAAGGCTGTATTCGCTGCCTCTTGAAGCTGGTTGAGAGAATGCCAAGAGTGTGCAAAGTTGTCATCAAGGCAAAGGGTGGCTATTTTGAAGAATCTAAAATTTAAAATAGATTTTGATTTGTTTAACACTTCTTTGGTTACTACATGATTCCATATGTGTTATTTCATAGTTTTGATGTCTTCACTATTAATCTACAATGTAGAAAATAGTAAAAAAATTAAGAAAAACCCTTGAATTAGTAGGTGTGTCCAAACTTTTCACTGGTACTGTAAATGTAGGTAGGGGTAAAAATGACTAGGCAATCAGAATAGATAATAAACAGAGTAGCAGCAGCGTATGTGAAGATTGTGAAAGAGTGTGAATTTGTGTCTGTGTGTGTGGTGTCAATATGCATGCATGTGTGTGTTTTGTGTGTGTGTGAGTTTATGTAGTGTGTGTGTGTATGTTGGAGTATCAGTGTAGTATGTGTGAGTGTGTGGGTAGAGTCCAGTGAGTGTGCATAAAGCCAATGCAAGATAGTCCAAATATTCTGACCAACCAACTCAACCGACATTGGAATATCTCATCCTTTTTACTTGTCTCAACACATTCCCTCCATAACCTGTTTTACTGTTGTTGTGGGGTAAGCTCTGTCTTTCCTGTGTTGGAGTAAGAAACACATTGTTTACATTAGCTGATACCCCATGGAAGACTCTTTTTGTGTCACTTCTGGTCAGACATACTGTACCTCCCATCTCAATGGAAGCATTCATAATCTTTATTTAGCTAGCGTATGGAGTAAAAACAAGTCTTCAGCCACTGAAGTCATCATTCATACAGTATAAGGAAACACACAAAGACTTACAGGATGGACACAATGAACTGTAACAATAAAAAAAACAGTAAAATGTGGGTGGTGAATAATTGAACCCAGAGGAGAGACTGTCCATCCCTCCATCCGCCCGTCTGTCTGTCTGTCTGTGTGAATAAGCTGAATAAGCAGGATTTCCAACACAGGAAGGGGTTCACAGAGGCCTTCCCAAAACACACACCACAACCACAGGAAAATACATAAGGGAAATCAAGGTCAGTGTGTTACAATGTGTGTGTGTGTGTGTGTGGTGTGAGAGTGTGTGTGTGTGGGTCTGTGTGTGGTGTGTGGTGTGTGTACGTCACACTCTCTTTCAAACCACAGACTTTAGGAAATGGGGAACACTGTTGTCAGGAAATAAAGAAACCCCATTGTGTCTAAAATGAACTCTCACGCCCTATCTGAGACACACAGGCCAAATAACCAACATACCCCATGACAGGGACAGGGCACTTTATCTATGAGAAGCTAACAGATGTTCTGTCTGTCTGTTTGTGTACGTGTGTGTGTGTGTGTGCGTGCGTGTGTGTGTGTGTCACATACAGAAAGAGTTAAAGATGTTAATCCTTTAAAAGCGTCTGGAACATGAACCTCTGCTATACTGCCAGTGAGAGTAGAGAGAGACCCTTTGTTATACAGTAGTATCACAGTATCACTGATCTGATCTGCTGCTGCCTCTCTTTCTCTGTGGCTATAATGAATTGTTTTAAAATTGCTGGGCATTTTGCCAGCAATGCTAAACACACATGCATGCATGCACATGTAGACACTGGCTGAAATTTGACATATGCCAATCAATGCACCCCCCTTTGGAATGCTAATCGGAGCATAGTGACATCATCAGAAATGGACAGGGAACAAAGGAGAGATGGGACAGCCCCAGCCCAGTCATGCCCAAGCTTTGTTACCCCTCTGTCCCCTGGGTACTCCTGGCACACACACACACACACCGCACACACACACTAATAATCCGTTTGCCATTGGCCCCACCCAGACATTGCCCCAAGACCCATTGCCTAGGCAACCGACAGTAATGAGCCTCCCTCAGACATCCTGGCAAGGTACTTGAACACACATACACAAACACACACCAGTGGCGTACCAAAGTTTCCACTGAGTGTACAAATCTGAGTGTACACTGAGTGTACAAAACATTAGGAACACATTCCTAATATTGAGTTGCACCCCCTTTTGCACTCAGAACAGCCTCAATTCGTCATGGCATGGACTCTACCAGATGTCGAAAGCGTTCCATAGGGATGCTGTCCCATGTTGTCTCCAATGCTTCCCACAGTTGTGTTAAGTTCGCTGGATGTCCTTTGGGTGGTGGACCATTCTTGATACACACAGGAAACTGTTGAGCGTGAAAAACCCAGCAGCGTTGAAATTCTTAACATATTCAAACCGGGTCACCTAGCAGCTAATACCATATCCCGTTCAAAGGCACTTAAATATTTTGTCTTGCCCATTCACCATGTGAATGGCACACATACACAATCCATGTCTCAATTGTCTCTTTCTTTAACCTTTCTCCTCCCTTTCACCTACACTGAGTGGATTTAACAAGTGACATCCATAAGGGATCATAGCTTTCACCTGGATTCACCTGGTCATTCTATGTCATGGTTGGAGGCTCCCACAGCCTGTGGGCCCACTGCCTTGCAGGGGCCCACAGACCCATCTCTCAACACACACATTTTAAGTTTTGTTTTTCCATTATGAGATCACAATACGTGCCAGGGGTATTCCTTCCCAAATATATGTCCAGAACTGTGGAGAGAAAGAGAGAGGAGGTAAGGAAGAGAGAGGAGGAGAAACAAGAGAGCAGGAGTAGAGGAGAGAGGATGATGAAAGGAAGAGAGAACAGGACGTTTGTTTTGATTTCTGTACCTGATAACGTCCCGTCCTCCATATATTCCGACCAGTCTGACAAAGCTTCATGGAATTCTGATTGCTGATGTGAACCCCCGAGATGAAACAGAAAAGAACACTGTCAGACACCTCCCAGGTCACACACACACACATGCATGCACACACACGCAATCAAGAACATCAAAACATATACTAGATGACCAAAAGTATGTGGACACCTGCTCACCGAACATCTCATTCCAAAATCATGGGCATTAATATTTAGTTATTTCCCCCTTTGCTGCTTTAACAGCCTCCACTCTTCTGGGAAGGCTTTCCACTAGATGTTGGAACATTGCTGCAGGGACTTGCTTCCATTCAGCCACAAGAGCATTAGTAAGGTCAGGCACTGATGTTGGGCGATTAGGCCTGGCTCGCAGTCGGCGTTCCAATTCATCCCAAAGGTGTTAGTTGGGGTTGAGGTCAGGGCTCTGTGAAGGCCCGTCAAGTTCTTCCACACCGATCTCGACAAACCATTTCTGTATAGACCTTGCTCTGTGCACGGGGGCATTGTCATGCTGAAACAGTAAAGGGCCTTCCCCAAACTGTTGCCCAGATTCGTCCGTCGGACTGCCATATGGTGAAGGCGTTTCCACTGCTCCAGAGTCCAATGGCAGCGATCTTTACACCACTCCAGCTGACGCTTGGCATTGCGCATAGTGATCTTATGCTTGTGTGAGGCTGCTCGGCCATGGAAACCCATTTCATGACGCACCCAACGAACAGTTCTTGTGCTGACGTTGCTTCCAGAATCAGTTTGGAACTGTAATTTGTATGCGCTACGCGCTTCAGCACTCGGTGGTCCCGTTCTGTGAGCTTGTGTGGCCTACCACTTTGCGGCTGAGCCAGTGTTGCTCCTAAACATTTCCACTTCACAATAACAGCACTTACAGTTGACCGGGGCAGCTCTAGCAGGGCAGAAATGTGATGTACTGACTTGTTGGAAGGTGGCATCCTATGACGGTGCCACATTGAAAGTCACTGAGCTCTTCAGTAAGGCCATTCTACTGCCAATGTTTGTCTATTGAGATTGCATGGTAGTGTGCTCGATTTTATACACCTGTCAGCAACGGGTGTGGCTGAAATAGCCGAATCCACTAATTTGAAGGGATGTCCACATACTTTTGTATACATAGTGTAAGTCATGCAGGAAATAGCAATACAAAGAAATTGTACAGGAGTGTTGTGACTGACACTTCAAATCATTCTGAAAAGGGCATAGAACTGTTTTTAAGTTGTATCTTGTATGGATTAAAATGTTATTAGACAGAGCAAGATATTTGAATCAATCTGAAGATCTTTCGTTCACTACTTGTTCTATCTCTATCTGTCTCTTTTCTGACCACCCAGTTTATTTGGTTAATCAAATCAAATCAAATCAAATTGTATTTGTCACATGCCCCGAATACAAACAATGCAGTTTTAGGAAAGAATACCAAAAAAAATCACACAAAAGAATACAAATTAAAATAATACGAAATAAAAATAACAAATAATTAAAGAGCAGCAGTAAAAACAACAATAGCGAGGCTGTATACAGGGGGTACTGGTACCGAGTCAATGTGCGGGGGCACCGGTTAGTCGAGGTAATTTAGGTAATATGGACATGAAGGATAGAATTATTAAAGTGGCTATGCATAGATAATAAACAGAGTGTAGCAGCAGTGTAAAATGGGGGGGGGGGGGGGGGGGAGGGGGCAATGCAAATAGTCTGGGTATCCATTTGATTAGATGTTCAAGAGTCTAATGGCTTGGGGGTAGAAGCCTCTTGGACCTAGACTTGGCGCTCCGGTACCGCTTGTCGTGCGGTGGCAGAGAGAACAGTCTATGACGGCTTCCTGTAGCTCAATTGGTAGAGCATGGGGCTTGCAACGCCAGGGTTGTGGGTTTGATTCCCAAGGGGGGCCAGTATGAAAAATGTATGCACTCACTAACTGTAAGTCTCTCTGGATAAGAGCATCTGCTAAATGACTAAAATGTAAAAATTACTAGGGTGGCTGGAGTCTTTGACAATTTTTAGGTCCTTCCTCTAACACCGCCTGGTATAGAGGTCCTGGACGGCAGGAAGCTTGGCCCCAGTGATGTACTGGGCCGTACGCACTACCCTCTGTAGTGCCTTGCGGTTGGAGGCCGAGCAGTTGCCATACCAGGCAGTGATGCAACCAGTCAGGATGCTCTCGATGGTGCAGCTGTAGAACCTTTTGAGGATCTGAGGACCCATGTGAAATCTTTTCAGTCTCCTTAGGGGGAATATGTTTTGTCGTGCCCTCTTCATGACTGTCTTGGTGTGCTTGGACCATGTTAGTTTGTTGGTGGACACCAAGGAACTTGAAGCTCTCAACCTGCTCCACTACAACCCCGTCCTTTTCCTGTAGTCCACAATCATCTCCTTTGTCTTGATCACGTTGAGGGAGAGGTTGTTGTCCTGGGACCACACGGCCAGTTCTCTGACCTCCTCCCTATAGGCTGTCTCGTCATTGTCGGTCATCAGGCCTACCACTGTTGTGTCATCGGCAAACTTTATGATGGTGTTGGAGTTGTGCCTGACCATGCAGTCATGAGTGAACAACGAGTACAGGAGGGGACTGAGCTCAGCAGTTTCCCGCTTCCTCTGTCACAGATAAAGCAGGTGGCCTTCAAACACATCCGTCTCTGAGGGTGGGCCACAGATAAACCCTTACACACACACATACACACGACACACACACAGACACATAGACACACACACAGATATAAAGGGTATAGATCAAGAGATCAGAGTTACATCTGTTCGAAGTTGATGGCTTAACAAAGATACAAACGATTAGCAGAGAAGAATTACACACATCTCAACACATCACAGGACCTGGACAAAGATAGCCTATGCCAGAGATTAAATGCAAAACAGAAAATAACAGTAGCAGGGTTGTTCCACCAATTCGGTGTAACTTTAGATTTTATCTAATTTTAACATTCTGTCATAAAGGTCACATTCATCTTAATAAAAAACCCATTTTAAAGAAATTAAATAATATAGTAATTGCCTATTAAGTGCCAGATAAAGTAAGAAGGTTGACCGTAACAGGGTTGACCGTAACAGGGTTGACCATAACAGGGTTGACAATTTCATCTTAAATCACCCATAAATCCCCTTGTGACAAGGAGAATGGAAGCTTATTGTATGCAACACTGAATGGCAATCTAGCTGGTTATGCTGGAAAACCAGCCTTCGTTGTGTTTTCGCTGGCAGACCAGCCTTCGTTGTGTTTTCGCTGGCAGACCAGCCTTCGTTGTGTTTTCGCTGGCAGACCAGCCTTCGTTGTGTTTTCGCTGGTGACCAGCCTTTGCTGTGTTTTCACTGGTGACCAGCCTTTGTTGTGTTTTCGCTGGTGACCATCCTTGATTGTGTTTTTCACTGGTGACCAGCTTGAAAGTGACGTTTTAGTCCTTAAGGAATCCAGCCAGAGTGGATTCACGCAATCTGCATTCAGAAAGACTGGCATTCAGAAAGATGGTTAAAAAATAGGAATAAATTAGACTATCTAAACGGGAACAACCATTTCAGTAACGTGCGCAATAAGGGCAACTAACAGATTGGATTTGTCTAGAAAAATATATGTTATTTATCTTTGTGTAAGATAAGATACATTTATTGAATCAATCAATGTACATTCAAAAACACAGATCTTGAAACAAACAATTCAAAAACATGTAACTGCAATCGAACATGCTGTGAAATATGATAAGGATAAGAGTGGTTTTGCTGACCAGCAAAATTCTGAGAACTTCAAATCCTGGTTACTTCAATCCCCTCAATTGGGATTTGAACTCACAACCTTACTGTTGCCACAACCTGAACTTCCTGCTACGCCACTTGATCTGTAGATGTGATAAAGATTGTAACGAATAGACATTATGTAATTTGTCCCTATGGGGGAACCCTTTTGGGTGCCATGTACGACCCTGTGATTTGTCCATGTACAGTGGGGAGAACAAGTATTTGATACACTGCCGATTTTGCAGGTTTTCCTACTTACAAAGCATGTAGAGGTCTGTAATTTTTATCATACGTACACTTCAACTGTGAGAGACGGAATCTAAAACAAAAATCCAGAAAATCACTATGTATGATTGTTAAGTAATTAATTTGCATTTTATTGCATGACATACGTATTTGATACATCAGAAAAGCAGAACTTAATATTTGGTACAGAAACCTTTGTTTGCAATTACAGAGATCATACGTTTCCTGTAGGTCTTGACCAGGTTTGCACACACTGCAGCAGGGATTTTGGCCCACTCCTCCATACAGACCTTCTCCAGATCCTTCAGGTTTCGGGGCTGTCGCTGGGCAATACGGACTTTCAGCTCCCTCCAAAGATTTTCTATTGGGTTCAGGTCTGGAGATTGGCTAGGCCACTCCAGGACCTTGAGATGCTTCCTACGGAGCCACTCCTTAGTTGCCCTGGCTGTGTGTTTCGGGTCATTGTCATGCTGGAAGACCCAGCCACGACCCATCTTCAATGCTCTTACTGGGGGAAGGAGGTTGTTGGCCAAGATCTCGCGATACATGGCCCCATCCATCCTCCCCTCAATATGGTGCAGTCGTCCTGTCCTCTTTGCAGAAAAGCATCCCCAAAGAATGATGTTTACACCTCCATGCTTCACGATTGGGATGGTGTTCTTGGGGTTGTACTCATCCTTCTTCTTCCACCAAACACGACGAGTGGAGTTTAGACCAAAAAGCTCTATTTTTGTCTCATCAGACCACATGACCTTCTCCCATTCCTCCTCTGGATCATCCAGATGGTCATTGGCAAACTTCAGACGGGCCTGGACATGCGCTGGCTTGAGCAGGGGGACCTTGCGTGCGCTGCAGGATTTTAATCCATGACGGCGTAGTGTGTTACTAATGGTTTTCTTTGAGACTGTGGTCCCAGCTCTCTTCAGGTCATTGACCAGGTCCTGCCGTGTAGTTCTGGGCTGATCCCTCACCTTCCTCATGATCATTGATGCCCCACGAGGTGAGATCTTGCATGGAGCCCCAGACCGAGGGTGATTGACCGTCATCTTGAACTTCTTCCATTTTCTAATATTTGCGCCAACAGTTGTTGCCTTCTCACCAAGCTGCTTGCCTATTGTCCTGTAGCCCATCCCAGCCTTGTGCAGGTCTACAATTTTATCCCTGATGTCCTTACACAGCTCTCTGGTCTTGGCCATTGTGGAGAGGTTGGAGTCTGTTTGATTGAGTGTGTGGACAGGTGTCTTTTATACAGGTAACGAGTTCAAACAGGTGCAGTTAATACAGGTAATGAGTGGAGAACAGGAGGACTTCTTAAAGAAAAATGAACAGGTCTGTGAGAGCCGGAATTCTTACTGGTTGGTAGGTGATCAAATACTTATGTCATGCAATAAAATGCAAATTAATTACTTAAAAATCATACAATGTGATTTTCTGGATATTTGTTTTAGATTCCGTCTCTCACAGTTGAAGTGTACCTATGATAAAAATTACAGACCTCTACATGCTTTGTAAGTAGGAAAACCTGCAAAATCGGCAGTGTATCAAATACTTGTTCTCCCCACTGTAGGTAGGAGAACCCTTTTGAGTTCCATTTAGAACCCTCTCATGAAGAACCCTCTGGTTCCAGGTAGAACCAAAGACAGGTTCTACAGTTAAACTCATAGGATACTTCAGATGTGCTTATGGCACACACTATAAACAATTACCTGTAATTTGACTCTAAGTTACCGGCTACCGAGTTGCAGTAAAACATTTTTACAGTTGAATTAAGGTTTTATTAATCAGGTTTCCATTAAACCGTTTTATGCAAGTAAGTACATGACTAGAGCACACGTGCCAATACCAAAGTGGGCACACTCGCTATATAACACCATTTTATTTGTGAGAAAACCATCAGTAGAGTTTAAAATGCGATGGAAACCCATTTCACTTGTATATTTTATTCAGTACATGTGAATTTAACCACAAATGGTATTTTTATGTGCACTACGACATCACGCACATGAGAAAATGTGCATATTGTTTTTATATTTTAGAATATTCGTATCAAAATCTGTCGCCAATTGGATGGAAACCTAGCTATTGTTGTAAAATGACTTGTTGTTTACCTTATTTTCGCTGCACTTTGAAATGTAGGTGGGGCAATGTGCTGGCAGGGGCTTATTAGCATATTTGGGTGCATGGTCTAAAATATGGTGCATTTGTGCCAACCATTAGTGGAAGTGCCTTATTTGTTCCTTATTTGGGCTGGGCTGGGCTGGGCTGGGCTCCCAGTACATTGCCCCATCTACATTTCAAAGCGCAGTGATGAATGTACCTTATATTCAAAATATTGGGTAGAAAAATATACCATTATAGTAGACAGTGCACACATTTACCCTAAAAGGAACCGAACTGAAGGTACCTTATGTGTACCTTTGACATTTTTGTACCCTAGGGTAAAACCCTGTTGTGACGAGGTGTGAATGAAGGAGTCAGGCGCAGGAGGTAAAATACCGAAGTCCAGAGTTTATTCCGTTTACATAAATCAAACGCCCCAAGCGTCAAACGAAACTATTACAAGGGAAACATCCACCTTGGCATAAACACAGTGAATAGTAGCTCAACCAAGCTACACGCTCTCACAACAAACAATCACTCACAAAGACAAGGGGAACAGAGGGAACACTTATACACATGCTAATTAGGGGGATGAGCACCAGGTGTGCGTGATTGACAAGACATGACAAGTGGAGTGATGAGAATGGGATCGGCAGTAGCTAGTACTCAGGTGACGACGAACGCCGAAGCCTGCCTGAACCAGGAGGGGGGTCAGCCTCGGCGGAAGTTGTGACATCTGTACCCTAACCGTACCCTAATTTTGAGCGTGTGGATATAAGTTATTTCTAATAAAGATGTACCTGGTGGTACTGCTGAAATATTAATGCACTTTTGCCTAAAAGCTTGCAAAAGCATCATTATTTACCAGCATGCTCTATTACAGTTTCATAATTTTTTGTATTGTTTGTTTCAATATCTGTGTTATTGCATGTACATTGATTGATTAATGAATACATTAATTAATCTTATGCTTCACAAAGATAAATAATATAAATGTTTCTAAACTAATCTATTCTGTTTGTTGGACTTCTTGCACCCGTTACTGAAATGGTTGTTCCAGTTTAGATGGTTTAGGTAGTCCATTTAAAAAACGCCAGGGTTGTGGGTTCGATTCCCACGGGGGGCCAGTATGAAAAATTGTATGCACTAACTGTAAGTTGCTCTGGATAAGAGCGTCTGCTAAATGACTAAAATGTAAATGTAATCCTCTGCACTGATCTCATTGTACATACATGCCGTTATGTGCCTTACCTGTACCTCTCTGTATTCCTATCACACAGGGAGTGCCCTTCCCCTCCTGCAGCTTCCATTGACCAGTACTATCAGTGTGACTGCAGGATGTGGATGAGAGGGGATATTTCTGCCCTCCTGATCCATGTGAAATAGCGGACCCCTATGGCCAAGGAAGGTGCAGAGATGGGCAGTATTTCTGTTACACGTATTTGAAATATGTATTTCAATTACATCTGTGTAATTTGCATTACACTGGGCTATTACTACACGCCAATGTATTTTGTAACAAGATACTTTTGAGAGCTGTAATTTGTATTTTCAAAATACAAAACACTTTCTATACCATTTTTTATAGTGGTTCACAAGTTTGTGGCCCCCTTTCACTCTATATTGGTAACAGAAGTCTGATGGCACTATGGTGTGATAAGAGTGTCTGCTAAATTAACTAAATATACATGTACTGTATATGTAAAAATGGACAATTGCAAGGCATACTGAGTATTATTCTAATGAGCTCCGCCCCGAAAGAAGGCCATGAATAATACCCAGTGTACTTTGCAGTTCATTTTGGTATGTTCATTTTCATTTATACATTTACATTTTAGTCATTTAGCAGACGCTCTTATCCAGAGCAACTTACAGTTAGTGAATACATATTTTTTTTATACTGGCCCCCCGTGGGAATCGAACCCACAACCCTGGCGTTGCAAACACCATGCTCTATCAACTGAGCTACATCCCTGCCGGCCATTCCCTCCCCTACCCTGGACGACGCTGGGCCAATTGTGCGCCGCCCATGAGTCTCCCGGTCACGGCCGGCTGCGACAGAGCCTGGATTCGAACCAGGATCTAGTGGCACAGTTAGCACTGCGATGCAGTGCCTTAGACCACTGCGCCACTCAGGAGACATATATACCTTTACATTTTGGTAATTTAGCAGACACTCTTATCCGGAGTGACTTACAGTCAGTGCATTCAACTAAGGTAGTTAAACAACAACATATCACAGTCATAGCAAGTAAAACGTTTCTGTAACTGTTACTGACAATGTTGTTGCTGTTCGGACCACCTACTAGCAAATGTATTTCTATATTTTAATTAAATACATTTCAAAATAGTTGTATTTTGTAGTTTATTTTGATACATTGCTCTTTATGGTATTTTGTAATTGTATTTTGTAATTTTTGCCCCTCCCTGGGGAGGTGATAGTATGGCAGACTTGTTACAGAGTCTTCAAGTGCAAAGTGGTTAATTTACAGGTTCAGGAGTGCAGGGTGTCCATATGAACAGTAAAATGTTCGTTCTTAACATCGGCAAAACACTTGTAACTTGCAAACTTATTTCCCAATAAATGTATGTAAGTAACTGTGATGTGCCTGTGTGTCTGATTAGGCTAGTAGAATAAACTGTATAGCCAAACAAATGCTGATAAACGCTCAAACATAAACAAATTGTCTATGTAGGCCTATAGGAGATGTAGCCTGACAGTAGGCCTATCAGGACCACAGACAAATAAACAATAAATAGTCCGGTCATATTCATGCACAAATGGTTTGGTCCATGAATCTGGGGATTAGCACATTGGTAGCCTATAAGGTAGCCTAGATGTGCAAGTAATGGTGCTGGCAACAGTCAACATCATCACACAATCCACCGTAGCCTACTAAATGGGAATCTCAAGACTGACAACACACATGTTAGTATACTGAGACAGTATTGTGTGTGTGCCACCACAGACTCAAGGCAGACGTGTCAGGGCACACAGGTCCTGTTGAACAGGATCTGAGACAGTCCAACTGACACACAATCCTACAGGTAAGAGGATACCGTGTGTGTGTGTGCATGTGTGCGTGTGTGTGTGTGTGGTGTGTACACACATGTTTTAAAATTTTGATGGAGAGAAGATGGTCTCAACTTGTATAAAAAGGAAGGCTACTGAAAATCATGTTTGTGCTCTAGATTCCCCCTTGTGGTGGCTTGGTGAACAACATCAAACTTTAAGAATGGCCTAAATCTGATTACGTCAACTACTGCACAGTATAACATTATCTTATCAGACCAACACAGTGATAGAGTAATATCTTGCACACCTATACAACATACCTTGGGTTGTCTGATAATGATGGAGGGTCTGGGGATGATAGGGTACTTCACCCCAAGCTCTAAACCAATCACCAGTTCAGGATCCCCCTCAACGCTGTCTGACAGGCAATGGCAGGCCAGAGGTGTCTTAAAGCTGTGGCTCTCCCTCCCTGGCGGTTGACCATTGCAGTTGGAGTTGGTGCCATTCAGAGTTCTTGTTCTGATGTGTGTAGATATAAAGCTGACAATTCTGTGGTGTGGCTGGTGTTCTAGAGGGGGGTCTGGTTTGGGAACTGGTTGGCAGAGAACCGGGCCCACCACCACCGGGGGTTCTAGATCAGTTCTGCTGGATTGGGAGGGGTCCATGTCCAGGGACTGTGTAGGGTTGGCTGTAACGTCTGCAGGACTGCCGAAACAGTGAAGCAGCGCAGAACAGGGGAGACCGTGCATGCTGATGGAATGTAGAGTCAAAGGGAAAACAACCAAACAAAGACCCCAATGACCACACCACTGTCTGGGTGTGTTTCCCCACAACGGGTCTGTCAGGAGTCAGTCAAGCCACAGTGTTGTCACCCTCAAGATCCTGCAAGAGACACCTGTTCTCTCCTTTCACCCAGGTTAATATCCTCAGCGCCAGAAGAAGAGGAATTCTAAGGCCATTCTTCACTGTGTTGATGAGTGCACAGAATATCCACCGGTCAGTCACACTATCTTACCCTGTGTGTTTTTGAGTCCTCCAGCTACAACACACCTTTTTCCTCCACCCATGGTTCAGTATATGATCTAAATACTTAGTAAGCCAATGCTTTATCTCTGTCTGGGTCAGTCTGGGTCTGTCTGGGGTTCCTGGTCTCCACTCCTCTGCCTGGTTGTGACTAGCTCTTCTCTTCTTCTCTCCTCTCTCTCTCTCTGACAGTACAAAGGCTGGAATAACTCTCTCTTCAACACAGTGAACCCCTCTACCTGCCTACCTGCTGTGTGTGTGTGTGTGTGTGTGTGTATGTGTGTGTGTGTTTCAGGGGCAGCGTGTGTGTGCTGGGTGTCTGATTACCTGTGCAGGTACTACCCAGTCTGCCAGTCAGTTAGTGGAATGCTGGTGCTGGGCCACGCTGCTCAGGTGCAGCTTGCCTCTGGTTACCCACTGATTCAGAGTCTGTTAGCTTTAAACCTTATTTCAATCTTCACCAGTCTGTGCTAATGAACACATCTGATCCTAGACCAGGAGTTAGGGTATACAGGGTCACTTGTGTGTTGTGGTGGGTTGGATATTGAGGTCTGTGACAGCTCAGGTTACAGCACTGAAACTGATAGGCCTCAGGTGAGAGAGAGAGAGGGAGAGAGAGGGAGAGAGAGAGCTTCGCATATCTCCCCACAGAACAAGAGAGAAAGGAGAATACAGGGTAAACTGCTCTAGGGTGACTGACTGCTACTTTAATATTTATACAGGCGAATAAAGCATCCGTTTATCAGTCGCTCATTCAGCCCACGCTATTGTCAGACATACATATTTTATTACTCTTTATAATGATGAGGGGTGAGGCAGCTAGCTTCATATTTAATTTCAAATTGCAAAAACATTTAACTTCTTATACAGCAAGACGTAGACTGGATGCACAAGATAGTTCACAGAGAAGACAACAGTCAACACAGAATACACAGGACATCGTACATGAAATAACATGAGCATTTGGGTTAAATGGATACTTCAGGATTTTGAATGAAGCCCTTTATCTACTTCTCCAGAGTCAGATGAACTTGTGGATACCATTTTTATGTCTCTGCATGCAATTGCTAACTAGCGTAATGACCGGAAATCTATGGTAACTGCTAGCATGCTGGTAGATACCAAAGATTTCCAGTCATTGCGCTAGTTAGCATTGGCTCACACAACTACCTCTATCTTCCTTCATACTGGATGCAGAGACATAAACATGGTATCCATGAGTTCATCTGACTTTGGGGACATAGATAAAGGCCTTCATTCAAAATCCCGAAGTATCCCTGTTTGGTCTATAATAGATTATAATAATTATCTAAAGTAGGCCATGACTCATTGACAGACACATCTGTTTCAGCAGGAGTATTGACAAATCATGGTGTAAACAATAATCCATTTACCTTTCTGAAATATGATACACTCTGCAAGCAAACTGAAATAGGCAGATCCATAAAAATGCCTTTGCACTCTGTCTCTCACCTTCTCTCTCGACATCTCTCTGTATACCTCTCTCTCGCTCTCTCTCTCTCTCTCTCCCCCTCCCTCCCTGGGTTAAGCAGCTACGTGGCAGGGCATTGTTACACATGGACAAATTGAACAATGCGCTGGAGATTAAACATGCATGATCTGCTTTGTCTGAGGATGTAAACAGAGCTTTAGTTTACACTCACTACCTAGCAGGCTTAGACTCACACACACACACACACACACACACACACAGACACACAGACACACGGTTACAACCCGGATTGTCTATGCATCACAAGACTGTTACCCACTGAGCTAAAGCCAAAGCATTACTTCGGGGAGCTACCCAGTCTTCAGTTCTCAGGCAAGATTCACCGAATGAGGAGGAATATGGGATTCCGTTTTTGTTCTTATGATCTGTCTGGACATTCAAAACTGTCATAGTTTAAAGTCAGTCCTGTTGGTATGATGTCGCTTCCAGAGATATGTCTAGACTAGAGCATAACTGACCTCTAGTGGTCAATATTAGAAAATGCGCTTGTCCTGTCTGAAATACATTGTTATCATATACAGTTGAAGTCGGAAGTTTACATACACTTAGGTTGGAGTCATTAAAAATCATTTTTACAACCACTCCACAAACAGGGAATTTTTACTAGGATCAAATGTCAGGAATTGTGAAAAACTGAGTTTAAATGCATTTGGCTAAGGTGTATGTAAACTTCCGACTTCAACTGTACAGTGCAACAAGCTCTCACAGTCTCACGTCAGAATTAGACGTTCATTCATGTTTCTCAAACGTCAAATTCGAAGTGTTTGGTTACTTCTTTGTATCGTTCCAAGGTTAAGTTTAGGCATTATCTCTGAATTCTTAAGATTAGGCATTAACTCCGAATGGTTAAGGTAAGGGTTAAGGTTTGGGATAGGCTTAAAATAACAACATCAAAAACATGCAGCCTTTGTAACCAGAGGCAAACGCTTACGCCCATCTGCCATTCACAATACCTAGTTAAAGGTAACAGCGCTCACTGTTGCCCCTAGTGGCCGGCCAGTTTCCATGTCATCTCCTGACGTCCTCAGACATGGATGGACGTCGAATACTGACTTGTATCACGGTTGACCTGCCTGATACATTCAGGTCCATAATTATTGGCACCCTTGGTAAAGATGAACAAAAAAGACTGTATAAAAGAAATACAAATACTGAGATCAATTAAGAGTGATGCTAGGGAGCGCTTGATAAAGGGGGCGTAATCAGGGTAGTGATGGAGTACAGGTGTGCCTCATGATGGGGCGCAGGTGTGCGTAATGATGGGTTGCCAGGACCTGTGGTTAGTAGACCGGCGACGTTGAGCGCCGGAGAGGGGGAGCGGGAGTACTGTCGTGGTCAAAAGTTTTGAGAATGACACAAGTATTGGTCTTCAAAGTTTGCTGCTTTAGTGTTTTTAGATATTTTTGTCAGATGTTACTATGGTATACTGAAGTATAATTACAAGCATTCCATGAGTGTCAAAGGCTTTTATTGACAATTACATTAAGTTTATGCAAAGAGTCAATATTTGCAGCGTTGACCCTTCCTTTTCAAGACCTCTGCAATCCGCTCTGGCATGCTGTCAATTAACTTCTGGGCCACATCCTGACTGATGGCAGCCCATTCTTGCATAATCTATGCTTGGAGTTTGTGGGTTTTTGTTTGTCCACCCGCCTCTTGAGGATTGACCACAAGTTCTCAATGGGATTAAGGTCTGGGGAGTTTCCTGGCCATGGACACGAAATTTCGATGTTTTGTTCCCCGAGCCACTTAGTTATCACTTTTGCCTTATGGCGAGGTGCTCCATCATGCTGGAAAAGGCATTGTTCGTCACCAAACTGTTCTTGGATGGTTGCGAGAAGTTGCTCTCGGAGGATGTGTTGGTATCATTCTTTACTCATGGCTGTGTTCTTAGGCAATATTGTGAGTGAGCCCACTCCCTTGGCTGAGAAGCAACCCCACACATGAATGGTCTCAGGATGCTTTACTGTTGGCATGACACAGGACTGATGGTAGCACTCACCTTGTCTTCTCCGGACAATCTTTTTTCCGGATGCCCCAAACAATCGGAAAGGGGATTCATCAGAGAAAATGACTTTACCCCAGTCCTCAGCAGTCCAATCCCTGTACCTTTTGCAGAATATCAGTCTGTCCCTGATGTTTTTCCTGGAGAGAAGTGGCTTCTTTGCTGACCTTCTTGACACCAGGCCATCCTCCAAAATGATTTGCCTCACTGTGCGTGCAGATGCACTCACACCTGCCTGCTGCCTTTCCTGAGCAAGCTCTGCACTGGTGGTGCCCCGATCCTGCAGCTGAATCAACTTTAGGAGACGGTCCTGGCGCTTGCTGGACTTTCTTGGGCGCCCTGAAGCCTTCTTCACAACAAATGAACCTCTCTCCTTGAATTTCTTGATATTCCGATAAATGGTGGATTTAGGTGCAATCTTACTAGCAGCAATGTCCTTGCCTGTGAAGCCCTTCTTGTGCAAAGCAATGATGACGGCACGTGTTTCCTTGCAGGTAACCATGGTTAACAGAGGAAGAACAATGATTTCAAGCACCACCCTCCTTTTAAAGCTTGCAGTCTGTTATTCTAACTCAATCAGCATGACAGAGTGATCTCCAGCCTTGTCCTCGTCAACACTCTCACCTGTGTTAATGAGAGAATCACTGACATGATGTCAGCTGGTCCTTTTGTGGCAGGGCTGAAATGCAGTGGAAATGTTTTGGGGGGATTAAGTTCATTTTCATGGCAAAGAGGGACTTTGCAATTAATTGCAATTCATCTGATCACTCTTCATAACATTCTGGAGTATATGCAAATTGCCATCATCAAAACTGAGGCAGCAGACTTTGTGAAAATTAATATTTGTGTCATTCTCAAAACTTTTGACCACGACCGTAGACGGGACACCACTGGTCCTGGGGCCCTTGTTAAGGTCAACAGCATCATGAACGTTACCAAGTACCAGGACATTTTAGCCAAAAACCTGGTTGCCTCTGCCAGGAGGCTGACACTTGGCCGCAAATGGATCTTCCAGCAAGACAATAACCCCAAGCGCTAATCAAAATCCACAAAAAATTGTTAATTGACCTCAAAATCAAAATGTTTGTCTCTGGACCTGAACTCCATTTAATTGATGAGGGCAGTGCATAAGAGCAGATGAAGGATATCAAGGATCTGGAAACATTCTGTATGAAGGAATGGTCTAAAGATCCCTCCCTACATGTTCTCCAGTCTCATAAAACATTTTCGAAAAAGCCTCACCCACTGGGCAAAAACAGTTGTTTCCACATTATTTCAATCAAAAAAATCTATGTGATGTCTTGAATCAACGTGGAAAACTGATTGGATTTGCAAAAAGTCAGTGTAAGGGAATTTCGTATTTTTTTCAACCAACTTTTGAATCTGAATCTGTGCCCAGTGGGCATTGTCGTTATCCTCACAAGGGTAGGGTGCTAGGGTATAGAGAAACAGTAATGGTATCTTTTGGTAGGCACAAACTCCTCAATGGTTCGTTGGAGAAAGCCTATGGGGAAATGAATGGCGTTTCTGTAGGGTTTTTGAACAAATGCCGAAAATAAGGCCTATGATAAACACAGTTTTGAGATCTTATACGTTTTGTTCTATGATATAATCTTCATTAGCTAACGTCACTTTTTGTGAATTTTGAAGCCTTTATGAACCTATTTTATAAAAGCACATAAAGGCTTCATAATTCATAAAGGTAATGTGAACTGACTGATATTATCTCATAGAACAAAATGTATAAGATCTCCTAAGCCTGTGTTAACCTATTTTAGGCGTTTATCCCAAAACTGTTCTTTCCCCATTCATTTCCCCATAGGGATGGCTGAACGAACCAGAGGTAACTCATTTCCGGGTTTAAGGACTACAAGCTGGCGAGCTCTAGAGGAAACAGGGTGGCAATAATTTTGACCCCTATCTATTTAAGATTTCTTTATTATTCTTTCTCTGAGACATTTTTTTTAGCATACAATATAGCTCAGTATTTGTATTATTTATTTTATAGCCTACAGTTTTTTTTGCTCATATATTTAAAGGGTGCCAATAATTATAGACCTGATTATACATTTCCATATCAAGTCATGGGATACTGTAAACCACTTAGAATATTTGTGCTCAGTTGAGTGAAATGGCCAATAGTTACAAAATATAGGAAACCACAATTCTGAACCCTAGCAGTGAAAGTGCAGCCTATGTGAAAGCTAGCTTTCATAGATTCTACAAGGACAGGTAGGCTAACTATGGTTATATTGAAAATAACGAATTGTTAGGTAAATATTCAAATTAATCTAAATACAAAACTGCTGCACTGATTGTGCTCTGTATGTAGGACTCACTGAGGTATAAAGAATCCTAAGACTACTGTAATGCTGCATTCATGACACATCGGAAACTCAGAAAATTTGAATAATAAACCTGGAGAACGAGTTGTGTGCATTCACGTGCTATCAACAAGCTGCGTCAACCATAAACGAGAAAAGTAGCCTACAGTTAAACAAATTAAAATGTCGCAGCACGAGGAAACCAGAGTTTCCCCATTTTTAATTACGAGTTGGAGGGCCATTCAATAGATTTTCCCCATTCGGAAGCTCGTATTTCCGACATGTCATGAACGCGGTTTTATCGTAACAACGACTCCTCTCAAGCCTGCCCTTATCAGACCACCGACGTCACCGTCGAGTCAAACACCGGTAGATGCAAATTGCAAACATACAACCAGAATCTCAAACCCATCGGTCGCAGGTAGAGAGAAAGGAAACCCACTTCAACCTAGACGTGACTCGGACAGCATTTTATTCATTTGCGATATCAAACACGCATAACGTTTATCAGGCCTTTGCTTTATGACTGTAATCTAGCCTATTTAGCTGTTTGACATCGCTCTGTTCCCTGATTCCTATTATGCCTTCCCAGTCTTGGTTTATCGCTGGTACCGCTCTCCTCCTCTCTCTTCGGCAGGCATTCGGGGCGAAGGGACCACATCCATGCACAGAGGTGAGATCCACTGGCAGGACGCCGATGTATGTTGTCGGAGTTATTTTTAGTAGCTGTATTTTCTGTAGGCTAATAATAGTACATGCATGTTAGTGGAAAACACAGGATTGTGTTATTTACCAGTTTATCCATTCAAATAGAGAGTCAGAAGAGGAGTGTGAGTCAGGGTTCTACTGTGTAGAATAACATGAATGCTAAACAGTTATTATTCCACAGACCATTACTAATACGATTATGAAGTGATGACGCTGCACTTCCGGTCAGATCCATATGTTTATCTAAATATAAATCACACACACCGCTTAGAGAGAGGGAGATGCACTCCTTGACAACTAATTACTCATCCTGTTTCTCCAAACACCAGTCAGTCATACATTCAGGTAGTCCTGTAGGATTTCTGTGGAATTGTTGCTTAGGACACTTGCACTGCTTAGGGCAATGTGTGACTGAGTTAGGTGAAGGGCTTCAGAGGTGTGTGTGTGTGCGCAGTGTTCTGGGTTGTGTTGTCTCAACACTCAGGGGAGACTTTGTCTTATCAGTTTCCTGCATGGAGCTGCCTTTCCTTCCCGCCGTCTCTCTCGCTCTCTCCACTCATCACCTCTGAGCCATAGCACATGGCTGGCTTATGTTACATTCAGAAGGACACAAACTCCAATTTACTGTCCAGTCACAGTGACTCACCAGTGAAGTATGCCTTGCATGGTGACACAAGGAGATTGCTAGCTGAAGTATCAGTTTATTAAAAGTAGTTCAACCAACGCCTCAAGGAGGAACTTGGATGCATGGAAAAGATGGACGTCATCACAAAAATGGATGAACCTACAGATTGGGTAAGCTCACTGGTTATTGTGGTGAAAAAGAACGGCGATCTCAGGATATGTCTAGACCCGAGAGATCTCAACAAAGCTATCAAGCGAGAGCATTTCAAGTTGCCAACCAGAGAAGAGATAATGTCGCAGTTTGCTGGAGCAAAGTGGTTCAGTAAGCTTGATGCCTCATCAGGATTCTGGCAAATGAAGCTAGATGATGCAAGCTCAAGGCTATGCACATTCAACACACCTGAGGGCAGGTACAGATTTCTTCGTCTACCATATGGGATTCTCTCAGCGCCAGAGGTCTACCTCAAGACAATTCACATGATCTTAGAGCACATTCCAGGAGTAGAGACCATGATGGACGACATCATCGTCTGGGGGTCCACAAAAGAAGAACATGACGCGGGAGTGAGACAAGTGCTGGACCTGACACGGAAAGTCAACCTGAAACTAAACAAGGACAAATGCGAGTTTGGTGTGAAAACACTTACCTTCGTGGGAGACGTACTTTCAGAGGATGGAGTCAAACCAGACCCGAGGAAAACATCAGCCATCAACAACATGGAGCGCCTACAGGCCAAAGCAGCAAGCAGAACCACTAATGCCTCATCCAGTACCCAACCAACCCTACTACAAAGTTGGAGTTGACCTTTTTGACTGCAATGGCAAATGTCACATTGTTGTTACCGACTACTACTCAAACTACCCTGAAGTAGCAACACTGCCAACTACCTCCAGCAAAGCTGTAATCACCTACCTGAAATCAGTCTTTGCAAGACATGGGGTTGCGTCTGAACTGTACTCGGACAATGGCCCGCAGTTCTGAATTCCGATCATTCGCTAACGACTGGGGATTCCGACACAACACCTCCGGCCCCAACTACCCAAGGTCCAACGGCTTAGCAGAAAGTTCAGTCAAAATGTTCAAAGATCTGATGAAAAAGGCACATGATGGAAAGGAGGACTTCCTAAAAGTATGATGATCTACCGCAGCGCACCGCTGCAGAATGGACTTTCACCTGCACAAATGTTGATGGGACGTCGCATCAGAACCAACCTACCATCCATGAGGACTTGCTAACACCCAGAGGTGCTCACAACGTCAAACTCACAAAGGAAAAACAGAAAGACAAACAAAAACAGTGACATTATAAAGGTGCAAGACACTTAACTGAACTGAAACCTGGAGATCATACACGACTCCGAGACATCACTACAGGAACCTGGGTGCGTGCAGAGAGAAGTTGCACCGCGATCCTATGAGATCCAAACAGAGCATGGATCACAACTGAGACAAAACAGAGTGCATCTAAGGCTTCAGCCATTCACTCAAGGTACTGAGGATCATCAGGAGGATACTGCTGTAGCGTCAAATGCCTTTACCAATGGACAATTCAGTCAGAACACCCTGACTGACAATGAACACTGTCCAACTGCTTCAGGAAGCACTTCAGCAGAATGACCAAAAATGACTGCCAGAGCCCCTGAAAGGCTTATTGAGAATTGCTTTTAAAAAATCTTTTAAAAAGGGGCACCTGGATTGGATGTTTCTGTTTATGTGAAAAGAAATAGAGCCACAATAGAGTATTTTTGGACAGAAACTGCATTTAGTTGAGAAAGAGAAAAGGGGAAAGAAATGTGTGTTATTGAAAATTGCATGTTTTGCAGGTTGAGTAAACAAATGTTTAATTACAGAGAAAAAGTAGTTTTCTTTTAAAGGAAGGAAGATGTGTTATGTGTTAAAAACATGAAGACTACGTTACCCAGCAGGCTATGTGAGGGGGGAAAAATCCAGAAAATCACATTGTAGGATTTTTAATGAATTTATTTGCAAGTTATGGTGGAAAATAAGTATTTGGTCACCTACAAACAAGCAAGATTTCTGGCTCTCACAGACCTGTAACTTCTTCTTTAAGAGGCTCCTCTGTCCTCCACTCGTTACCTGTATTAATGGCACCTGTTTGAACTTGTTATCAGTATAAAAGACACCTGTCCACAACCTCAAACAGTCACACTCCAAACTCCACTATGGCCAAGACCAAAGAGCTGTCAAAGGACACCAGAAACAAAATTGTAGACCTGCACCAGGCTGGGAAGTCTGAATCTGCAATAGGTAAGCAGCTTGGTTTGAAGAAATCAACTGTGGGAGCAATTATTAGGAAATGGAAGACATACAAGACCACTGATAATCTCCCTCGATCTGGGGCTCCACGCAAGATCTCACCCCGTGGGGTCAAAATGATCACAAGAACGGTGAGCAAAAATCCCAGAACCACACGGGGGGACCTAGTGAATGACCTGCAGAGAGCTGGGACCAAAGTAACAAAGCCTACCATCAGTAACACACTACGCCGCCAGGGACTCAAATCCTGCAGTGCCAGACGTGTCCCCCTGCTTAAGCCAGTACATGTCCAGGCCCGTCTGAAGTTTGCTAGAGTGCATTTGGATGATCCAGAAGAGGATTGGGAGAATGTCATATGGTCAGATGAAACCAAAATAGAACTTTTTGGTAGAAACTCAACTCGTCGTGTTTGGAGGACAAAGAATGCTGAGTTGCATCCAAAGAACACCATACCTACTGTGAAGCATGGGGGTGGAAACATCATGCTTTGGGGCTGTTTTTCTGCAAAGGGACCAGGACGACTGATCCGCGTAAAGGAAAGAATGAATGGGGCCATGTATCGTGAGATTTTGAGTGAAAACCTCCTTCCATCAGCAAGGGCATTGAAGATGAAACGTGGCTGGGTCTTTCAGCATGACAATGATCCCAAACACACCGCCCGGGCAACGAAGGAGTGGCTTCGTAAGAAGCATTTCAAGGTCCTGGAGTGGCCTAGCCAGTCTCCAGATCTCAACCCCATAGACAATCTTTGGAGGGAGTTGAAAGTCCGTGTTGCCCAGCGACAGCCCCAAAACATCACTGCTCTAGAGGAGATCTGCATGGAGGAATGGGCCAAAATACCAGCAACAGTGTGTGAAAACCTTGTGAAGGGTTGTTTACCCAACTTTTTGCAGCGCCAGTAGGTTCTGTCACTTTTATTTTCAGTCTCTTCACGCATTGCACGTGATGCACAATATATCAACAATAGCCGAACGTAGTCGACCGACGCATGTTTCCTCGCAATCAGCTGTGGTTCGGTTAGGCTCGGCCATATTGTGCAAGTGTTTGTCACGTGCAAATTGCATCAGTATTGAAAATAAAAACAGACCAACGTACTCAAAGTAGGGCTAATAACACTTCCCTGTGGATATTTTGTCTCAGATTACCTCCTTCATAAGGACAAAATCAGCAGACAACAGGTAAAATACTTTCAAATGAAGTTTATTCAATAGTCTTGTGATTGGACTGTTCACAAAAAGTAAGCCTACATGATAGAGACGAGAGAGGAGTCTTCCACTCTCAGATTCGTAGAGTCTAGGGGCAATCATCCTCCTGGAGCCACTGAATATGCGTGCATTTGCTCTCGCCTTGCCCTTTAGAACACATCTGATTCTGCTAATCAATGTCCTGATGAGCAGATGCTTAGAATAAGGAGTGTTGGAGCAGGGCTGGAGCAAAAGCCTGCACACCCAGTAGCTCTGCAGAAGAAGGGTTGGCAGTCCCTGGTCTAGTGGAATGTCTTTAGAATGACACCATATAAGAGAAAAACCTGATATATCAGTGCTTGAGGTATAGATCATTATCAGTTCAGATTTGTCCTGGAACAGACTTCTTCTCCTATCAGGTAACACATGACAGGTATGCAAAATATATACTTCTGTTGAGTTAATGTATGGAGGAATAGATAATTAAAGTTTATGGCCTGATTATTGATTGAAATGAATCTCAGTGATACATAGCTATCAGTTATTCCTGAGAGAAAGAGAGGGGGAAGGGGAGAGTTTAAGAAAGGTGGTAATAAATAAGTCAATACATTATTTGAAATCAATATCGTGAAACCTGGTGTGCATGTGGCATTCATTCATTTGCATCAAACCAGTACTGCTGTTGGATACAAATAGCGTCAGTTTTGAGGATGAAACAATGGTGTTACTGTAAAGCCTAGGTATGATTCTACAACTTCATATATCTGCCATGTGTCATGTCCATGAGGCCCACAACATGACCCCATCAGCACAGTGACCAGACACGTGTGTGTGTCCTTCTAAAAGGTCAACATTCCTTAGACATGGCAAAAAGCATGTTGTATTTCACTCAATGGTTTGGCAATTATTGGTTTGGCAAAATCAAGGGGCATTTTGGTCAGAATAGTGATTAAATGAGTCATGCTCTCTCTACAATTTCCCTAACCATAATGGTGAACCACATACTCCACAGCATGTTTGTGTGTGTGAGATAACACTTCAACAATGTTCTCACAGTGACAATTGCAAACCTTGAACTCAAAAACCTTAAATCCTCAGAACCTTTAGCAAGACTGAACCATCAAATTCCAATGCCTGGACATACAGTTGTCAGTGATTAGGGACAACTTCTACCTTCTCCATTATACTGACCTAGGATCAGTTTTTAGGGACAACTTCTATCTCATCCACTTACACACTGTGTGCTGTGTCTTAGTTTCCTGTATCCATAGTGATGGAATGGGGGTGAAGAGAGAGAATTCAGGGCCTTTGGTGGTCTTGGTGTTTACTGACCTCTCTCTGTCCCCATGTCTGTCTTTTCTCTGTATATCTCACTGTTTCTCACATACTGTTCAAAGACACACACACTCAACCCCTCTCTCTTTCTCTCCCTCACTGCGTATCCATGCTCTCTTGTGTTGCAGACAGACTACTACTATGAATATACAGAGTGTGACAGTACAGGGTCGCGATGGAGAGTAGCAATCCCTCAGAGCCATGGATCCTGCATTGGACTGCCCGAGCCTGTACGAGGGACAGAGTGCAGTAAGTACTGTGTGTGTGTCAGAGATGTTTCTCACACCCTCTTATCAGCTGGTTGGAATTTCCTCCAGTATTCCACAACGACCTGATTGACTCTTTGGCACTGCTCCAGTCATAGCACAGGGCAGAGCTGGCTTCATGCTTGAACAACAGGCCAATAACCTCAGAGCATCATACACACACACACACACACACACACACACACAGGTCTCACTATGTTTACTTATGAATGTTCACGGGGGTCTTGAGGCTGACTTTGCTTCCCTAAATATCTCTAACTGATGCATGTCTGTGGATAAGGTTTTATTGACATACACTCCCCTACATATTTATTTGGACAGTTAAGCTAAAACTTTTAATTTGGCTCTTTACTCCAGCATTTTGGATTTGAGATCAAATGTTTTATGAGGCGACAGTACAAAATGTCACCTTTTTATTTGTTCAAACATATCTGTTTTAACGTTGAGAAATGAAAGCACTTTATGCATCTAGTCCCCCCATTTGAAGGTGTCATAAGTATTTGGACAAATTCCCTTAGTGTATTACATTTAGTCAAAAGTTTAGTATTCCTAGCGCGCAATGACTACATCAAGCTTGTGACTGTACAAACTTGTTGGATGAATTTGTAATTTGTTTTGGTTATGTTTAAGACCAAAAAGCTAGTTTTTCTATTCATACATTTTTGCGATATAGCAAATGTTGACTTTGTGGCTGTGCTATCTAGTGGAAACCCCTACCAGACCTTGCTGCTGCCCCCCACCCACTCAGCAACGATTATCTGCTCTCCTCCTCCATGTTCTCACTTCTCATCAATATGATGGCTCGTTGCAGTGATGTATGACAGCGTGTTCATAGATGTCCAACAATCTGTTGTTAACGCCACGTATGGTGTTTGAGAGCTCGCGCTTTGTACTTTCAGAGCAATAATTTCTCCATCCGGGCCATCACGTTTTTTGACATGGCTTCTTGTAGTTTGTTTCTAGACATGCCATTAGGGCAACATTGAAGCCGACATCCTCTACCATTGACAATGGCTGCATAGCAACTGCAATAATTTCTGTAATCAGCGTTATGATTTTCTCAGTCCGTCCCTTATCGCACTGCTGCCAGTGTAACCGGTGCTGTACTGCACTGCTGTAGCTCTGCATTGTGTGTGATTGATTGGGAGTATAGACGTGGACTTCGGAGATCAGTTTGTTCTAATGAATCAGAATTCTCTCTGCATCCAAAAGAAAAGACAAAACATTTGTAGATCACAAATATGTTCTGCCCATTGTCGCCTCTTTCTACAACATAGACACACAATACAAAGGACTGGGATCAGTCGAGGAGCTAGCCATCGTTCGCACATACAATACCTTAGCTAGCTAGTAACCCCATGTTGAATTCAAAATGTTAATATCATCCTAAAAAGTACAATTACAATTGCATCTTAACAATACCATCCACTTATGAGTAAACTCTAAATATACAACATTATTCATGAACATAACACTGTGTGTATGACTTTGTGCTTAAAGGAATCAAACTTTTCTGAAGACGACAGAAAAAGCGTGCCTACCTCTCATAGTGCATAAAAATTATTTGAGCACGAGCACGCAGGGCAAAACGTAAGTACACACTCCCCTATTCCCAGGATGCAGGCATGCATAATAACAAATCAACATGCTATATTAATATATTAACCTGGTGAAATTCACAAAGTACTTTAACAACTGTTACACCAGCAAGGGGTTGGGTCTCATGGTGCTTCCTTTTTCAGTATTGCATCTGTACTGCCACTGTAGCTCAATTCCACCTTGCAAAGCTTGCATTTCATCTCCCCCCTACTAATGTTATAGCATTGTTGCGTTATTTTTATTTTTATTTTAATTTTTTCTCTTTATGATAATGATCGCGACCTGTTAGTGGTAGTTTTGATGAAATTAGGGATTTTAACGATCCCAATTTCGTTTAAACGTCACACCCCTACTTTGTACAACCTCGCCAACGCACGCACCCCCATCCCCACCCACACAGCCCTTTTCACCAGGATGTGGGGATTAGTAGGTTTGTTTCCGTGGTTACAGGGGAGCCAGCCGAGGGCTGTTGTACATCTCTGAGCTGTATCCAGCCCAATTATGGACCCTGTTACTCCCCCTACCTTTGTTGTAAACAGAAGGTCTACCATTTTTTTTTTGCCAATACAATGTTATTGACATGATGCCTATGATTTCCTGTTTTGCACCATCCCTGACCTCTAACAAGCTCTGATACGTCCCCTCTCTCTCTCTGACACACTTCCAAACGGTGGTATACAGTGGCGATTTTAGCATGTAAATCTTGGTGGGGCAAACATCCATTTTTTTAAATGCATGCCAGCAAAGCCACTACACAACACTAAACAATACATTAATTGCGCTATAACGGTGACAAATGGTGCCCACAAACTGTTAGGGCCTACATAAAGCTGTCCCAACAGCAAAGCTTTCTTTTCAGCACATTGGAATGAGTCCTTACCACAGCTACACCTGGCTATCAGTGGAGCCTTGTCTGGCAGCGAAACAGTTCATTCTGCCTCATTTACTGCCTTAAAAAAAAAACATAGCTGATGGCTGACTTGCTTAAACAAATGTGGTTCTACTGACAAATGAGATGTACAAACTATGGCATAAGGGGACGACGAGCGGATAAGAGGCAATCCGTAATTTTGATTAAGACATTAATGAGCGAGCTAGGACGGACGTAGACAATATAGCTATTTGTTCAGCAGTTTTGAAATGTACAGCGACAGAATTCATTCTTACAGTATTCACGCTGTACACCAAGTCAGAACCGTAGGACAGATAAAGGGGGCATATAAAATCTTACAATATTCGATGATTACATTTCTCTAAAACAGGCTATAGGCTGTTCTGAGCACCACCAAGTCAGAACAGTAGGCTAAGTTGTGAGGGGGAAAGGGAACAAATTATTAGGGTCAGCCACATGGGCTACATGGGCTACTAGCTTCCTACACAACATACACTTAGTATTACATTCTTAGCTACAGTATACATATCTCCCTGGCATATTACATCATTTACGCAGCAGCATACAATACATTTCTGGACCTTGTTGTGCTGTCCTCACTTGAACAGGAAGGTGGTGCGGCGGTCCTTGTGGGCAAATTTTGTCATCAAACATTGTCAGAGAATGCCAGACTTTGACGTCAAAATTTGCCCACAAGGACTGCCGCGCCACCTTCCTGTTCAAGTTTTCAAGACAACTGGGAACCCCAACAACAAAAAAAGAGGCCTGAGTTCCCAGTTGTCTTGAACTCACTGAAGTCTGATATTTCCCAGTTCAGAGTTTCCAGTTGTTTTGAACGCGGCAGAAGTCATGCTGGATTGACAGCATGGGCAATGTATTTGGCCATTTCTGGCCGATGGTGTTGAATGTTTATCCTTTTTAAGCTTGGAAAATAGAACCTTGAACCCAGACTTGGACCACACACCCACTCCGCTGAATAGCAGGCTAGTGATTGCTTTGCAACGGTTGCAGTTAGCCACTGATTCCTTCCAAACCACTCATGGTTGAATTTGTGATTTCCAACTTACTGTGTAATGTTTATGTCCAATGGCCGATGAGCACCGCTACGTTTTAACTATAATTTCTCTTCATATGACAAGGATTGAAAAGGATTTGCCAGTAGATTGTCGACGTGATTAATGATGACTGCTTGTCTAGCTTACTAGCTATTTTGAAAGTATGATGTTGACATGATCAGTCCAATCAAAGCTACAGTAGATATAACGTCATTTTACGTCATTTTATCTGTGACAAATGACCTTGAGCATTCTTGGATGGGCACTTCTAATGTAACTCTATGACAGCACCCAAGGGGCTTGAATTTTCTTGCTCTCCCCATGAGTGACAGAACACTGAGCCAATCACGGCGCAACTAGAGAAAATGACCAACCCCTACGCTCTGTATTTTTCACTGGCTGCCCCACCACCACAGAAAGCACAGAGCTAGCCTTACTCAAGAAAGCAAAAAAGAGACCATGTTTGTATGCAGCTTTATTAACTTAATTATTATTAGTTTTTTACATTGTTTGCAAACTTTAATGTGACACGTATTAATGCCAAAATAAAATATACAGTACCAGTCAAAAGTTTGGACACACCTACTCATTCAAGAGTTTTTCTTTATTTTTTACTATTTTCTACATTGTAGAATAATAGTGAAGACATCAAAACTATGAAATAACACATATGGAATCATGTAGTAACCAAAAAAGTGTTAAACAAATCAAAATATATTCAAATAGCCACCCTTTGCCTTGATGACAGCTTTGCACACTCTTGGCATTCTCTCAACCAGCTTCACCTGGAATGCTTTTCCAACAGTCTTGAAGGATTTCCCAGATATACTGAGCACTTGTTGGCTGCTTTTCCTTCACTCTGCCATTCAACTCATCCCAAACCATCTCAATTGGGTTGAGGTCGGGCGATTGTGGAGGCCAGACCATCTGATGCAGCACTCCATCACTCTCCTTCTTGGTCAAATAGCCCTTACACAGCCTGGATGTATGTTGGGTCATTGTCGTGTTGAAAAACAAATGATAGTCCCACTAAGCCCAAACCAGATGGGATGGCGTATCACTGCAGAATACTGTGGTAGCCAATGCTGGATAAGTGTGCCTTGAATTCTAAATAAATCACAGACAGTGTCACCAGCAAAGCACCCCCACACCATAACACCACCTCCTCCATGCTTTATGGTGGGAAATACAGTGAGGGGAAAAAGTATTTGATCCCCTGCTGATTTTGAACGTTTGCCCACTGACAAAGACATGATCAGTCTATAATTTTAATGGTAGGTTTATTTGAACAGTGAGAGACAGAATAACAACAAAAAAATCCAGAAAAACGCATGTCAAAAATGTTATGAATTGATTTGCATTTTAATGAGGGAAATAAGTATTTGACCCCTCTGCAAAACATGACTTGGTACTTGGTGGCAAAACCCTTGTTGGCAATCACAGAGGTCAGATGTTTCTTGTAGTTGGCCACCAGGTTTGCACACATCTCAGGAGGGATTTTGTCCCACTCCTCTTTGCAGATCTTCTCCAAGTCATTAAGGTTTCGAGCCTGACGTTTGGCAACTCAAACCTTCAGCTCCCTCCACAGATTTTCTATGGGATTAAGGTCTGAAGACTGGCTAGGCCACTCCAGGACCTTAATGTGCTTCTTCTTGAGCCACTCCTTTGTTGCTTTGGCCGTGTGTTTTGGGTCATTGTCATGCTGGAATACCCATCCACGACCCATTTTCAATGCCCTGGCTGAGGGAAGGAGGTTCTCACCCAAGATTTGACGGTACATGGCCCCGTCCATCGTCCCTTTGATGCGACGAAGTTGTCCTGTCCCCTTAGCAAAAAAACACCCCCAAAGCATAATGTTTCCACCTCCGTGTTTGACGGTGGGGATGGTGTTCTTGGGGTCATAGGCAGCATTCCTCCTCCTCCAAACACGGCGAGTTGAGTTGATGCCAAAGAGCTCAATTTTGGTCTCATCTGACCACAACACTTTCACCCAGTTCTCCTCTGAATCATTCAGATGTTCATTGGCAAACTTCAGACGGCCCTGTATATGTGCTTTCTTGAGCAGGGGGACCTTGCGGGCGCTGCAGGATTTCAGTCCTTCACGGCGTAGTGTGTTACCAGTTGTTTTCTTGGTGACTATGGTCCCAGCTGCCTTGAGATCATTGACAAGATCCTCCCGTGTAGTTCTGGGCTGATTCCTCACCTTTCTCATGATCATTGCAACTCCACAAGGTGAGATCTTGCATGGAGCCCCAGGCCGAGGGAGATTGACAGTTATTTTGTGTTTCGTCCATTTGCGAATACTTGCACCAACTGTTGTCACCTTCTCACCAAGCTGCTTGGCGATGGTCTTGTAGCCCATTCCAGCCTTGTGTAGGTCTACAATCTTGTCCCTGACATCCTTGGAGTGCTATTTGGTCTTGGCCATGGAGGAGAGTTTGGAATCTGATTGATTGCTTCTGTGGACAGGTGCCTTTTATACAGGTAACAAACTGAGATTAGGAGCACTCCCTTTAAGAGTGTGCTCCTAATCTCAGTTTGTTACCTGTATAAAAGACACCTGGGAGCCAGAAACCTTTCTGATTGAGAGGGGGGTCAAATACTTATTTCCCTCATTAAAATGCAAATCAATTTATAACATTTTGACATGCATTTTTCTGGATTTATTTGTTGTTATTCTGTCTCTCACTGTTCAAATAAACCTACCATTAAAATTACAGACTGATCATTTCTTTGTCAGTGGGCAAACTTACAAAATCAGCAGGGGATCAAATACTTTTTTCCCTCACTGTGTATATATATATACAGTGGGGGAAAAAAGTATTTAGTCAGCCACCAATTGTGCAAGTTCTCCCACTTAAAAAGATGAGAGAGGCCTGTAATTTATCATAGGTACACATCAACGATGACAGACAAATTGAGAAAAAAAAATCCAGAAAATCACATTGTAGGATTTTTAATGAATTTATTTGCAAATTATGGTGGAAAATAAGTATTTGGTCACCTACAAACAAGCAAGATTTCTGGCTCTCACAGAACTGTAACTTCTTCTTTAAGAGGCTCCTCTGTCCTCCACTCGTTACCTGTATTAATGGCACCTGTTTGAACTTGTTATCAGTATAAAAGACACCTGTCCACAACCTCAAACAGTCACACTCCAAACTCCACTATGGCCAAGACCAAAGAGCTGTCAAAGGACACCAGAAACAAAATTGTAGACCTGCACCAGGCTGGGAAGACTGAATCTGCAATAGGTAAGCAGCTTGGTTTGAAGAAATCAACTGTGGGAGCAATTATTAGGAAATGGAAGACATACAAGACCACTGATAATCTCCCTCGATCTGGGGCTCCACGCAAGTTCTCACCCCGTGGGGTCAAAATGATCACAAGAACGGTGAGCAAAAATCCCAGAACCACACGGGGGGACCTAGTGAATGACCTGCAGAGAGCTGGGACCAAAGTAACAAAGCCTACCATCAGTAACACACTACGCCGCCAGGGACTCAAATCCTGCAGTGCAGGACGTGTCCCCCTGCTTAAGCCAGTACATGTCCAGGCCCGTCTGAAGTTTGCTAGAGTGCATTTGGATGATCCAGAAGAGGATTGGGAGAATGTCATATGGTCAGATGAAACCAAAATAGAACTTTTTGGTAAAAACTCAACTCGTTGTGTTTGGAGGACAAAGAATGCTGAGTTGCATCCAAAGAACACTATACCTACTGTGAAGCATGGGGGTGGAAACATCATGCTATGGGGCTGTTTTTCTGCAAAGGGACCAGGACGACTGATCCGTGTAAAGGAAAGAATGAATGGGGCCATGTATCGTGAGATTTTGAGTGAAAACCTTCTTCCATCAGCAAGGGCATTGAAGATGAAACGTGGCTGGGTCTTTCAGCATGACAATGATCCCAAACACACCGCCCGGGCAACGAAGGAGTGGCTTCGTAAGAATCATTTCAAGGTCCTGGAGTGGCCTAGCCAGTCTCCAGATCTCAACCCCATAGAAAATCTTTGGAGGGAGTTGAAAGTCCGTGTTGCCCAGCGACAGCCCCAAAACATCACTGCTCTAGAGGAGATCTGCATGGAGGAATGGGCCAAAATACCAGCAACAGTGTGTGAAAACCTGGTGAAGACTTACAGAAAACGTTTGACCTGTGTCATTGCCAACAAAGGGTATATAACAAAGTATTTAGACACTTTTGTTATTGACCAAATACTTATTTTCCACCATAATTAGCAAATAAATTCATTAAAAATCCTACAATGTGATTTTCTGGATTTTTTAAAATAATTTTGTCTGTCATAGTTGACGTGTACCTATGATGAAAATTACAGGCCTCTCTCATCTTTTTAAGTGGGAGAACTTGCACAATTGGTGGCTGACTAAATACTTTTTTCCCCCACTGTATATATATATACATACACACACACGTATGTATGTATGTATGTATGTATGTATGTATGTATGTATGTATGAATGTATGAATGTATGAATGTATGAATGTATGAATGAATGAATGAATGATAGCTAAACAGGTCAGGCTCTGCCCTGAATGACAGGTCACCACTGGTAGTATACTTCTCTTATCTTTTCCATGAAATGTCCACTGGTTCACTCCCCCTTATGGAAGTAAGAGAAATGGACAGGTGTAAGAACTATAGTCGGAACTCCCTCTAGCCTTATGGAGGTGCCCACTTAGTTGTGCACCCAGTAATGTTTCCTTTGCTCTTTCTCCCCTTCTCTTTCCCCCAGCATTTTCCTGTGAGGCGGGGGAGTTTCTGGAGATGTCTGCTCAGGAGTGTACTCAGTGTGCAGCAGGTACCTACTCTCTGGGCAGCGGCATTCGCTTTGATGACTGGGAAACCATCCCCACCGGGTTCAGCTCCCTAGCAACTTACCTCGACAATGGTCCCCATGGAGACGACAGCACTGCCTGCAACAGGTGTGGGAAGAGGAGGGGTTTAGCTTGTTATGATTTTTAAATCATAGTGTCGTTGCAGTTCTCACATACATCTCATGAATCTCTGCTGTGTGTGTGTCCAGTTCGTCGTGGTTCCCCCAGGGTAGTTACCTGGAGTCTAACAGAGATGAGTGTACTGTCTCTCTGATCTATGCTGTCCATCTGAAGAAACCGGGATCAGTCTCCTTTGACTACCAGTACCCAGACGGTAACCTCTTCTTCGTGTTCTTTGTGAGTCTTCTACTTCATTCTCTCATTTCTATGATATCTTCTAGTTAGTGAGAGTAAATTCTTCTCTGCAGTACCTTCTTGACCAAGTAGCGCTATAAATATGCTGAAGTGATATTAACTATTTTATATATTGATTGATTGTTTGATGTTCTGATTGGTTGGCAGGTCCAGAATGACCAGTGTCAGGAGATGGACCAGACTGCCGATAAGAAGTGGCTCAAGCTCACCAGTCACGGGGAGTGGGCCAAACACACTGTAAGAGCTGTGTTTGTTTGTAATTAAGTTCTAAGTCATGGTCCTCAAGACCCAAATTGAGTGCAAGCTTTTGTTTTAGCCCAGCATTAGCGCATCTGATTTCACTAGTCAACTAATCACCAAGCCCTTGATTCATTGAATCATGTGTGTCTAAGGTCTAAAGGGTTAGACAGCCTCTGAGGCTACAGCACCCTCTAGTGTCAAGTATTGGGATGCTTTCAGCTCGTATCTGTGTAGATGGGCATTCTAAACCCAGGTCTCTACTGTGTGTGTTCAAGGTGAATCTGAATTCTGGCACTAACATCTTGTACTGGAGGACAGCAGGGGTCCTGATGGGAGCTAAAGTAGTCAAACCTGTTCTGCTGAAGAACGTCCACATAGAGGGTAGGACCACCGTGTGTTTGTCATTATTGTAGTTGTTCATGTCAGTTCCCCTCTGTCCTTAAGTGTTATTTTCTCTCTTTAGGAGTGGCGTATGCATCTGAGTGTTTCCCGTGTAAACCAGGGACGTTCAGTCAAACCCCAGGCTCTTCCTCATGTCAGCCCTGTCCCAGAGACACCCACTCTGGCCACGGAGCCAGCTCCTGTACCCCCTGCAACACCACCACACTCTATGCACGTAGGCTCACACAAATATAAGCATGCTGACAAGTCTAGGTGCAGACACCTATACACAACTTCTGTTTTTAGAGTTAAAACATGAGTTTGAACAGCTTATTGGTTATATTACGGTTCTTTATCTTTTAAACATCTCTCCCTCTTTCACTGCACCCCCCCCCCCCCCTCTCTTCCAGCGGAGGGGTCAGCTGAGTGCAAAGCGAGACCACCATGCTCCAAGAAGGATTACTTTCAGATCCACACCCCATGTGACCTTGAGGGCAAGGTGAGAAAACCAACTCACCCTCCCAATACCACATCCATTATCGCCCGATTGCTTACACCTATTTAATCCTTTTTGATCTACACAAGTGCCCATGGATGGGTTAGCCATTCTAGCTCCGGTATCCCTACAATTCACTGTCTGTCCTCCATGTTGGCTCTCTGTATGGTTACAGTTTCGTCATCCTCCATGTTGTCTCTGTGTGTGTGGTTTCAGACGCAGGTGACCTACAGGTGGGTGGAGCCTCAGATCTGTCTGGTGGGCGTGCCCGGGGCTGAAACACTGCCCCCCTCTGGTGACCGTGAGGCCTGCCCCCCCTGCAACCCCGGTTTCTATAACAATGACACAGCTACCTGCTCTCCCTGCCCCCCCGGGACATTCTCTGATGGGGTCAAAGGTGACGACAAAATACCCCTTTCTCCCATGTCCTCTTCTATCTCTCTTGTCCTCCTCTTTCTGTATTGCCTAATGGGATCTGGTTTTTATTTACGTTTGCTTTCCTACGTTATGATCTCTATTTCTCTCCCTCTTCTTTTACGATTCTCTACCTCTCTCCCAGCATGTGAGTCGTGTCCTGCTGGTACTGAGCCTGCTGTAGGTTATCAGTACAAGTGGTGGAACGTCCTTCCAGCAAGCATGAAGACATCCTGCTTCAATGTGGGAAACTCCAAGTGTGACGGCATGAACGGTGGGTGCAGCTGCTCTCTCTGAGGCCTAGAGGGTGTTGTTGCGCTTTGCTGTTTTTGACATGTTCCCCTTAGGCTATGGGGTGGCCAACCCTCCTTCTGGAAAACTGCTAGGTAGGCTGGCTATTACAGCAGGATGAGAATAAAGAGAGGGTAGCTCTCCAGGAGGAGGGTTGTGTACCCCTGCCTTAGGCACTTTCGCATAATGCATAGAGGGGCCACAGGCCACATTTGAGTTAAATAGTCAGGGAAGACCCTGGTATGTGTGCGTGTCGTGTGTGTGTGTGTGTGTTCTGACGTGTCTCTCCGTCAGGTTGGGAGGTGGCGGGGGATCATATCCGCAGTGGAGCAGGGGGCTCTGATAACGACTACCTCATCCTCAACCTCCATGTACCTGGTTTCAAGTGAGTCCAATCATCTCAATCTGTCTCTGTCTTATTGTCACGATACCAACATTTTACTAATGATACCAGGCCAAGTATCACGATACCAAGTAATATCACGATACCACAGGAAAAATAATTCTGAATGGCTTAGCGTCTTGTTCGCCTCGTTCCCCGGACGCTTGTTCCTGTTTTCTAAACGTTCTGTGCATGTACTACTCAAAAACCTGTCACTAATATTCGCACTTCTACGCAATGTAACACATTGAATTTAACTTCACACTGTTCACTGTATAATAGAATACTGCATAGAATGGCTGATTTGCAAAGGCTTACCTGTGATTTGGCTGGAAGAATGGGAGGAAATAATATAAATGCATAATGATCTGCATGTCATTGTGGAAGTAAGGGGAAAACACTGCATGAAACCATCTTACTCTTCAGTTAACACAAACCAATAATTTATCAAACCAATAATTAACGCCCTGGGATTAGTTTAAAATGGACCGCGACAAGGTTTGTGAAATTATATAAAATGTGATCGAAAGGTAGCTCCGGTAATATGGATCATATTTTTTTAATGGTTTGGCCTAGAGACGAGCTGTTTTCTTTTCTGTAAAGCTGCAAGCATGCTGCGTGACAGCGAACTTCCAAAGTCTACTGAGACTGGCCTGTGCTCTTGGTTATAACTTTGCTCGCTCTGTGCACTGTTCCAATGTATCAAATGTACAAATTTAACAACAGTTGACTCATCAGCGACTGCATCCCCACTCGCCATCATGGCTAAATTATATTTTTAAAACTGCTGGAGCAATAGAAGAGTGGACGCAGAGAACCTGAATGCGATGGCTGGTAGGGGATGTGGCTGGCTGATTACAGCTGCCACATGTAATATGCGTGTGAAAGTGAAGTGGACGTTACTGGACCGGCGCTGTTGCTTAAAATGTTTTACTGAATTTATTTTTACTGGCTTTATAAACATTTTATAACAGGCGCCAGCAAGTTCTTTAAATTGGTAGGTCTGAATAATTTGGTAGTATCATATGAAACGGTACTACTGTATCCTAAAATGTTGTTATCATAAGTATGATGACGTTTTGGTATCGTGATATTACCGTGGCACCGGTATACTGTGCAACACTACTCTGTCCCTCGCTCTCTCTCTTCCCCTCTCCTTCTATCTCTCTCTTAATGTGTGTGTGTGTGTGTCCGTGTCCTCAGGCCTCCTACATCAGGGACAGAGTTTGGCCGTATCAGCTTTGAGTTTGAGATGGTGTGTTCAGCTGACTGTGAGCTGTACTTTATGATGGTGAGAACAACACAGGATAAAGAAAAATCCACACTCAATGCAAAAAGTATACGAGAGCATCTAGAAAAGTGTGTGGGTATTTCTATTCCTTTAATGACTTTTGTAATTGGCATCTGGGAAATAGTTGGAGATGTGCACACTACTTTTGAACTGTGTAAAGGAAATTACATCACTCTGTGTAGGATGTAAACAGGAAGAGTACGAGGGTGGTGGCGTCATGGGAGGGCAGTAAGGTCAGACAGTCCTACACACACATCATGACCAAGAACGCATCTATGTCATACACCTGGGCCTTCCAGAGGACCAACCAGGCCTCTGACGTAAGTACACACACGCGCAGGCTCGCACACACACACTGTATACAAAATTGGATACTGCACTAATGTATACAGACACAATCATATACTAGTAGTGCATTTTCTCACTCTTCCTACTTTCATCTTTCTTTTTCTCTCTCTCTCTCTCTCCAAATCCCCCCCCCCCCCTCCCCCAGGTGCGTCAGAATGTGAACAACGTGGCACGTATCTACTCCATCTCAGTGAGTAATGCTGTAGACGGTGTGTCGTCAAAGTGTCGGGCCTGTGCCCTCCTCTCCCAGCCCTCCGGCTCGCTGTGTGTGCCCTGCCCTCCAGGACACTACATACACACACACACCAGCCAGTGCACCGAGTGCCCCCCCAACACACACCTTACCTCACACAGCACCCTGGGGCCAGAGGCCTGCAAACCCTGTGGACCTTCCAGCAAGAGTAACAAGGTGTGTGTGTGTGTGTGTGTGTGTTATGAGTGTTTTGTTGATATCTGTGTCACAGCAAGCGTGTGTTTGTGTGTGTCAAGGTTGGTCAATAAAAGTGTGTGTCCATTGTTGATTCCCCCAGGGCACAACTGAATGTTTGTGTTTTTACAGGAGCACAGCATGTGCTACAGTGACTGTGTGTTCTCCTACTCTGAGAACAACGTGTCTCTGAGTTTTGACTACAGTTCTCTGGGCTCTGTTGGAACGTTAATGAACGGACCCAGTTTTACCTCCAAAGGAACCAAATACTACCACATCTTCAACATCAGCCTCTGTGGAGGAGAGGTACACGCACACACACGCACACACACACTGATTAACAATATTTGCAACCTACAATTACATTGTGATGCTGAATTGAGCTTCAAATTCTCAGGGTAGAAGGGCTGTGTGTACAGACAACGTGACTGACCTATCCAGCGCCGATTCTCAGAAAGACACAGGGGAACCAGCCAATGCGGTGGAGACTTTAGTCTGTCAATCAACCATTATCCCCTCCAGTGGGCAGGGCTTCCACACAGCACTATCCTCTCAGTCCATCAGCCTAGCAGACACCTTCCTGGGTGAGTACACACACACACACATTTTCCTTGTAACCTGATGCCGATCGTTGGCGCTGGTGTATAGTAGGCATTAATTTATTGATGGATGTGTGTAGGAGCGACAGTGGCCTTGACTCTGGATGGAGTCAAGGCAAGACCAGACCTGTTCCCACAGACCACCAACAAAGTCCCTGACGTCAACTTCTTCTACCGGTAGCTTTATGTTTTCTACATCCTAAAACACAAATTCTAAATCATAACTACTTCTGTGAATAGTGTTTTTGGGGCTCAACTAAAGGTTTGGGGTAGTTTTTAGTTGCTCTTAATCAGTAGTACCCTGTTGTTTTTTCACCAAATGTTGTGTTTCTATTGGATAGTTCTCTGGAGGTGACCTCGTCATGTGATAAAGGTCGTAATGTGGTGGTGACGCTTCGCTGTAACCCGGATAGAAGCACACAAGGAGAACTCACAGTACCCAGGTACTGTCTATCTGCCTCCTTTCCTCTCTTCTTGCCCCTCTCTCTCTTTCTGTCTCTTTTCCTCTTTCTGTCTTGCTCAGAAACTGCAGCCTCAAAGGAGATTACTAGTAAAGGGAGAGACTTCAAAAAAAGTCCAAGCTCGAAATGAACTGCAAGCTGAATTCACAGAAACTCTGCATCCTCTTGTGACTGTTAAATTAGTAAGAAGCTGTTTGCTTTTACTACAAGGCAGCTAGTTATCTAACTCTGTGTGATGGAGCTTCATGCTGCATGCTGGGGGAATACGGGAAGCTGAGAACACACATGGATTTATCACTCAGATTTGATCAGATTACATCTAATTGAAACTGTCCTTATAACGTAAAGGTTAGATTAGTACATTGTAGTAACAGTGACAGTATGTTTCTCTGTTGTAGTCAGTGTCCGGCGGGGACGTGTGATGGCTGTACCTTCCACTTCCTGTGGGAGAGCTTGGGGGCGTGTCCTCAGTGCACATCCACAGACTACCACCAGATAGAGGGAGCCTGCAAGGGAGGACTACAGGTGTGTGTGTGTTACTAATCGATACCCTGCAGGGAGCTGCTATCTGCTCTCACTCTGAATCCTTTAGAAAAATGTTCTCTTTCATAGCATTACACACTCACACATGTTCACTGTGTCCCTCTCCCCAGGACACTCTGTATGTGTGGACTGAGCCAAAGCGGTGTGTAGGAGGGGTGTCCCTCCCAGCGATGAAGACCTGGCCATGTGAGAGCATGGACTTCTTGGTAAAGATGGGGGCGACTATAGGAGCCTTCACCGCCGCACTCCTCTTCTCCATCACCTGCTATTTCTGGAAGAAGAACAAGAGGTAGGAATTCATTCATTCTTACATACATATGTTTGGAAGAAGTACTAGAGTAGTACTGAAGATTGGTGATTTTTCTAAGTCCCGCCTACCCCTGACTCTGGTAGGCTGGAGTTTAAGTACTCGAAGCTGGTGATGTCGTCCAATAAGGAGTGTGAACTGCCGGGGGCGGACAGCTGTGCCGTGATGGAGGGAGAGGAGAACGAGGGAGAGATGGAGGACGAGGTGGTCTACTCCAAAAAAACATCCCTGATACGCAAACTCAAAGCCATCGCATCTAGGGTAAGAGTCAGATCCACTATGCAGCTATGCAGAAATCAAACTACATTACCTACATGTGTGGGTGTGTGTGCACGCATGGTGTGTGTGTGTGTGTGTGTGTGCAGAATCTGTTTCTCCCATGGACTAATGTGTGTCTGTGTATTTCATCCACAGGGAAACAGAAGAAGCTATGAAAATGTCCAGTTGAACTCCTCACAGTCAAACGGATTGGTGTGGGGGTGAAGAAAGATGAAAGAGAACAAGGAGAGAGACCAACCCCCAGAGAGACTTCTTCAACATATCTCCCATGTTGAGGGTTTGAACCCTTAATACACACACACGCACACACACACACACACACACACACACACACACACACACACACACACACACACACACACACACCCAGAACATACATAGACACATGCAGAGTACACACACCCAGAATGCATGCTCACCGACACAAACACATGTGAAAGGACATTATACCCATCTGGCCTTATCCCTGGAAGGGTGTGTATGGGTGGATTGCTGGCATATGGGCGGTGTGATTTTTAAAGGGTGTGTATGGTGGGGTATATGTGTGGTGTGTCGGGTCTGCTTAGGTAAAAAAAGAGGACCTTTTATGTGGGATGTTTTTTGTGCTGTTTTTTTCCGTCACTCTGTTGTCAGGTAGCTTTGGGGGCCATGTTGTTTTCCCTCAGGTGATTTGTCCTCTGAGACCAACCTCACATCAACCCTTAGGCTCTTTCTCAATAATCTGGATAAGAGGAAAGACATGGTGTTCCAAAGTGCCCTCTGAAAGGCTGGGTGGGATTTATGCATGTTGGCACGTGTCCAATCCTTTGAGATCTACAGAAGTGCACACATAGCCCTAAATACCCAACACACACACACACACACACACACACACACACACACACCCTAGTACAGTCTCATCTTAGTCTGACCTGCACCACCCGTTACCCATTTGTTCTGTCTGTAGGCTTTGGGTTACCATGGTGATGGTGGAGTGTCCTTCAGCCTCTCTTAGTCCAATCAGGAGTGGTGATGTTACATTATCCATGTAATGATACAATATGATGCTGACTGCCTTTCTGTTATTTAAAGTGAAATAAACTATATTGTATTTGTGTACACTTTCAATCTGTCCTTTGCTTCCGATGAAAATCCTACACACAAGAAGCCAGCAGACAAGACAGGCGTATCATTTGTTATTGTTTATTATGATGTCATCATGTCCTCGTTATTGCACGTATCATGAGCTCTATTGCTTTGTGATTGGCCAGTCCAAAGAGGTCAAGGTTCACATTGACCCCAGATCTAACCACTGATCCAGATACGTTGTCATCCTCTAATGGATAAGGTTAGGATTGAGAATAGGTTAATCTGATCCTAGATATGTGGTTATAGGAGCAACTTCTACCTTGACTCCAGAATGTTCTGGGTTGTTCTCTTGGGAATCTGGCGATCACTGACCCATTCCAGGTGAGAATACGCTGTGAAAGCGAACAGATACTTTGATAACATTATTAAAGACACCTTTGGACAGAGTTGGTACCATTAGCATTGACACTTATAATGGTAAAAGACTGACTGTTAACTTCACTGTTTTGTTGTAATGTTCTACATTGCTAGTGAATGACCAGTCACTTTCCTAGCCTATTCCCATATGTACACATTACAATCCCTGACATCTGTTGGTCAAGCTAACTAATACAGTAGTATTTTTAAAAGGGACTAGATTTATACCTCATATGATTTTTACAGAATGCCACTGCTTTGAGTTGAACACAGCTCACACACAATCTGACTGCAACACATTCTGACTCTCTCCATCCCTCCCTCCATCTCCACCCTCCTTTTCAATCTCTCTATCCCTCTTCAATCTCCTCAAGGCCCCTGCTGTGACAGCCCCATGTCCTTGGTGTGTATTTGAGTCAGTATGTGCTTGGCATGATGGAGCGGGCTCGCAGAGCCCTTCTTGGCATCGTGTTGCAGTGGGCTCAGGATCCGTACAGCGCCTGTCTTAAGCTATCTTGGAGCTGACAAATATACCAGCAAAGTTTCACAAGATAAGAGAGTGAAGGGGGACTGCCATGGGTGACAGAGAAATATGGGGAGACAAAGAGAGGGGGAGAGGGGGAGAGATGGAGAGGGGGAATGTGGAGAGTAGGTTGGTTGAGAGAGTTTTCTGCCAAGTCCCATCATTAAAGACAACTTGAGTTTGAATCAACATCCCCCTCCTTGACCCTCCTCCCTTCTTCATACTCGACTCCCCCATCCCACTACATCAGAACAAAAGGAATTGTGGCAGTGGTTGTTCATAGCAACGTGCCATGCAGGGAGGGGAGCGAATGGGAGGTATAGTATCTGGTTGGAGCAGGGCTGGGGAGTGAATGCATAAGCCTCGGGACAACAGCCTCCCAATCTCTGGGCTGTGTTAGTGTGTGTCTGGGCTGAACATGATGCTGTGCCTCCTGGGCCATGGGACGCTTTTACATAATCCAGCTCCTCTCTGCCTGCTGCAAAACACACATACACAAACGCTCAATCACAGAAACGCTCTCTTATTTTTGTTTTTCACCATTGCTTAGCCTTTGGGGAAATGGTTGACTGGTGACCTGCGTCAGGGGTGTAACAGCGGTTTTCACACCCCAGTAAAACCTGTTAGCAGAGAGGGGTGTGGCCTCATTCTCCTGGACACTTCCTGTGTTTCACACAACAGAAGAGTGGGATGAAGGAAAGGAAACGAGGAGAGGATTCCATTTAAGACATTCGAGAGCATCCAAAATATCTGCTTTCTCTCCCACCTCCCATCAACAATGAGAACTTGGGAGGATATAGTAACACTGGGGGTAGGATGACTTTAACCATGGACACTGATCTAAGCTGATCCTAGATTTTTGCCTATAAGCCCAGCCCCTACCTGGATCATAAATCTAGCAGACACACATTAAAGGAAAACTCCACCCAAAAACTATCTTCTGGTATTTGTTTCATTCGTCCATTGTTGATATAGTCCCAAAATGTTTTGCATGTCAGAAATCATGTTTTCAAGATATAAATACATTTTGGGACTTTATCAACAATGGACTAATGAAACAAATACCAAAAGTTCATTTTGGGGTGGAATGTTCCTTTAAAGCACATAGCCGTTAATAGAACATCATCACATGACTACAGGACACTTCGACAAGGAAGGGCTCACAACCCATTGGTTTAAAGGATGCAGGGAAGACGTGTTCAACTGCACTTGTTCAGCGCAAACTCTTTTCTACAAACAGTGCTTGTGGAACGATTTGATTGAATGTTTCTAAATGCTAAACGAAACATCAGTGACTGAGTTTAGGGTTGTGGCATAGCATCTGCAATGTTTCTTTAATATTGACAATAATGGCAGTTAAGACTTTGAACAGTCACTTGTAATTAACTACCTTGTGTTGTCACACTGTTGCTAACGTTTGTGCCGAAAATGCAGGTTAAAGAGAAATGTTGTTGTACACATGTCTGTTACTATGGCCATCAAGGTAATTGGACCCTCCTATACAGTGGCTGGTCCATAGAATTAGAACGAGTAGAAAGGACATTCCAGTTCAAAACAATGGTCCATATTGGGTGGACTGGCTGCCATATTGGGTGCATCTTTTGGAAAGTTCAATAAATATTATATACTGCTATATTTTGTACATTTACATTTTAGCAGACGCTCTTATCCATCGACAGATTTTTCACCTTATCGGCTCGGGGACTCGAACAGAACTTCTACTAGTGCTGTCACTAGATATGCTTAAAGCCCTATATGTGTGTGTGTGTGTGTTCCTCACCAGCCTGCATCTTCTTAATCTCGTTGCGGGCACACGGGTCGTTGCACTGGGATGGGGGCACCACCTCCCTTGGCCAGCAAATCAGGTCGCTGCTCAGGCTCAGAGTCTCCGGCCACTCACCAATGGCCACGTATCGTAGCGATCAGCGTTGTGCTGGTAACTGAAGATGTTGAACCAGCGACCTTTCAGTTACTGGCCCAACCCTCTAACCACTAGGCTACCTTCCCCCTATATGCTATAATGAGAGCAAATGTGTGATTCAACATACTATATGAAATTTGGATACTATGTCCGTTCCAGACTTTCTATTCCTATGGGCTTGTCAGCCCAACTCAGGGAGCTTCATCCACAGTCAGTCCACAGTAGTGGGAATCCTACTGGAGTTATGTAATACTGTCAACATTGTGCTGTTCTAACCATGAGTAATATTATATACATATATACAGATACAACATATACAACATACAAATACATACAAATGCATACTGACTGGCTTATTACAATGAGACCTACAAAAAAGAGTACAAAGTCTGTGGGCTATTGCAGGTGAGGCTGTCTCAGCCACTACCCCTACAGAACATCTGTTCTCAGACACCCCTAACACACACACACACACACTCCTTTCACAACCCTAACACACATACACACACACACTCTCCTATCACAACCCAGTGCACAGTTATATATGTACACATCGTCTTAACAAAACTATTCAAAACAAAGGCTAAAAAAATCCTCCTACAAAATTGTTTTGGTTCTTTTGTTTCTCCACAACAATTTCGATTCCATTATATGTACAGCACTAGAAAACAATGTAATAATAAACACTTTCTACAGACGTGAAACAGTACTGTTCTAGTCCACGTGGTGGGAGGAGGGGACGGGGACATAATGTGTTCCTATTTGCTAACAGTCTCTGGGGGGCAGGGTTAGAGAGGTGAGTGGGTGTGGTCACAGAGAGGAAGTGGTGGAGTCGACAATCTCTCTCCCATTACACACTGTCGGTACGTACTGGGCACTCACTGATGCTGGAGAGAGAGAGAGAGCGAGAGTAGAGAGAGAGAGAGAGAGAGAGAGAGAGCGAGAGAGAGAGAGATTAAGAAAAATGGGAAATTGAGTTCAATTCCACCTTGGCTAGATAACGAACCATGCTCAGTGGTCAGTGTCTCTGACTGTAACTTAACCATACCGTGTGAAGCGTATGTGGTGGCAGGACCACTGACACTGAAGCGGTTGATATTGAGGCGGAGGCTGGTGACATTCTTCTGTGGTTGGAACATGATGATGTGGACCTTGGGAGCGAACATACAGCCCAGCACCACGAAGCCACTGAGACTGACAGAGATACACATGGTGGTGGTCTGGACCTGTAGAGGGAGACAGAGAGCATGGTAACGCCATGGAACAGAGGTGCAGAGGAAGGAAGAGAGGATGCTTTTTATGGACATATGCATGAACAGACACAAAAGCACACACAAATGTGCGTGTACCCGCTTCATGTACAAGCGCACACGCACGCACGCAAACACACACACACACACACACACACACACACACACACACACACACACACACACACACACACACACACACACACACACACACACACACACACCATCTCACAGGCAAGGCCATGGTGTTTGTGTGTCTCTCTCTACCTCACAAGTCAGATTACCAAGGCCAAAGCAATTCTTTCCACAGCCTAAGGCTGTGTGTTTGTGTGTGTGTGTGTGATTTGTAAGGATCAGGTAAACACATACCCTCCTCTTGCTCTGCTCGTCGACAGTTTGTCAGTACCTGGCAGTTCTGTCTGTGAGGGACTGCTTCTTGGATTAACATTATTATACGGGTGCCCATAAAACAGTTAGCATGACCTGTCAGGACAGATATCCTGCAGCCAGCGACAGTGGAAGACAGCAGTGTGTCTTATTAAAAAGTTTGCCCTTATGTTTGTTTATGGTGAATATAATGGTTGTGTACATACAGTATGTGTGTTTATGTATGAACCTTGCTCTCACCCTGTAGTCACTGGATGTGACGTAGAATATGGGCAGGAAGGCTAGCCAGATGATACAGGTTGTGTACATGGTGAAACCTATGAACTTAGCCTCGTTGAAGTTCTCTGGACACTTCCTGGTCTTGAAGGCGTACCTAGGATCAGATAAAGGAGACGAAAAGAACGAAAGAATAAACAAACCTCCAAGTCTTATGCAATAAACACAATTATAAACCTTCAGAAGTCTACACACATAGACACACACACCACCTCCGCACCACCTACACAGTACACAGGATGACCAGGAGCACGTCGTATCCTAGCGACAGCAGCATGCTGGAGTCACGGACGTTACACTTCAGGATCACTGTCTGCCGTCGCTCTGGTAACGTAAACCTCCTGGTACCAGGAACCTCCAGCAGCAACCACACTGACACCATCACTAACTGGACTGATATCAGACTGAGACAGATAAACACCTGGGGGGGGAAGAGAAAGAGCGAGAGAGAGAGAGAGAGAGAGAGAGAGAGAGAGAGAGAGAGAGAGAGAGAGAGAGAGAGAGAGAGAGAGAGAGAGAGAGAGAGAGAGAGAGAGAGAGGAGAGAGAGAGAGAGAGAGAGAGAAGAGAAGAGAGAGAGAGAAGAGCTACACCATCATCATCTAAATTATCCATCCCTAACCTGCCTCCATCTCTCCCCTCCTTCCATCTCTCCCTACCTCCATTCCTCTATCTCTCCGTACATCTCTTCTCTCCCTCCCTCCCTCTTCTCTCCCCCCTCTTCTGACAGCTAGGATGACCTCTGACCTGAGACGTGGGGCTTATGAAGCGTGGCTTCGTGGTCCCGCCCCCGTCCTTCACCCCGCTGAAGATCCGGGCGATCCGATTGGTCTTGGTGAGCAGGGCGGAGTAGCAGACAGCGAATGAGGTGCTGAGGCCGAGGCGTCGCATGGCGCAGATAGCAGGCGAGGGCTTGGCCAGGAAGAGGAAGGTGAGGGAGTAGGACATGAAGACACCCAGCAGTAGAATGTAACACAACTCTCTGCCTGACGCCTTCACCAGGGGTGTGCTGTTGTGTCTCACAAACACCCAGAACACCAGAGATGTACACAGGAACCTGCACATGGAGAGTAGATCAGTTTCGGTTTACTTTGTTGAATCCCCTTTGGGAAATGCGTCTAGTGTTAGTGCTGGTCCTGAACAAAAGCCTGCACTTTAGACCTATGCCAACTGATGAGACTATCCCTCTTCCTCTCCTCTAACTTCTCACCCAACAATGGCGATGCTGATTGGTCCGATAGCCCAGGCGTCCTCCCACATGATGTAGTCCTCAGGCAGGTCGTAACAGGAAGTGATGTCTTCACTGGGCCACTGGCCAGGGGCGCAGGGTGAACAGGTAAACTCATCAGCTAGGTACTCATGAGCCTCACACGCCGTACAGATCCAACAACAGTACTCTCCTACAAGATACAGGAATAAAACAAATACATTACCTTAGGCAGCGTTTATGTCAGAAAAGGAAACATGGATGTTTACATGAGAGCCAGCTGCTCCAATCATTTCCTTCTTCCAAAACAAATTACACTTAAAGTTCTACTAGTGCTGTCACTAGATCTGCTTAAAGCCCTATGTGTGTGTGTGTGTGTTCCTCACCAGCCTGCATCTTCTTCATCTCGTTGCGGGCACACGGGTCGCTGCATTGGGATGGGGGCACCACCTCCCTTGGCCAGCGAATCAGATCGCTGCTCAGGCTCAGAGTCTCTGCCCACTCACCGATGGGCACGTATCCGTAGCGATCAGCGTTGTGCTGGTAACTGAAGATGTTGTAGCGTCCCATCCCGTCGCCATAGGGATCAAACTTCACCACGGTCTCACTACCGAGAGGAGAGAAGGGAGCTAAGAGAGAGAAGGGGGACAGAATGAGAAAGAGAGAGAGAGAAGAATGAGGAGAGGAGCAGGGGAGTGAAAGAGAATGGTAGGGCATTAGAGAAGAAATATGAGGAGAGAAGATAAGAAACAGAATGGAACTAGTGTCAGGATTTCAATTTCAAAGTCGATTTGAACAAAGCAGTGTCACACAGAGGAGTGTATTGAATTCCAAGACATACAGCACCTACAGAGCCAGTCGCAGTGACAAAGTGAGAATGTAACAAGTGTTTCTGAAGCTTTAGACCTGTGTAACAGCATCTCACTGAGGTCAATATACTGTACACAACAACACAACTGCAGAGAGTAGAAGCTCAGAAGAAACACAGCTTTATGAGAGTGTCACAGCACTAATGTTACTGACTGGGTTTGAACCCCTGTCGTCTCTGTACCGCAAAGCCAGTCGAGCTAAAGCCTGGACAAAATGTATAATTGTGTGAGTGTGGTTTACCGAAACTCCATTGCAAGAGGAGACGCATGATGGGTGACTGACTGATGTTTACCCCTCTGAGGTAGGCCTATACAGAGCTGTGAGAATGTTTCCATGACCAAGATGGAGTCAGAGTGTGTTTACTGAGGGGCTGTAAATGCTCAGTGTGTCATAGTGAGGCCTGTTTCCCCATGACACTGTTTGTTATGTGCTTGATATAGACCCTGTGCTTTATATGCACCTCAGGATCAGGTCATACAAGGACAACCATCTACGGTACACTTGGTACTCTAGAGGAAACTCATGAGGCCAGGTTAAGCCAAGCCCTGTGTGTGTGTGTGTGTGTGTGTGTGTGTGTGTGTGTGTGTGTGTGTGTGTGTGTGTGTGTGTGTGTACGTGTGTGTGTACGTGTGTAGGCTCCGTTGGGTCCTATTCTAACTGGTTTAAAGCACATGTTTTTTAACATGGTGGCAGTTTGGAACTAAAGCTGACATCGTCGTGTGTGTGTGTGTGTGTGTGTGCGAATGTACCTGCGTTTGTTAGTCTGTGTATGTGTGTGAGCGTACCTGTGTTTGTTAGTGTGTGTGTGTGTGTGTCTGCTGACTAGGACTAAAGCTGTGATAGCTGTGAAGACTCAATGAGTTGAGAGAAGAATGGAGTGTCAGACCAGAGAGGTTTTAGGGCTTATGAAATCCATAAATCACAAAGACAACCTGAGTATCTCTCTCCCCCTCTTCTCTATCCCCCTCTTTCTCTCTATCTCCACCCTCAATACATCCCTCCCTCTCTCTCCCTCTCTCTCTCTCACTCACAGAGGATATTGGCAGTGTTTAGGCTCTTTCCGAGATAAAAGTTAAATGATTTCAGTAAGGAAAAGCTGATAAGATCTTAATACTGAGAAAAGCTGAAAATTCTTAATACTGCAAAATACAGCTAATCTCTCTCTCTATAATAAAGCAATAAGGTTAGACACACAGAGACACACACACACCTCCCTCATTATCATAACTGCACCCTATTAGCATATCAGCTTTGTTTAAAAGGTTAATTGGCCACATTATGATTATGTGTTAGAGCTGGTGTGCTGAATTCCAAATCAACCCCTTGTCCCTACACCCTACTTGTATAGTCCCTCACTCAGATATACATTAGTGGTTCGGGCCTGGGTAAGGGGTAAGTTGTTTGAGAATTCAGGATTAGTCTACTGTCTGTCCATAGAGGGCACTCGAATGTCTCTGATTCAACACCAGTACATCATAAACACCAAAGATACACTTCTATTCTCTACAGAGACCTGAGACCTTGCTGACAGTCAGTACATGCATAACACTGCAAGGTATAGCCACTCCAAGGCTACTGGAGAAGATTTTGATGACTGTGTAGATCTGACAAAGACAAGGTGGTAGAAAAACAACAACAACAGAAAACCACGAACAGAATGGATTTGGTTGCTATCAGATCCCCACCCCCACCAGTAGAGGTATTTTGTTTCTATGGCTGTGGATTCTGGTTCATTTAGGTTTGGTGCCTTGTGGGAATGGAAGCCTGTGTCCACCGTTCACTCATACTCACATGTCAGTGCACACACACACACTCCTAACAAACCCGTATACTGTTCGTCCTGCAACTTCCTATAAGATGTTCTATGTGACCCAGTATCTGACCATATCCGTCTAGAGAACATCAGTAGCCCAGAGTAAAGACACATCTCTCCCCTCAGCTTGTTCTAGGTTAAGAGCTCTGGGAGACTGTCCAGTTCAGGGTCCGAGGTTGGCACGACTCTCCCCAGGTCTCCCCAGCAGTATCTGCTGTGCTGAGAGCTTTAGTGGAATGAATAACTACCGCCATAGTCCTCTCTGATGTTGGAAAAGGGCTGAAGTCTGCAGCTTTCCATTAGACAGTAAAACACTGAACTGCACTGCATTCACATGTAGAGCAAATCTGTCCACACCATCGGTCTATTGTTTACTCTCTCTCTCTCTCTCTCTCTCTCTCTCTCTCTCTCTCTCTCTCTCTCTCTCTCTCTCTCTCTCTCTCTCATAAGAAAGTTAGAAGAGAAAAATACAGATAGAGAGTTTTCTGAGAGCAAATGCATAGTTTAAAAACATTCATAACTTGACTTGTAGATGAGAGAGTATTTATTATTCTAGATTAATTAAAAGTAAGGGGAAACAGGGCTTTCATTCAGAAGTTCAGAAATTAATTACACTCTCGACCATGTAGGGCTAACACGCTGGCCGCAGGGGATGCTGGGTATTACGGGGAGGGGGGAAACCAATCCCCTTTAATCCAATGATGGGGGGAAGAGAGGGAATACATAATGTGATACTGCAGAAAGAGAGAGAGAGGGAGGGGGGTGAGAGAGAGAGAGAATGAGGGGGTGAGAGAGAGAGAGTGTACCTGTCTGACTGTTGATTAGCTGATGTCACCACACACTAGGGGACAGCTAACATTTAGACAGTATACGTTTTGTGCAACATATGCTCATATAATCTCAGCCTCTCATCTCCTATCCTCTCCTGTGCTCTCCTCTCCTGTGCTCTCTCAGCCTCTCAACTCCTCTCCTTTCATCTCCTCTGCTCTCCTCTCCTGCGCTCTCCTCTGCTCTGCTCTCGTCTCCTGCACTATCCTCTCCTACGCTCTCCTCTCCTCTGCTCTTCTCTCCTGCGCTCTCCTCTCCTCTGCTCTCCTGTGCTCTCCACTCCTGCACTCTCCTATCCTCTGCTCTCCTCTCCTGTGCTCTCCTCTCCTGCGCTCTCCTCTGCTCTCCTCTCCTGCACTCTCCTCTCCTCTGTTCTCATCTCCTGCGCTCTCCTCTCCTGTTCTCTCCTCTCCTCTGATCTCTTCCCCTGCGCTCTCCTCTCCTGCACTCTCCTCTCCTCTGCTCTCCTCTCCTCTGCACTCCTCTCCTCTGCTCTCCTCTCCTGTGCTCTCCTCTCCTCTGCTCTCCTCTCCTGCGCTCTCCTGCGCTCTCCTCTGCTCTCCTCTCCTGCACTCTCCTCTCCTCCGGCTCTCCTCTCCTGTGCTCTCCTCTCCTCTGTTCTCCTCTCCTGCGCTCTCCTCTCCTCTCCTCTGTTCTCCTCTCCTCTGCTCTCCTCTCCTCTGCTCTCCTGCGCTCTGCTCTCCTCTGCTCTCCTCTCCACTTATCTCCTCTCCTGCGTTCTCCTCTCCTGAACTCTCCTGCGCTCTCCTCTCCTCTGTTCTCATCTCCTGCGCTCTCCTCTCCTGTGCTCTCCTCTCCTCTGATCTCTTCCCCTGCGCTCTCCTCTCCTGCACTCTCCTCTCCTCTGCTCTCCTCTCCTCTGCACTCCTCTCCTCTGCTCTCCTCTCCTGTACTCCCCTCTCCTCTGCTCTCGTCTCCTGTGCTCTCCTCTCCTCTAATCTCCTCTCCTAAGCTCTCCTCTCCTCTGCTCTCCTCTCCTGTGCTATCCTGCGCTCTCCTCTGCTCTCCTCTCCTGCACTCTCCTCTCCTCCGCTCTCCTCTCCTGTGCTCTCCTCTCCTCTGTTCTCCTCTCCTGCACTCTCCTCTCCTCTGTTCTCCTCTCCTGTGCTCTCCTCTCCTCTGTTCTCCTCTCCTCTGCTCTCCTGCACTCTGCTCTCCTCTCCACTTATCTCCTCTCCTGCATTCTCCTCTCCTGAACTCTCCTGCGCTCTCCTCTCCTCTGTTCTCATCTCCTGCGCTCTCCTCTCCTGTGCTCTCCTCTCCTCTGATCTCCTCTCCTGCTCTCTCCTACGCTCTCCTCTGCTCTCCTCTCCTGCACTCTCCTGTCCTCCGCTCTCCTCTCCTATGCTCTACTCTCCTCTGTTCTCCTCTCTTGCACTCTCCTCTCCTCTGTTCTCCTCTCCTGTGATCTCCTCTCCTCTGCTCTCCTCTCCACTTATCTCCTCTCCTGCGTTCTCCTCTCCTGAACTCTACTCTCATCTCTTGTGCTCTCCTCTCCTCTCCTGTGATCTCCTCTCCTCTGCATTTGTCTACTGTGCTCTCCTCTCCTCTAATCTCCTCTCCTATGCTCTCCTCTCCTCTGCTCTCCTCTACTCTACTTTGCTCTCTTCTCCTCTGGTCTCCTCTCCTGTGCTCTCCTCTCCTCTGAACTCCTCTCCTGTGCTCTCCTCTCTTCTGCTCTCCTCTCCTGCGCTCTCCTGCGCTCTCCTCTCCTCCGCTCTCCTCTCCTGTGCTCTCCTCTCCTCTGTTCTCCTGCGCTCTCCTCTCCTCTCCTCTCCACTGATCTCCTCTCCTGTGCTCTCCTCTCCTCTACTATCATCTCCTGCACTCTCTTCTCCTCTGCTCTCCTCTCCTGTGCTCTCCTCTCTTCTGCACTCCTCTCCTGTGCTCTACTCTCCTCTGCTCTCCTCTCCTGCGCTCTCCTGTGCTCTCCTCTGCTCTCCTCTCCTGCACTCTCCTCTCCTCCGCTCTCCTCTCTTGTGCTCTCCTCTCCTCTGTTCTCCTGCGCTCTCCTCTCCTCTGCTCTCCTCTCCACTGATCTCCTCTCCTGCGCTTTCCTCTCTACTATCATCTCCTGCACTCACCTCTCCTCTGCTCTCTTCTCCTGCACTCTCCTTTCCTGTGCTCTCCTCTCATCTGTTCTCATCTCCTGTGCTCTCCTCTCCTCTGCTCTCTTCTCCTGTGCCCTGCTCTCCTGTGTTCTCCTCTCCTCTGCTCTTCTCTCCTCTGTCTCCTCTCCTCTGCTCTCCTCTCCTCTGCTCTCCTCTGCTCTCATCTCCTCTGCTCTCCTCTCCTGCGCGCTCCTCTCCTCTCCTCTCCTCTCCTCTCCTCTCCTCTCCTCTCCTCTCCTCTCCTCTCCTCTCCTCTCCTCTCCTCTCCTCTCCTCTCCTATCCTCTCCTCTCCTCTCCTCTGCTCTCTTCTCCTGCACCCTGCTCTCCTGCGTTCTCCTCTCCTCTGCTCTTCTCTCCTCTACTCTCCTCTCCTCTGCTCTCCTCTCCTCTGCTCTCCTCTGCTCTCATCTCCTCTGCTCTCCTCTCCTGCGCGCTCCTCTCCTCTCCTCTCCTCTCCTCTCCTCTCCTCTCCTCTCCTCTCCTCTCCTGCACTCTCCTCTCCTCTGCTGTCTTCTCCTGCACTCTCCTCTCCTGCTCTCTCCGCTCCTCTGCTCACCTCTCCTCTCCTGCGCTCTCCTCTCCTCTGCTCTCCTCTCCTCTGCTCTCCTCTCCTGCGCACTCCTCTCCTGCGCTCTCCTCTCCTGTTCTCTCCTCTTCTCTCCTCTCCTGCTCTCTCCTCTCCTCTGCTCTCCTCTCCTGCGCTCTGTTCTCCTCTGATCTGCTCTCTTGCGCTCTCCTCTCCTGCTCTCTCCTCTCCTCTGCTCTCCTCTCCTGCGCTCTCCTCTCATGTGTTATCCTCTCCTCTGCTCTCCTCTCCTGCACTCTCCTCTCCTCTGCTCTCCTCTCCTGAGTTCTCCTCTCCTGCGCTCTCCTCTGCTCTGCTCTCATCTCCTGCACTATTCTCTCCTGCGCTCTCCTCTCCTCTGCTCTCCTCTCCTGCGCTCCCCTTTCCTCTGCTCTCCTCTCTTGTGCTCTCCTCTACTCTGCTCTCCTCTCTTGCACTCTCCTCTCTTGTGCTCTCCTCTCCTGCGCTCTCCTCTCCTCTGCTTTCCTTTTCTCTTCTCTCCTCTCCTCTTCTCTCATATCCGCTGCTCTTCTCTCCTCTGCTCTCCTCTCCTGCGCTCTGCTCTCCTCTCTTGTGCTCTCCTCTCATGCGCTATCCTCTCCTGTGCTCTCCTCTCCTCTGTTCTCCTCTGCTGCACTCTCCTCTCCTCTGCTCTCCTCTCCTGCGCTATCCTCTCCTGCGCTCTCATCTCATCTGTTCTCATCTACTGCGCTCTCCTCTCCTCTCCTGTGCTCTCCTCTACTCTGCTCTCTTCTCCTGCACTCTCCTCTCCTCTTCTCTCCTCTCCTCTGCTCTCCTGCTCTCTCCTCTCCTCTACTCTCCTCTCCACTATTCTCCTCTCCTCTCCTGCGCTCTCTTCTCACATGCTTTCCTCTCCTGCGCTCTCCTCTCCTGTGCCAGCCTCTCCACTGCTCTCATCTCCTCTGCTCTCCTATCCTCTGCTCTCCTCTCCTGTGCTCTCCTCTCCTCTGCTCTCCTCTCATCTGCTGTCCTCTCCTCTCTTATGCTCTCCTCTCCTCTGCTCTCATCTCCTGCGCTCTCCTCTCCTCTGCTTTCCTCTCCTGCGCTCTCCTCTCCTGCTTTATCCTCTCCTCTGCTCTCCTCTCCTCTGCTCTCCTCTCCTGCGCTCTCCTCTCCTGCGCTCTCCTCTCCTCTGCTCTCTTCTCCTGCGCTCTCCTCTGCTCTCCTCTCCTCTGTTCTCCTCTCCTGTGCTCTCCTCTCCTCTCCTCTCCTCTCCTCTCCTCTCCTCTCCTCTCCTCTCCTCTCATTTGTTCTCCTCTCCTCTGCTCTCCTCTCCACTGCTCTCCTCTCCTCTGCTCTCCTCTCCTCTCCTCTGCTCTCCTTTTCTCTTCTCTCCTCTCCTCTGTTCTCCTCTCCTGTGCTCTCCTCTCCTCTGCTTTCCTCTGCTGTCCTCTCCTCTGCTGTCCTCTCCTGTGCTCTCCTCTCCTCTTCTCTCATCTCCTCTGCTCTCCTCTGCTTTCCTCTCTTGCACTCTCCTCTCCTCTGCTCTCCGCTCCTGTGCTCTCCTCTCCTGTGCTCTCCTCTCCTGTGCTCTCCTCTCCTCTCCTCTCCTCTCCTCTCCTCTCCTCTCCTCTCCTCTCCTCTCCTCTCCTCTCCTCTCCTCTCCTCTCCTCTCCTCTCCTCTCCTCTGCTGTCTTCTTCTGCACTCTCCTCTCCTGCTCTATCCGCTCCTCTGCTCTCCTCTCCTCTCCTGCGCTCTCCTCTCCTGTGCTCTCCTCTCCTCTACTATCATCTCCTGCACTCTCTTCTCCTCTGCTCTCCTCTCCTCTCCTCTCCTCTGCACTCCTCTCCTGTGCTCTACTCTCCTCTGCTCTCCTCTCCTGCACTCTCCTGCGCTCTCCTCTGCTCTCCTCTCCTGCACTCTCCTCTCCTCCGCTCTCCCCTCTTGTGCTCTCCTCTCCTCTGTTCTCCTGCGCTCTCCTCTCCTCTGCTCTCCTCTCCACTGATCTCCTCTCCTGCGCTCTCCTCTCTACTATCATCTCCTGCACTCACCTCTCCTCTGCTCTCTTCTCCTGCACTCTCCTTTCCTGCGCTCTCCTCTCATCTGTTCTCATCTCCTGTGCTCTCCTCTCCTCTGCTCTCTTCTCCTGCGCCCTGCGCCCTGCTCTCCTGCGTTCTCCTCTCCTCTGCTCTTCTCTCCTCTACTCTCCTCTCCTCTGCTCTCCTCTCCTCTGCTCTCCTCTGCTCTCATCTCCTCTGCTCTCCTCTCCTGCGCGCTCCTCTCCTCTCCTCTCCTCTCCTCTCCTCTCCTCTCCTCTCCTGCACTCTCCTCTCCTCTGCTGTCTTCTCCTGCACTCTCCTCTCCTGCTCTCTCCACTCCTCTGCTCTCCTCTCCTCTCCTGCGCTCTCCTCTCCTCTGCTCTCCTCTGCTCTCCTCTCATGCGCACTCCTCTCCTGCGCTCTCCTCTCCTGTTCTCTCCTCTTCTCTCCTCTCATGCTCTCTCCTCTCATCTGCTCTCCTCTCCTGCGCTCTGTTCTCCTCTGCTCTGCTCTCTTGCGCACTCCTCTCCTGCCCTCTCCTCTCCTCTGCTCTCCTCTCCTGCGCTCTCCTCTCATGCGTTCTCCTCTCCTCTGCTCTCCTCTCCTGTGCTCTCCTCTCCTCTGCTTTCCTCTGCTGTCCTCTCCTCTGCTGTCCTCTCCTGTGCTCTCCTCTCCTCTTCTCTCATCTCCTCTGCTCTCCTCTGCTTTCCTCTCTTGCGCTCTCCTCTCCTCTGCTCTCCGCTCCTGTGCTCTCCTCTCCTGTGCTCTCCTCTCCTCTCCTCTCCTCTGCTCTCCTCTCATGCGCACTCCTCTCCTGCGATCTCCTCTCCTGTTCTCTCCTCTTCTCTCCTCTCATGCTCTCTCCTCTCATCTGCTCTCCTCTCCTGCGCTCTGTTCTCCTCTGCTCTGCTCTCTTGCGCTCTCCTCTCCTGCTCTCTCCTCTCCTCTGCTCTCCTCTCCTGCGCTCTCCTCTCATGCGTTCTCCTCTCCTCTGCTCTCCTCTCCTGCGCTCTCCTCTCCTCTGCTCTCCTCTCCTGAGTTCTCCTCTCCTGCGCTCTCCTCTGCTCTGCTCTCGTCTCCTGCACTATCCTCTCCTGCGCTCTCCTCTCCTGCACTCCCCTTTCCTCTGCTCTCCTCTCTTGTGCTCTCCTCTACTCTGCTCTCCTCTCTTGCACTCTCCTCTCTTGTGCTCTCCTCTCCTGCGCTCTCCTCTCCTCTGCTTTCCTTTTCTCTTCTATCCTCTCCTCTTCTCTCATATCCGCTGCTCTTCTCTCCTCTGCTCTCCTCTCCTGCGCTCTGCTCTCCTCTCTTGTGCTCTCCTCTCCTGCGCTATCCTCTCCTGTGCTCTCCTCTCCTCTGTTCTCCTCTGCTGCACTCTCCTCTCCTCTTCTCTCCTCTCCTCTGCTCTCCTCTCCTGCGCTATCCTCTCCTGCGCTCTCATCTCATCTGTTCTCATCTACTGCGCTCTCCTCTCCTCTGCTGTCCTCTCCTGTGCTCTCCTCTACTCTGCTCTCTTCTCCTGCACTCTCCTCTCCTCTTCTCTCCTCTCCTGCACTCTCCTGCTCTCTCCTCTCCTCTACTCTCCTCTCCACTAATCTCCTCTCCTCTCCTGCGCTCTCTTCGCACATGCTTTCCTCTCCTGCGCTCTCCTCTCCTGTGCCAGCCTCTCCACTGCTCTCATCTCCTCTGCTCTCCTATCCTCTGCTCTCCTCTCCTGTGCTCTCCTCTCCTCTGCTCTCCTCTCGTCTGCTGTCCTCTCCTCTCCTATGCTCTACTCTCCTCTGCTCTCATCTCCTGCGCTCTCCTCTCCTCTGCTTTCCTCTCCTGCGCTCTCCTCTCCTGCTTTATCCTCTCCTCTGCCCTCCTCTCCTCTCCTCTGCTCTCCTCTCCTGCGCTCTCCTCTCCTGCGCTCTCCTCTCCTGCGCTCTCCTCTCCTGCGCTCTCCTCTCCTCTGCTCTCCTCTCTTTCTGCTCTCCTGCGCTCTCCTCTCCTGCGCTCTCCTCTCCTCTGCTCTCTTCTCCTGCACTCTCCTCTGCTCTCCTCTCCTCTGTTCTCCTCTCCTGTGCTCTCCTCTCCTCTCCTCTCCTCTCATCTCCTCTCCTCTCCTCTCCTCTCCTCTCCTCTCCTCTCCTTTGTTCTCCTCTCTTTTGTTCTCCTCTCCTCTGCTCTCGTCTTCTCTGCACTCCTCTCCTGTGCTCTCCTGTGCTCTCCTGTGCTCTCCTGTGCTCTCCTGTGCTCTCCTGTGCTCTCCTCTCCTCTCCTCTCCTCTGTTCTCATCTCCTGCGCTCTCCTCTCCTGTGCTCTCCTCTCCTCTGATCTCCTCTCCTGCTCTCTCCTACGCTCTCCTCTGCTCTCCTCTCCTGCACTCTCCTGTCCTCCGCTCTCCTCTCCTATGCTCTACTCTCCTCTGTTCTCCTCTCTTGCACTCTCCTCTCCTCTGTTCTCCTCTCCTGTGATCTCCTCTCCTCTGCTCTCCTCTCCACTTATCTCCTCTCCTGCGTTCTCCTCTCCTGAACTCTACTCTCATCTCTTGTGCTCTCCTCTCCTCTCCTGTGATCTCCTCTCCTCTGCATTTGTCTACTGTGCTCTCCTCTCCTCTAATCTCCTCTCCTATGCTCTCCTCTTCTCTGCTATCCTCTACTCTACTTTGCTCTCTTCTCCTCTGGTCTCCTCTCCTGTACTCTCCTCTCCTCTGAACTCCTCTCCTGTGCTCTCCTCTCTTCTGCTCTCCTCTCCTGCGCTCTCCTGCGCTCTCCTCTCCTCCGCTCTCCTCTCCTGTGCTCTCCTCTCCTCTGTTCTCCTGCGCTCTCCTCTCCTCTCCACTGATCTCCTCTCCTGTGCTCTCCTCTCCTCTACTATCATCTCCTGCACTCTCTTCTCCTCTGCTCTCCTCTCCTGTGCTCTCCTCTCCTCTGCACTCCTCTCCTCTGCTCTCCTCTCCTGCGCTCTCCTGCGCTCTCCTCTGCTCTCCTCTCCTGCACTCTCCTCTCCTCCGCTCTCCTCTCTTGTGCTCTCCTCTCCTCTGTTCTCCTGCGCTCTCCTCTCCTCTGCTCTCCTCTCCACTGATCTCCTCTCCTGCGCTCTCCTCTCTACTATCATCTCCTGCACTCACCTCTCCTCTGTTCTCCTCTCATGCACTCTCCTATCCTCTGTTCTCCTCTCCTGTGATCTCCTCTCCTCTGCTCTCCTCTCCACTTATCTCCTCTCCTGCGTTCTCCTCTCCTGAACTCTACTCTCATCTCTTGTGCTCTCCTCTCATCTCCTGCGATCTCCTCCCCTCTGCATTCGTCTACTCTGCTCTCCTCTCCTCTAATCTCCTCTCCTATGCTCTCCTCTCCTCTGCTCTCCTCTACTCTACTTTGCTCTCTTCTCCTCTGGTCTCCTCTCCTGTGCTCTCCTCTCCTCTGCACTCCTCTCCTGTGCTCTCCTCTCTTCTGCTCTCCTCTCCTGCGCTCTCCTGCGCTCTCCTCTCCTCCGCTCTCCTCTCCTGTGCTCTCCTCTCCTCTGTTCTCCTGCGCTCTCCTCTCCTCTCCTCTGCACTCCTCTCCTGTGCTCTCCTCTCTTCTGCTCTCCTCTCCTGCGCTCTCCTGCACTCTCTTCTCCTCTGCTCTCCTCTCCTGTGCTCCCATCTCCTCTGCACTCCTCCTCTGTGCTCTACTCTCCTCTGCTCTCCTCTCCTGCGCTCTCCTGCGCTCTCCTCTGCTCTCCTCTCCTGCACTCTACTCTCCTCCGCTCTCCTCTCTTGTGCTCTCCTCTCCTCTGTTCTCCTGCGCTCTCCTCTCCTGTGCTCTCCTCTCCTCTGAACTCCTCTCCTGTGCTCTCCTCTCTTCTGCTCTCCTCTCCTGCGCTCTCATGCGCTCTCCTCTCCTCCGCTCTCCTCTCCTGTGCTCTCCTCTCCTCTGTTCTCCTGCGCTCTCCTCTCCTCTCCTCTCCTCTGCACTCCTCTCCTGTGCTCTCCTCTCTTCTGCTCTCCTCTCCTGCGCTCTCCTGCACTCTCTTCTCCTCTGCTCTCCTCTCCTGTGCTCCCCTCTCCTCTGCACTCCTCCTCTGTGCTCTACTCTCCTCTGCTCTCCTCTCCTGCGCTCTCCTGCGCTCTCCTCTGCTCTCCTCTCCTGCACTCTCCTCTCCTCCGCTCTCCTCTCTTGTGCTCTCCTCTCCTCTGTTCTCCTGCGCTCTCCTCTCCTCTGCTCTCCTCTCCACTGATCTCCTCTCCTGCACTCACCTCTCCTCTGCTCTCTTCTCCTGCACTCTCCTTTCCTGCGCTCTCCTCTCCTCTGTTCTCCTCTCCTCTGCTCTCCTGCACTCTGCTCTCCTCTGCTCTCCTCTCCACTTATCTCCTCTCCTGCGTTCTCCTCTCCTGAACTCTCCTGCGCTCTCCTCTCCTCTGTTCTCATCTCCTGCGCTCTCCTCTCCTGTGCTCTCCTCTCCTGCTCTCTCCTACGCTCTCCTCTGCTCTCCTCTCCTGCACTCTCCTCTCCTCCGCTCTCCTCTCCTGTGCTCTCCTCTCCTCTGTTCTCCTCTCATGCACTCTCCTCTCCTCTGCTCTCCTCTGCTTTCCTCTGCTGTCCTCTCCTCTGCTGTCCTCTCCTGTGCTCTCCTCTCCTCTTCTCTCATCTCCTCTGCTCTCCTCTGCTTTCCTCTCTTGCGCTCTCCTCTCCTCTGCTCTCCGCTCCTGTGCTCTCCTCTCCTGTGCTCTCCTCTCCTCTCCTCTCCTCTCCTCTCCTCTCCTCTCCTCTCCTCTCCTCTCCTCTCCTCTCCTCTCCTCTCCTCTCCTCTCCTCTCCTCTCCTCTCCTCTCCTCTCCTCTCCTCTCCTCTCCTCTGCTGTCTTCTCCTGCACTCTCCTCTCCTGCTCTATCCGCTCCTCTGCTCTCCTCTCCTCTCCTGCGCTCTCCTCTCCTGTGCTCTCCTCTCCTCTACTATCATCTCCTGCACTCTCTTCTCCTCTGCTCTCCTCTCCTCTCCTCTCCTCTGCACTCCTCTCCTGTGCTCTACTCTCCTCTGCTCTCCTCTCCTGCACTCTCCTGCGCTCTCCTCTGCTCTCCTCTCCTGCACTCTCCTCTCCTCCGCTCTCCCCTCTTGTGCTCTCCTCTCCTCTGTTCTCCTGCGCTCTCCTCTCCTCTGCTCTCCTCTCCACTGATCTCCTCTCCTGCGCTCTCCTCTCTACTATCATCTCCTGCACTCACCTCTCCTCTGCTCTCTTCTCCTGCACTCTCCTTTCCTGCGCTCTCCTCTCATCTGTTCTCATCTCCTGTGCTCTCCTCTCCTCTGCTCTCTTCTCCTGCGCCCTGCTCTCCTGCGTTCTCCTCTCCTCTGCTCTTCTCTCCTCTACTCTCCTCTCCTCTGCTCTCCTCTCCTCTGCTCTCCTCTGCTCTCATCTCCTCTGCTCTCCTCTCCTGCGCGCTCCTCTCCTCTCCTCTCCTCTCCTCTCCTCTCCTCTCCTCTCCTCTCCTCTCCTCTCCTCTCCTCTCCTGCACTCTCCTCTCCTCTGCTGTCTTCTCCTGCACTCTCCTCTCCTGCTCTCTCCGCTCCTCTGCTCTCCTCTCCTCTCCTGCGCTCTCCTCTCCTCTGCTCTCCTCTGCTCTCCTCTCATGCGCACTCCTCTCCTGCGCTCTCCTCTCCTGTTCTCTCCTCTTCTCTCCTCTCATGCTCTCTCCTCTCATCTGCTCTCCTCTCCTGCGCTCTGTTCTCCTCTGCTCTGCTCTCTTGCGCTCTCCTCTCCTGCTCTCTCCTCTCCTCTGCTCTCCTCTCCTGCGCTCTCCTCTCATGCGTTCTCCTCTCCTCTGCTCTCCTCTCCTGTGCTCTCCTCTCCTCTGCTTTCCTCTGCTGTCCTCTCCTCTGCTGTCCTCTCCTGTGCTCTCCTCTCCTCTTCTCTCATCTCCTCTGCTCTCCTCTGCTTTCCTCTCTTGCGCTCTCCTCTCCTCTGCTCTCCGCTCCTGTGCTCTCCTCTCCTGTGCTCTCCTCTCCTCTCCTCTCCTCTGCTCTCCTCTCATGCGCACTCCTCTCCTGCGCTCTCCTCTCCTGTTCTCTCCTCTTCTCTCCTCTCATGCTCTCTCCTCTCATCTGCTCTCCTCTCCTGCGCTCTGTTCTCCTCTGCTCTGCTCTCTTGCGCTCTCCTCTCCTGCTCTCTCCTCTCCTCTGCTCTCCTCTCCTGCGCTCTCCTCTCATGCGTTCTCCTCTCCTCTGCTCTCCTCTCCTGCGCTCTCCTCTCCTCTGCTCTCCTCTCCTGAGTTCTCCTCTCCTGCGCTCTCCTCTGCTCTGCTCTCGTCTCCTGCACTATCCTCTCCTGCGCTCTCCTCTCCTGCACTCCCCTTTCCTCTGCTCTCCTCTCTTGTGCTCTCCTCTACTCTGCTCTCCTCTCTTGCACTCTCCTCTCTTGTGCTCTCCTCTCCTGCGCTCTCCTCTCCTCTGCTTTCCTTTTCTCTTCTCTCCTCTCCTCTTCTCTCATATCCGCTGCTCTTCTCTCCTCTGCTCTCCTCTCCTGCGCTCTGCTCTCCTCTCTTGTGCTCTCCTCTCCTGCGCTATCCTCTCCTGTGCTCTCCTCTCCTCTGTTCTCCTCTGCTGCACTCTCCTCTCCTCTTCTCTCCTCTCCTCTGCTCTCCTCTCCTGCGCTATCCTCTCCTGCGCTCTCATCTCATCTGTTCTCATCTACTGCGCTCTCCTCTCCTCTGCTGTCCTCTCCTGTGCTCTCCTCTACTCTGCTCTCTTCTCCTGCACTCTCCTCTCCTCTTCTCTCCTCTCCTGCACTCTCCTGCTCTCTCCTCTCCTCTACTCTCCTCTCCACTAATCTCCTCTCCTCTCCTGCGCTCTCTTCGCACATGCTTTCCTCTCCTGCGCTCTCCTCTCCTGTGCCAGCCTCTCCACTGCTCTCATCTCCTCTGCTCTCCTATCCTCTGCTCTCCTCTCCTGTGCTCTCCTCTCCTCTGCTCTCCTCTCGTCTGCTGTCCTCTCCTCTCCTATGCTCTACTCTCCTCTGCTCTCATCTCCTGCGCTCTCCTCTCCTCTGCTTTCCTCTCCTGCGCTCTCCTCTCCTGCTTTATCCTCTCCTCTGCCCTCCTCTCCTCTCCTCTGCTCTCCTCTCCTGCGCTCTCCTCTCCTGCGCTCTCCTCTCCTGCGCTCTCCTCTCCTGCGCTCTCCTCTCCTCTGCTCTCCTCTCTTTCTGCTCTCCTGCGCTCTCCTCTCCTGCGCTCTCCTCTCCTCTGCTTTCTTCTCCTGCGCTCTCCTCTGCTCTCCTCTCCTCTGTTCTCCTCTCCTGTGCTCTCCTCTCCTCTCCTCTCCTGTGCTCTCCTCTCCTCTCCTCTCCTCTCCTCTCCTCTCCTCTCCTCTCCTCTCCTCTCCTCTCCTCTCCTCTCCTCTCCTCTCCTCTCCTCTCCTCTCCTTTGTTCTCCTCTCCTTTGTTCTCCTCTCCTCTGCTCTCGTCTTCTCTGCACTCCTCTCCTGTGCTCTCCTGTGCTCTCCTGTGCTCTCCTGTGCTCTCCTCTCCTCTCCTCTCCTCTCCTCTGTTCTCATCTCCTGCGCTCTCCTCTCCTGTGCTCTCCTCTCCTCTGATCTCCTCTCCTGCTCTCTCCTACGCTCTCCTCTGCTCTCCTCTCCTGCACTCTCCTGTCCTCCGCTCTCCTCTCCTATGCTCTACTCTCCTCTGTTCTCCTCTCTTGCACTCTCCTCTCCTCTGTTCTCCTCTCCTGTGATCTCCTCTCCTCTGCTCTCCTTTCCACTTATCTCCTCTCCTGCGTTCTCCTCTCCTGAACTCTACTCTCATCTCTTGTGCTCTCCTCTCCTCTCCTGTGATCTCCTCTCCTCTGCATTTGTCTACTGTGCTCTCCTCTCCTCTAATCTCCTCTCCTATGCTCTCCTCTTCTCTGCTATCCTCTACTCTACTTTGCTCTCTTCTCCTCTGGTCTCCTCTCCTGTACTCTCCTCTCCTCTGAACTCCTCTCCTGTGCTCTCCTCTCTTCTGCTCTCCTCTCCTGCGCTCTCCTGCGCTCTCCTCTCCTCCGCTCTCCTCTCCTGTGCTCTCCTCTCCTCTGTTCTCCTGCGCTCTCCTCTCCTCTCCACTGATCTCCTCTCCTGTGCTCTCCTCTCCTCTACTATCATCTCCTGCACTCTCTTCTCCTCTGCTCTCCTCTCCTGTGCTCTCCTCTCCTCTGCACTCCTCTCCTCTGCTCTCCTCTCCTGCGCTCTCCTGCGCTCTCCTCTGCTCTCCTCTCCTGCACTCTCCTCTCCTCCGCTCTCCTCTCTTGTGCTCTCCTCTCCTCTGTTCTCCTGCGCTCTCCTCTCCTCTGCTCTCCTCTCCACTGATCTCCTCTCCTGCGCTCTCCTCTCTACTATCATCTCCTGCACTCACCTCTCCTCTGTTCTCCTCTCATGCACTCTCCTATCCTCTGTTCTCCTCTCCTGTGATCTCCTCTCCTCTGCTCTCCTCTCCACTTATCTCCTCTCCTGCGTTCTCCTCTCCTGAACTCTACTCTCATCTCTTGTGCTCTCCTCTCATCTCCTGCGATCTCCTCCCCTCTGCATTCGTCTACTGTGCTCTCCTCTCCTCTAATCTCCTCTCCTATGCTCTCCTCTCCTCTGCTCTCCTCTACTCTACTTTGCTCTCTTCTCCTCTGGTCTCCTCTCCTGTGCTCTCCTCTCCTCTGCACTCCTCTCCTGTGCTCTCCTCTCTTCTGCTCTCCTCTCCTGCGCTCTCCTGCGCTCTCCTCTCCTCCGCTCTCCTCTCCTGTGCTCTCCTCTCCTCTGTTCTCCTGCGCTCTCCTCTCCTCTCCTCTCCTCTGCACTCCTCTCCTGTGCTCTCCTCTCTTCTGCTCTCCTCTCCTGCGCTCTCCTGCACTCTCTTCTCCTCTGCTCTCCTCTCCTGTGCTCCCATCTCCTCTGCACTCCTCCTCTGTGCTCTACTCTCCTCTGCTCTCCTCTCCTGCGCTCTCCTGCACTCTCCTCTGCTCTCCTCTCCTGCACTCTCCTCTCCTCCGCTCTCCTCTCTTGTGCTCTCCTCTCCTCTGTTCTCCTGCGCTCTCCTCTCCTGTGCTCTCCTCTCCTCTGAACTCCTCTCCTGTGCTCTCCTCTCTTCTGCTCTCCTCTCCTGCGCTCTCCTGCGCTCTCCTCTCCTCCGCTCTCCTCTCCTGTGCTCTCCTCTCCTCTGTTCTCCTGCGCTCTCCTCTCCTCTCCTCTCCTCTCCTCTGCACTCCTCTCCTGTGCTCTCCTCTCTTCTGCTCTCCTCTCCTGCGCTCTCCTGCACTCTCTTCTCCTCTGCTCTCCTCTCCTGTGCTCCCCTCTCCTCTGCACTCCTCCTCTGTGCTCTACTCTCCTCTGCTCTCCTCTCCTGCGCTCTCCTGCGCTCTCCTCTGCTCTCCTCTCCTGCACTCTCCTCTCCTCCGCTCTCCTCTCTTGTGCTCTCCTCTCCTCTGTTCTCCTGCGCTCTCCTCTCCTCTGCTCTCCTCTCCACTGATCTCCTCTCCTGCACTCACCTCTCCTCTGCTCTCTTCTCCTGCACTCTCCTTTCCTGCGCTCTCCTCTCATCTGTTCTCATCTCCTGTGCTCTCCTCTCCTCTGCTCTCTTCTCCTGCGCCCTGCTCTCCTGCGTTCTCCTCTCCTCTGCTCTTCTCTCCTCTTCTCTCCTCTCCTCTGCTCTCCTCTCCTCTGCTCTCCTCTGCTCTCCTCTCCTGCGCGCTCCTCTCCTCTCCTCTCCTCTCCTTTCCTCTCCTCTCCTCTCCTCTCCTCTCCTCTCATCTCCTCTACTCTCCTCTCCTGCACTCTCCTCTCCTCTGCTGTCTTCTCCTGCACTCTCCTCTCCTGCTCTCTCCGCTCCTCTGCTCTCCTCTCCTCTCCTGCGCTCTCCTCTCCTCTGCTCTCCTCTCCTCTGCTCTCCTCTCCTGCGCACTCCTCTCCTGCGCTCTCCTCTCCTGTTCTCTCCTCTTCTCTCCTCTCCTGCTCTCTCCTCTCCTCTGCTCTCCTCTCCTGCGCTCTGTTCTCCTCTGCTCTGCTCTCTTGCGCTCTCCTCTCCTGATCTCTCCTCTCCTGCGCTCTCCTCTCATGCGTTCTCCTCTCCTCTGCTCTCCTCTCCTGCGCTCTCCTCTCCTCTGCTCTCCTCTCCTGAGTTCTCCTCTCCTGCGCTCCTCTGTTCTCCTCTCCTCTGTTCTCCTCTCCTCTGCTCTCCTGCACTCTGCTCTCCTCTGCTCTCCTCTCCACTTATCTCCTCTCCGGCGTTCTCCTCTCCTGAACTCTCCTGCGCTCTCCTCTCCTCTGTTCTCATCTCCTGCGCTCTCCTCTCCTGTGCTCTCCTCTCCTGCTCTCTCCTACGCTCTCCTCTGCTCTCCTCTCCTGCACTCTCCTCTCCTCCGCTCTCCTCTCCTGTGCTCTCCTCTCCTCTGTTCTCCTCTCATGCACTCTCCTCTCCTCTGTTCTCCTCTCCTGTGATCTCCTCTCCTCTGCTCTCCTCTCCACTTATCTCCTCTCCTGCGTTCTCCTCTCCTGAACTCTACTCTCATCTCTTGTGCTCTCCTCTCCTCTCCTGTGATCTCCTCTCCTCTGCATTCGTCTACTGTGCTCTCCTCTCCTCTAATCTCCTCTCCTATGCTCTCCTCTCCTCTGCTCTCCTCTACTCTACTTTGCTCTCTTCTCCTGTGCTCTCCTCTCCTGTGCTCTCCTCTCCTCTGCACTCCTCTCCTGTGCTCTCCTCTCTTCTGCTCTCCTCTCCTGCGCTCTCCTGCGCTCTCCTCTCCTCCGCTCTCCTCTCCTGTGCTCTCCTCTCCTCTGTTCTCCTGCGCTCTCCTCTCCTCTCCTCTCCACTGATCTCCTCTCCTGTGCTCTCCTCTCCTCTACTATCATCTCCTGCACTCTCTTCTCCTCTGCTCTCCTCTCCTGTGCTCTCCTCTCCTCTGCACTCCTCTCCTCTGCTCTCCTCTCCTGCGCTCTCCTGCGCTCTCCTCTGCTCTCCTCTCCTCCGCTCTCCTCTCTTGTGCTCTCCTCTCCTCTGTTCTCCTGCGCTCTCCTCTCCTCTGCTCTCCTCTCCACTGATCTCCTCTCCTGCGCTCTCCTCTCTACTATCATCTCCTGCACTCACCTCTCCTCTGTTCTCCTCTCATGCACTCTCCTATCCTCTGTTCTCCTCTCCTGTGATCTCCTCTCCTCTGCTCTCCTCTCCACTTATCTCCTCTCCTGCGTTCTCCTCTCCTGAACTCTACTCTCATCTCTTGTGCTCTCCTCTCATCTCCTGCGATCTCCTCTCCTCTGCATTCGTCTACTGTGCTCTCCTCTCCTCTAATCTCCTCTCCTATGCTCTCCTCTCCTCTGCTCTCCTCTACTCTACTTTGCTCTCTTCTCCTCTGGTCTCCTCTCCTGTGCTCTCCTCTCCTCTGCACTCCTCTCCTGTGCTCTCCTCTCTTCTGCTCTCCTCTCCTGCGCTCTCCTGCGCTCTCCTCTCCTCCGCTCTCCTCTCCTGTGCTCTCCTCTCCTCTGTTCTCCTGCGCTCTCCTCTCCTCTCCTCTCCACTGATCTCCTCTCCTGTGCTCTCCTCTCCTCTACTATCATCTCCTGCACTCTCTTCTCCTCTGCTCTCCTCTCCTGTGCTCTCCTCTCTTCTGCACTCCTCTCCTGTGCTCTACTCTCCTCTGCTCTCCTCTCCTGCGCTCTCCTGTGCTCTCCTCTGCTCTCCTCTCCTGCACTCTCCTCTCCTCCGCTCTCCTCTCTTGTGCTCTCCTCTCCTCTGTTCTCCTGCGCTCTCCTCTCCTCTGCTCTCCTCTCCACTGATCTCCTCTCCTGCGCTTTCCTCTCTACTATCATCTCCTGCACTCACCTCTCCTCTGCTCTCTTCTCCTGCACTCTCCTTTCCTGTGCTCTCCTCTCATCTGTTCTCATCTCCTGTGCTCTCCTCTCCTCTGCTCTCTTCTCCTGCACCCTGCTCTCCTGTGTTCTCCTCTCCTCTGCTCTTCTCTCCTCTGCTCTCCTCTCCTCTGCTCTCCTCTCCTCTGCTCTCCTCTGCTCTCATCTCCTCTGCTCTCCTCTCCTGCGCTCTCCTCTCCTCTCCTCTCCTCTCCTCTCCTCTCCTCTCCTCTCCTCTCCTCTCCTCTCCTATCCTCTCCTCTCCTCTCCTCTGCTCTCTTCTCCTGCGCCCTGCTCTCCTGCGTTCTCCTCTCCTCTGCTCTTCTCTCCTCTACTCTCCTCTCCTCTGCTCTCCTCTCCTCTGCTCTCCTCTGCTCTCATCTCCTCTGCTCTCCTCTCCTGCGCGCTCCTCTCCTCTCCTCTCCTCTCCTCTCCTGCACTCTCCTCTCCTCTGCTGTCTTCTCCTGCACTCTCCTCTCCTGCTCTCTCCACTCCTCTGCTCACCTCTCCTCTCCTGCTCTCTCCTCTCCTCTGCTCTCCTCTCCTCTGCTCTCCTCTCCTGCGCACTCCTCTCCTGCGCTCTCCTCTCCTGTTCTCTCCTCTTCTCTCCTCTCATGCTCTCTCCTCTCCTCTGCTCTCCTCTCCTGCGCTCTGTTCTCCTCTGATCTGCTCTCTTGCGCTCTCCTCTCCTGCTCTCTCCTCTCCTCTGCTCTCCTCTCCTGCGCTCTCCTCTCATGCGTTCTCCTCTCCTCTGCTCTCCTCTCCTGCACTCTCCTCTCCTCTGCTCTCCTCTCCTGAGTTCTCCTCTCCTGCGCTCTCCTCTGCTCTGCTCTCGTCTCCTGCACTATTCTCTCCTGCGCTCTCCTCTCCTCTGCTCTCCTCTCCTGCGCTCCCCTTTCCTCTGCTCTCCTCTCATCTGTTCTCATCTCCTGTGCTCTCCTCTCCTCTGCTCTCTTCTCCTGCACCCTGCTCTCCTGTGTTCTCCTCTCCTCTGCTCTTCTCTCCTCTGCTCTCCTCTCCTCTGCTCTCCTCTCCTCTGCTCTCCTCTGCTCTCATCTCCTCTGCTCTCCTCTCCTGCACTCACCTCTCCTCTGTTCTCCTCTCATGCACTCTCCTATCCTCTGTTCTCCTCTCCTGTGATCTCCTCTCCTCTGCTCTCCTCTCCACTTATCTCCTCTCCTGCGTTCTCCTCTCCTGAACTCTACTCTCATCTCTTGTGCTCTCCTCTCATCTCCTGCGATCTCCTCTCCTCTGCATTCGTCTACTGTGCTCTCCTCTCCTCTAATCTCCTCTCCTATGCTCTCCTCTCCTCTGCTCTCCTCTACTCTACTTTGCTCTCTTCTCCTCTGGTCTCCTCTCCTGTGCTCTCCTCTCCTCTGCACTCCTCTCCTGTGCTCTCCTCTCTTCTGCTCTCCTCTCCTGCGCTCTCCTGCGCTCTCCTCTCCTCCGCTCTCCTCTCCTGTGCTCTCCTCTCCTCTGTTCTCCTGCGCTCTCCTCTCCTCTCCTCTCCACTGATCTCCTCTCCTGTGCTCTCCTCTCCTCTACTATCATCTCCTGCACTCTCTTCTCCTCTGCTCTCCTCTCCTGTGCTCTCCCTCTCTTCTGCACTCCTCTCCTGTGCTCTACTCTCCTCTGCTCTCCTCTCCTGCGCTCTCCTGTGCTCTCCTCTGCTCTCCTCTCCTGCACTCTCCTCTCCTCCGCTCTCCTCTCTTGTGCTCTCCTCTCCTCTGTTCTCCTGCGCTCTCCTCTCCTCTGCTCTCCTCTCCACTGATCTCCTCTCCTGCGCTTTCCTCTCTACTATCATCTCCTGCACTCACCTCTCCTCTGCTCTCTTCTCCTGCACTCTCCTTTCCTGTGCTCTCCTCTCATCTGTTCTCATCTCCTGTGCTCTCCTCTCCTCTGCTCTCTTCTCCTGCACCCTGCTCTCCTGTGTTCTCCTCTCCTCTGCTCTTCTCTCCTCTGCTCTCCTCTCCTCTGCTCTCCTCTCCTCTGCTCTCCTCTGCTCTCATCTCCTCTGCTCTCCTCTCCTGCGCTCTCCTCTCCTCTCCTCTCCTCTCCTCTCCTCTCCTCTCCTCTCCTCTCCTCTCCTCTCCTCTCCTCTCCTCTCCTCTCCTCTCCTATCCTCTCCTCTCCTCTCCTCTGCTCTCTTCTCCTGCGCCCTGCTCTCCTGCGTTCTCCTCTCCTCTGCTCTTCTCTCCTCTACTCTCCTCTCCTCTGCTCTCCTCTCCTCTGCTCTCCTCTGCTCTCATCTCCTCTGCTCTCCTCTCCTGCGCGCTCCTCTCCTCTCCTCTCCTCTCCTCTCCTGCACTCTCCTCTCCTCTGCTGTCTTCCTCCTGCACTCTCCTCTCCTGCTCTCTCCACTCCTCTGCTCACCTCTCCTCTCCTGCTCTCTCCTCTCCTCTGCTCTCCTCTCCTCTGCTCTCCTCTCCTGCGCACTCCTCTCCTGCGCTCTCCTCTCCTGTTCTCTCCTCTTCTCTCCTCTCATGCTCTCTCCTCTCCTCTGCTCTCCTCTCCTGCGCTCTGTTCTCCTCTGATCTGCTCTCTTGCGCTCTCCTCTCCTGCTCTCTCCTCTCCTCTGCTCTCCTCTCCTGCGCTCTCCTCTCATGCGTTCTCCTCTCCTCTGCTCTCCTCTCCTGCACTCTCCTCTCCCTCTGCTCTCCTCTCCTGAGTTCTCCTCTCCTGCGCTCTCCTCTGCTCTGCTCTCGTCTCCTGCACTATTCTCTCCTGCGCTCTCCTCTCCTCTGCTCTCCTCTCCTGCGCTCCCCTTTCCTCTGCTCTCCTCTCTTGTGCTCTCCTCTACTCTGCTCTCCTCTCTTGCACTCTCCTCTCTTGTGCTCTCCTCTCCTGCGCTCTCCTCTCCTCTGCTTTCCTTTTCTCTTCTCTCCTCTCCTCTTCTCTCATATCCGCTGCTCTTCTCTCCTCTGCTCTCCTCTCCTGCGCTCTGCTCTCCTCTCTTGTGCTCTCCTCTCATGCGCTATCCTCTCCTGTGCTCTCCTCTCCTCTGTTCTCCTCTGCTGCACTCTCCTCTCCTCTTCTCTCCTCTCCTCTGCTCTCCTCTCCTGCGCTATCCTCTCCTGCGCTCTCATCTCATCTGTTCTCATCTACTGCGCTCTCCTCTCCTCTGCTCTCCTCTCCTGTGCTCTCCTCTACTCTGCTCTCTTCTCCTGCACTCTCCTCTCCTCTTCTCTCCTCTCCTCTGCTCTCCTGCTCTCTCCTCTCATCTACTCTCCTCTCCACTATTCTCCTCTCCTCTCCTGCGCTCTCTTCTCACATGCTTCGCTCTCCTCTCCTGTGCCAGCCTCTCCACTGCTCTCATCTCCTCTGCTCTCCTATCCTATGCTCTCCTCTCCTGTGCTCTCCTCTCCTCTGCTCTCCTCTCATCTGCTGTCCTCTCCTCTCTTATGCTCTCCTCTGCTCTCATCTCCTGCGCTCTACTCTCCTCTGCTTTCCTCTCCTGCGCTCTCCTCTCCTGCTTTATCCTCTCCTCTGCTCTCCTCTCCCCTCCTCTGCTCTCCTCTCCTCTCCTGCGCTCTCCTCTCCTCTGCTCTCTTCTCCTGTGCTCTCCTCTGCTCTCCTCTCCTCTGTTCTCCTCTCCTGTGCTCTCCTCTCCTCTCCTCTCCTCTCCTCTCCTCTCCTCTCCTCTCCTCTCCTCTCCTCTCCTCTCCTCTCCTCTCCTTTGTTCTCCTCTCCTCTGCTCTCCTCTCCACTGCTCTCCTCTCCTCTGCTCTCCTCTCCTCTCCTCTGCTCTCCTTTTCTCTTCTCTCCTCTCCTCTGTTCTCCTCTCCTCTGCTCTCCTCTCCTGTGCTCTCCTCTCCTCTGCTTTCCTCTGCTGTCCTCTCCTCTGCTGTCCTCTCCTGTGCTCTCCTCTCCTCTTCTCTCATCTCCTCTGCTCTCCTCTCCTCTGCTTCCTCTCTTGCGCTCTCCTCTCCTCTGCTCTCCGCTCCTGTGCTCTGCTCTCCGCTCCTGTGCTCTCCTCTCCTCTCCTCTCCTCTCCTCTCCTCTCCTCTCCTCTCCTCTCCTCTCCTCTCCTCTCCTCTCCTCTCCTCTCCTCTCCTCTCCTCTCCTCTGCTGTCTTCTCCTGCACTCTCCTCTCCTGCTCTATCCGCTCCTCTGCTCTCCTCTCCTCTCCTGCGCTCTCCTCTCCTGTGCTCTCCTCTCCTCTACTATCATCTCCTGCACTCTCTTCTCCTCTGCTCTCCTCTCCTCTCCTCTCCTCTGCACTCCTCTCCTGTGCTCTACTCTCCTCTGCTCTCCTCTCCTGCACTCTCCTGCGCTCTCCTCTGCTCTCCTCTCCTGCACTCTCCTCTCCTCCGCTCTCCCCTCTTGTGCTCTCCTCTCCTCTGTTCTCCTGCGCTCTCCTCTCCTCTGCTCTCCTCTCCACTGATCTCCTCTCCTGCGCTCTCCTCTCTACTATCATCTCCTGCACTCTCCTCTCCTCTCCTCTCCTCTCATTTGTTCTCCTCTCCTCTGCTCTCCTCTCCACTGCTCTCCTCTCCTCTGCTCTCCTCTCCTCTCCTCTGCTCTCCTTTTCTCTTCTCTCCTCTCCTCTGTTCTCCTCTCCTCTGCTCTCCTCTCCTGTGCTCTCCTCTCCTCTGCTTTCCTCTGCTGTCCTCTCCTCTGCTGTCCTCTCCTGTGCTCTCCTCTCCTCTTCTCTCATCTCCTCTGCTCTCCTCTCCTCTGCTTTCCTCTCTTGCGCTCTCCTCTCCTCTGCTCTCCGCTCCTGTGCTCTCCTCTCCTGTGCTCTCCTCTCCTCTCCTCTCCTCTCCTCTCCTCTCCTCTCCTCTCCTCTCCTCTCCTCTCCTCTCCTCTCCTCTCCTCTCCTCTCCTCTGCTGTCTTCTCCTGCACTCTCCTCTCCTGCTCTATCCGCTCCTCTGCTCTCCTCTCCTCTCCTGCGCTCTCCTCTCCTGTGCTCTCCTCTCCTCTACTATCATCTCCTGCACTCTCTTCTCCTCTGCTCTCCTCTCGTTCTCCTCTCCTCTCCTCTCCTCTCCTCTCCTCTCCTCTCCTCTCCTCTCCTCTCCTCTCCTCTCCTCTCCTCTCCTCTCCTCTGCTGTCTTCTCCTGCACTCTCCTCTCCTGCTCTATCCGCTCCTCTGCTCTCCTCTCCTCTCCTGCGCTCTCCTCTCCTGTGCTCTCCTCTCCTCTACTATCATCTCCTGCACTCTCTTCTCCTCTGCTCTCCTCTCCTCTCCTCTCCTCTGCACTCCTCTCCTGTGCTCTACTCTCCTCTGCTCTCCTCTCCTGCACTCTCCTGCGCTCTCCTCTGCTCTCCTCTCCTGCACTCTCCTCTCCTCCGCTCTCCCCTCCTGCGCTCTCCTCTCTACTATCATCTCCTGCACTCACCTCTCCTCTGCTCACTTCTCCTGCACTCTCCTTTCCTGCGCTCTCCTCTCATCTGTTCTCATCTCCTGTGCTCTCCTCTCCTCTGCTCTCTTCTCCTGCGCCCTGCTCTCCTGCGTTCTCCTCTCCTTTGCTCTTCTCTCCTCTACTCTCCTCTCCTCTGCTCTCCTCTCCTCTGCTCTCCCTCTGCTCTCATCTCCTCTGCTCTCCTCTCCTGCGCGCTCCTCTCCTCTCCTCTCCTCTCCTCTCCTGCACTCTCCTCTCCTCTGCTGTCTTCTCCTGCACTCTCCTCTCCTGCTCTCTCCGCTCCTCTGCTCTCCTCCCCTCTCCTGCGCTCTCCTCTCCTCTGCTCTCCTCTGCTCTCCTCTCATGCGCACTCCTCTCCTGCGCTCTCCTCTCCTGTTCTCTCCTCTTCTCTCCTCTCATGCTCTCTCCTCTCCTCTGCTCTCCTCTCCTGCGCTCTGTTCTCCTCTGCTCTGCTCTCTTGCGCTCTCCTCTCCTGCTCTCTCCTCTCCTCTGCTCTCCTCTCCTGCGCTCTCCTCTCATGCGTTCTCCTCTCCTCTGCTCTCCTCTCCTGCGCTCTCCTCTCCTCTGCTCTCCTCTCCTGAGTTCTCCTCTCCTGCGCTCTCCTCTGCTCTGCTCTCGTCTCCTGCACTATCCTCTCCTGCGCTCTCCTCTCCTGCGCTCCCCTTTCCTCTGCTCTCCTCTCTTGTGCTCTCCTCTACTCTGCTCTCCTCTCTTGCACTCTCCTCTCTTGTGCTCTACTCTCCTGCGCTCTCCTCTCCTCTGCTTTCCTTTTCTCTTCTCTCCTCTCCTCTTCTCTCATATCCGCTGCTCTTCTCTCCTCTGCTCTCCTCTCCTGCGCTCTGCTCTCCTCTCTTGTGCTCTCCTCTCCTGCGCTATCCTCTCCTGTGCTCTCCTCTCCTCTGTTCTCCTCTGCTGCACTCTCCTCTCCTCTTCTCTCCTCTCCTCTGCTCTCCTCTCCTGCGCTATCCTCTCCTGCGCTCTCATCTCATCTGTTCTCATCTACTGCGCTCTCCTCTCCTCTGCTGTCCTCTCCTGTGCTCTCTCTACTCTGCTCTCTTCTCCTGCACTCTCCTCTCCTCTTCTCTCCTCTCCTGCACTCTCCTGCTCTCTCCTCTCCTCTACTCTCCTCTCCACTAATCTCCTCTCCTCTCCTGCGCTCTCTTCGCACATGCTTTCCTCTCCTGCGCTCTCCTCTCCTGTGCCAGCCTCTCCACTGCTCTCATCTCCTCTGCTCTCCTATCCTCTGCTCTCCTCTCCTGTGCTCTCCTCTCCTCTGCTCTCCTCTCGTCTGCTGTCCTCTCCTCTCCTATGCTCTCCTCTCCTCTGCTCTCATCTCCTGCGCTCTCCTCTCCTCTGCTTTCCTCTCCTGCGCTCTCCTCTCCTGCTTTATCCTCTCCTCTGCCTCCTCTCCTCTCCTCTGCTCTCCTCTCCTGCGCTCTCCTCTCCTGCGCTCTCCTCTCCTGCGCTCTCCTCTCCTGCGCTCTCCTCTCCTCTGCTCTCCTCTCTTTCTGCTCTCCTGCGCTCTCCTCTCCTGCGCTCTCCTCTCCTCTGCTCTCTTCTCCTGCGCTCTCCTCTGCTCTCCTCTCCTCTGTTCTCCTCTCCTGTGCTCTCCTCTCCTCTCCTCTCCTCTCCTCTCCTCTCCTCTCCTTTGTTCTCCTCTCCTTTGTTCTCCTCTCCTCTGCTCTCCTCTCCACTGCTCTCCTCTCCTCTGCTCTCCTCTCCTCTGCTCTCCTTTTCTCTTCTCTCCTCTCCTCTGTTCTCCTCTCCTCTGCTCTCCTCTCCTGTGCTCTCCTCTCCTCTGCTTTCATCTGCTGTCCTCTCCTCTGCTGTCCTCTCCTGTGCTCTCCTCTCCTCTTCTCTCATCTCCTCTGCTCTCCTCTCCTCTGCTTTCCTCTCTTGCGCTCTCCTCTCCTCTGCTCTCCGCTCCTGTGCTCTCCTCTCCTGTGCTCTCCTCTCCTCTGCTCTCCTCTGCTTTCCTCTCCTCTGCTGTCCTCTCCTGTGCTCTCCTCTCATCTTCTCTCATCTCCTCTGCTCTCCTCTGCTCTGCTCTCCTCTCCTCTCCTCTACTCTCCTCTCCTCTGCTCTCGTCTTCTCTGCACTCCTCTCCTGTGCTCTCCTGTGCTCTCCTGTGCTCTCCTGTGCTCTCCTCTCCTCTCCTCTCCTCTCCTCTCCTCTCCTCGCCTCTCCTCTCCTCTCCTCTCCTCTCCTCTCCTCTCCTGTGCTCTCTCTGTTATGCTCTCCTCTCCTTACAGTAGATGCAGTGGTGAGTAAAATATTTGGAGATTCCAAAGGCTTTATCTTCATCCTTCTCCCTCATTCTCTCTATTTCTCTTCCTCCCACTGTTCCATCATCTTTCTCTCCACCCTCCCTAACATCTTTAGGGCTGCAATATAAGGGTATGTGTGTAATGTGCATTAGGCAAGGAGTGTGTGTGCGTGTGTGTGTGTGTCTGATGTATGTTAGGCGTGGGGAATGTTCAGTCCAAGCAGGCGTGTTTGGAGTGATGACCTCTTACGTGTGTCCCAGAGAGACACACACGAGAAACATCAAAATGGGCTATATCTATTCTCTCTGTGTTCTTTCTCTCCAGGGACTGAGAGTCAGACTGGACAGCAGACTGAAAAGAAGAGATAGAAGACAATGGAGAAAGGAAAGAAGATAGGAGAGGAGTGATAGAGGAGACAAAAGAGGGAATAGCAGGGGAGAAGAGAGGAGATAGAGGAGAGGAGTGATAGACAAGATAAGAGAGGAGACAGGAGGGGATGACAAGAGAAGGGAGGAACCCAAATAATAGACATAAAGAAGAGACAGCAGAGAGAAAAAAGCAGTAGAAGAAAGAGAAGTGAGAAGAGGTAGGGAAGAGAGAAGAGAAGAGTGAGATAAAAGGATGAGCTAAAGGAAGGGAAAAGGGATGATGGAAGGGAGCAGGTTGATGTTTATTGGGATGAGTCTTGTCCTGGAGGCAGACCTGAGTAATTTCTGCTAGATGTGCCAGCTGCAGTCAAAATTGGCTATATTGTAAAAACTCATGAAAACAAAATGAGCTTTTTGGTCTTAATTTAAGGTTAGGTTAGGTATTACGGTTAGCAGTGTGGTTAAAGTTAAGGTTAGGGTTAGGATGAATGACTTTATGGCTGTGACAGCTAGTGACCACTCTGCAGAGCTCCCTCCAGTACATGAGTCCTCCCAATAAATGCTAATCTGCTGGAAGGGAGCGATGGAAGGGAGGAAAGGAACGATAGCAGCCAGGCAAGAAGCTTGTGAAGTGTTTATGAGTGGGAAGCACTGTTTCCAAGTGTGAAAAGGGGTGGGGGAGGGAGAGAGAAAGAAAGTGAAGGTTGTTCTCTGGCATGTAACCGTTACAGTAAGCTCTCAGCTCAATACGGCCCTGAAGGCACAACGCCTCTCCTCGCTCTGCTTACACACACACACACACGCGCACACACACACACACACACACACACACACACACACACACACACACACACACACACACACACACACACACACACACACACACACACACACTCATAAAAGAGCAGAGGAGAGGGAATATGACAACTATTTGAACAGGAGGTTGCATGTGTGTGTGTGTGTGTGTGTGTGTGTGTGTGTTGACTGATCTGTTTACTGCAGACGGGGGACGGTAGGTGGAGTTGAATGATGGCTTTGAAAAGTGTGTGGGTGGGGGGTGTCTGCGATTTCATGACAGCAAAAAATAAAAATCTCAAGCTGTGGCTTTGTGCAAAGCTCTGAGTGTGTATTCGTGTGTGTGTGTGTGTGTGTTTTAGCAGTGTTGGGGTTACAAAGTAACACTTTAGTGTAATAATATTACTTTTTGCAGTACTGAGTAATATAACTGCGTTACTGTTCCAATTTGTGTAATAATATTACAGTTACTGATCAAATAAATTATTACACTTTTACACTTATTATACTTATTTAGTTATTATTATTCCCCTCTCTGTTGGCGCAATATTTAAAAACATTGACTTTTTCAGTGTGGAAGTACTCCTCATTACTTTGATTTGGTAGGACAAAATGACAAGAATATAAATGTAAAATGTCAACTGTGCCCAGGCGTGAAACACCTCTCCACTGCTAGAAACAAGACTTCTCATCTCTTGAACCACCTGCAAAGGCAACACGCCATTACAAAACTTGTAGAGAAACACCCCCGAGACCTGACCACTGCTGCTGAAGATGGACTGTAGGTGTAGGCCCACCTCATCCAAATAACCAAGGCTTGATTTTAATTGTTCAGGAGGACAGGCTGTAACCCAAGGAGAGCTGAACAAGCTTGTAGCTGGGTATATATATAGTAAAGGAAATGCTGCCCTTATCCACGGTAGAATCTGTCATTATTAGTCTACTTGTGTTGGTGTATAGACCTACGTAACATAACATTGACATTGTTTACATTGAGTGAGGACACGCAACGTTTGGGGTGTAACGAAAAAGTAATATAACGAGTAGTGTAACAAATTATTCTTTCCATGGAGTAATAGTCAAGTAATTTGTTATTGTTTGTAACCCCAACACTGGTGTTTAGCAGTTGGCATTGAGAGAAGCTCACATCTACAGGATTACTTCGACAATTGGCCATAGTGTCAGCTTAATTACCATAGCAACAGCATAGCTACAGAGAGGGCTCTGGTCTAGAAGAACATTGAGACTGCGCTAAATGATACACATCACATGCATGCACACTACAGCACACAAAATTATCATCATCACAGTCATCATCATTATCATCATCATCATCATCAAAAGCATCAGAAGCATCAGAAGCATCAGAATGTTCTGCCTCATCCTCCTCATCTTGATCATCACCAGTGTACCACATGTCTATCTATTCCTAACTGTAACTGTTGAAGTAAGAGTGGAGGGGGGGATGGATGAGGGAAGAAGGGTGAGATAGAGAAAGGATGGATGGAGGGAGGGAAGGAGGGTGAGATAGAGAAAGGATGGATGGAGGGAGGGAAGGAGGGTGAGAGCAAAGATTGGGAGGTAGGGTGAGAGAGGGAAGGAAAGGGGAGATCGACTTTGGGGATACTAGCAGATCAGAGCGACAGATCAGAGCGACTGCCCCATCTCTCTCACTTCCTCTCCAGCCCTCCCTACATTTTCAGACTTATTTTTCCCACCTCCACACCTCTCCTGCTCACTGGAGGCTGCGGCAGCCTCTCTCCTCTCTCTCCTCTCTCTCTCTCTCTCTCTCTCTCTCTCTCTCTCTCTCTCTCTCTCTCTCTCTCTCCCTCTTTCTCTCCCTCTCTCCCTGAGACAGCTGTGCTCGGAGCCCTTTTATTTGCAGCTTGAGAAATGAAGATGTGGAATTTCAAAGAGAATCCTCTTCTGCTGACGCATACTGTTCCACTCCACCAGCAACTCAGCTCTACCTCTCTGCCTCCCCCTCTATCTCCTATCCCTCCCTCCCCCCCCTCCCTCCCTCCCTCCCTCCCTCCCTCTATCTCTCCATCTCACTCCCTTTCACTACTGCTACCTTTCTCTCCACCTCTCCCAACTTCAGTCTGCCTGTCAGTCTCCCTATGCCCAAACCTCCCTCTCCCTTTCTCTATAAAGCTGTAGTGGCTGTGCTGTTTGTTGAGGTAATTTTGATGTCCCCCATTGGTCATGGTTAGAAGTGGAATGAACACCTCAAATCCTGTCTGTCTGTCTGTCTGTCTGTCTGTCTGTCTGTCTGTCTGTCTGTCTGTCTGTCTGTCTGTCTGTCTGTCTGTCTGTCTGTCTGTCTGTCTGTCTGTCTGTCTGTCTGTCTGTCTGTCTGTCTGTATGTATGTCTATCTTTCCTACAGCAGTGTATTTATACATATGTCTTTGTACTCCACCTGCACTCAACCCAATCCTATTTTTCCCTTTTCCTTCTCTTCTGTCTTCAGAGACTCTCCTGCTATATAAGCCTATAACACACACACACACACACACACACACACTCACACACACACAAACACACTCACTATTTCATTATTACTGCTATAGGAGTCTCTATTAACTTCAGCTCTGTGCTGTTGTATCAATTACATACAGCTAATAGATGCCAATGGCAACTAGCAAGCATTACAGTACATGTTAATTAAGGTGAATTGTTCTTATACGTTTCATGTTGCTATGCTTGCCAAAGCAATTATTGCATATCTCGCTCCCCTTCTCTCTCTCATAATGAACTATCTTTCCTCCCCCTTCCATCTCTCTCCTCCACTCAAAACAGACCCGACAGTAAAGTTAATGTTGAGCATTCCCCTTTGACATCTCTCTTTTCCCCTGCCTCCATCCCCTCACTCTCCCCCTCTCCCATTCTGCCAGGTCTACACTACTGACCTGTGAAGCTGATGTTGAGGAGGTAGTCTACAGTACTGACCTGTGAAGCTGATGTTGAGGAGGTAGTCTCTGTAGAGCTTACGTCCATCCAGAGCCTTCATGCTGTCACAGAGCTTGGTGGTGTTGAACACAATGTCCTCTGCATCTTATGGAGGGCGTGGGCCACGGCATATACTGCATTCACCACAAACATGATCTTGGACTCCGGCTCAAAGTTACTATCATCCACCAACACACCCTTCTCACAGGGAGGGAGAGGAGAGAGACACAGTCCCCCCTGACCCTACTCCTCCTGCCCCAGCTCCTCCTCCACCCCCTCCGCCAAGCGAGCACTGGAACTTCTGCTCCCAGAATTCCCGGTACCAGGGGTTGCGGTGGTTGTTGATTGGATCCAGAGACAGGAAGTAGCGATTAAACGCCGGCACGGGATTGGCCGCCAGCTCCAGGGTGATGGCCCCCGTCGGCTGTGGCCTCGTTGCCCTTGACAATGCTCTCCTGTGCCCCCCAGCCGTCGCTGGCCACCCAGATGAAGGTAGCGTTGAGTCGTGCAGCAGCAGAGAGGAGTTCCCGAGCATCATCGCTGCGCAGGAAGAGGGACAGCCACGCGGGCGTTGGGCTTCTGGAGGAGCTGCCTGATCACTGCCTCATAGGACTTCTTAGCGTTAGAGCGGCCCACCTGGACATGAGAAGGAACATCCTTTAGTTATTTACACTGGAAACAGAGGGAGTAAACACAAGAGGTCTACTACAGATGTGGGATCTTCATTTGATCACCCTGTTGCAGGAGAACTATCCTCCACTGCAGAAATGTTAAACCTGTAGTGTATTTGGGGTTTAAAAAGGCTTCTGAAGTTTGTAATTTCCACTTTGACATTTCTGACTTGATTTTCCGTTACGTAAAATGTATCAACCCCTACAAAATTGTCCATTCATTGTACTCCACATAATAATTTACATTTCCTGTTGCTGCAGGATTATTTTCCTGCTGTAGCGAACTCGCTCAAATTAAGATCTTACATCTGTACATAGAATAGCTGGCTAAAATACATAGTATCACGCTTTAGGGTTAACCCTAAATCCAACTCCTTCTCCTGTTGTTTCTGTCTGATCAACCCCTCATCTTCTCTATGCTTGCTCTTCTATATTCTAACCTAGGTCTGCTCCTATCTCCTTCACTGTCAATCGCCCTATATATCTCCTGATAACTTTATCTCCACTTCTATCTCTCCCTACCTTTTCAGAGGTAGCGATGCAGATGTTCCTCATACGTGCTTCCTGTTCAAAAGCCTCAATGCCTGTCTCTCCGTAATCTCCCTCTGATGCCACCGTGGACACGTAGGTCCAGTTGAACAGCCGCAGGATCTCTGCCATGGCCTTGGCCTGGTAGAAGTCAGGGGGCACCGTGCGGGCAAAGTAGTCATAGCGCGTCTTGTCGCTGAGCTTGGCGCTGGTGGAGGCATAGCTGATCTGAGGGATCTGAAAGAGGCGCAGCAGGTTGGCCACCTGAGAGAGAGTGGCAAACAGACATGAGAAACAGACATACACAGATGCAGATGCACACACACAGTTGTGAAAATTCACACATAATCAAAGGGGTCTAGGTTCCTTTTTGGGGGGGGGGTCATTTAGCAGACGCTCTTATCCAGAGCGACTTACAGGAGCAATTAGGGTTAAGTGCCTTGCTCAAGGGCACATCGACATATTTTTCACCTAGTCGGCTCGGGGATTAGAACCAGCGACCTTTCGGTTACTGGCACAACGCTCTTAACCACTAAGCTACCTGCCGCCCCAGCTACCCTTAAGCTACCCTTTTTCTGGTCACGTTCTCCTGATTAGGATGTTACACACACACACACCCACACCCACACACATGCACACACACACAGACTGCCCTGAGGGCACACAGGCCAAACAACAACAAAAACTGTCAGCCCGGAGAAAAAAATGAGTAATTGTGTGTGATGAAAGACAAGCGATGGAGGGATAACAATGCCTATCAGAGAAAGGAGAGTGGGCTGAGGTCAGAATACACTGGGCTCTCCCCTCGGAGTGAGGGAGTGACATCTTTTACTTTTAATACAAAGAGAGAGATGGAGAGGAAGAGATGGAGAGAGAGAGAGAGAGAGAGAGAGGAGAGAGAGAGAGAGAGAGAGAGAGAGAGGAGAGAGAGAGAGAGAGAGAGAGATAAAGAGAGAGAGAGAGAGAGAGAGAGAGAGAGAGAGAGAGAGAGAGAGAGAGAGAGAGACAAAAGAAAGAGAGACTGAGAAAACAGAGACAGAGTTGGAGGGAGAGCGAGTTGGAGAGATGAGGGATTTGGGTCTGATAGAGTAGAGTGTTTTGTGCAGTCACAGAGGAGTAGAAGAGGAGGAGATTTTATGCTAAACTATGCAAATCACCTTACTCTGTCACAGTGCCATACCACTGGAGCTGTGTGAATGTATTTGTGTGTGTGTTTGTGTGTTACCTGTATAGACACGCTGCTATAGGATCCTCCTATAACTCCAGCAATGGCCAGGGGAATGTCTTCTGTAGAGCGTAGGATCCATCAGGGCAAATAAACTCTGTATCGTCCACCTTGGTCAGAGATGCACGCACAAACTCCAGCGCCTGGGAAATACACACACACACACACACACACACACACACACACACACACACACACACACACACACACACACACACACACACACACACACACACTCAATAAACACTTATTGAAAGACTGTAAATGTAATATGGACAGTGTTTTCTATGAGCTACAATAAGGCTTACTTTTATATTTATTTCAAGGGCAAGCTTATTATGCCAATTGTATAATTTTTCTACGGCGAAAGCTTAAAAAGCAGGAAGAAATAAAAAGTGTGTGGGTGTGCTTATGTGTGTGTATGTGTGAGTGTGACAGTGCTCACCAACCTGTTCCAGTGCGTATGTATCTCTAGAACAAGTGT